>NC_091727.1:39872272-40182840 GCF_042477335.2 Ovis canadensis | reverse complement strand
GAAATATAAATTAAGAGTAAATAGAATGAAAAACTCAGTTCCTTAGTCTCACTAGCCACATTTCAAGTGTTCAGTAGGGACAGGTGGCTGGGGGCTACCACGTTGGACAGCACGGCTCTAGAACATTTTCACGACTATAGAAAATTCTATTGGACAGAGCTCAGCTAGAGGGTGGGGCCAGCTCTTGGACATTCCCTGGCTGTCATTCACAGCAAACCATCAGAAAGGCTTGGAGGCTGGGGCTGTGCTGTCAGGGAATTCACCCAATATCTCATGGCCTGCTTCTGGGGGACTCTAAGACACTGAAAAGGACTCTTGGTTGCAAATTACATCCTGACATTCTTCACAATCTCTAGATTCTGAGAGGGAAGCCTGTTCTCATATTCTCCAAAGATAGGTAGGTCAGAGAAGGAAGATCAGCTTAGAGAATCCTGTGCTGTGCACTAAGTCATTCAGTTGTGTCCAACTCTTTGTGACCCAATGGACTATATAGCCTGTCAGGCTCTTCTGTCCATGGGATTCTCCAGAATACTGCAGTAGGTTGCCATTCCCTTCTCCACGGGATCTTCCCGACCCACGGATCAAACCTGTGTCTCTTATGTCTCCTGCATTGGCAGGCTGGTTCTTTACCACTAGAGTCACCTGGGAAGGCTAGTACCCAATAAACCCAACCTAACTGCAAATAGAGCCACGATACCTCTGGAAACCCAGGATGGAGGTCCAGGCAACCCCGGGAAGGGTTTGGAGCTAGAATTCCCTCCCTAGGTATGGCAGGTTGTCTCCATGAGGTACTCTTCTCAGTGCACCTGGCCATGGCGATGCAAAGAATTCGTCCCTGCTTGCAGTTAATGGCTGGTGACATTTTTTTTTAAAGCAACCTTTTATGATTGTATTGTAATTTCCTTTTTATTTTGTTTGGCCATACCTCGGGGCATGTGGAGCTTCCCCAACCAGGGATGGAACCGATGCCCCCTGCAGTGGAAGGGCAGTCTTAAACTGGACCACCAGGGCAGTCCTAATGGCAGGTGACGGTGTGAAGGTGGCCGCCTGGCTTTGGCGGCATCAGGGGGATTTTCAAATACACGATGGATGTCGGTCCCCACAGAAATACAAATCAGAGTTGCACATCACACGTGTGAGAGCAGGTACAAAGTCATAGAAGCTAGATGTGGGGGCGCCCAGAGGCCCCCCCAAATGACTGTGAATGGCAGTGGCCAGAGGAGCGCCTCTGTCCTGGCTGCTTGGACTTGTGGAAAGGGTGGGCCAATTCTCCACGGATGGGAGCATTTCGTGGGAACTTGGGGATTACAATTCCACATGCCTGGAATCAATATTCTATGCTCGTGTTATAATTCACTTTGCCAGGGAGACAACGCAGCTCTCCGAATTCCTGGATGAAGTCAACCACGTAGCCCAGAGATTAAGGGGATTTCCGTGCTTATAAATCGCACCCAGCGGTGGGTGGGGTGAGAGTGTGGAGGAGGAGGAGGAGGGCAGAGGGGGTGGAGAGGGGGCCAGGGGAGGCTGGGAGGGAGGCTCAGAGTCCCGCAGTGAGGATGGCAAGGCTTCCTGGGAGCCTAACGCACCACACGGAGCCTCAGCCCAGTGTGATGTCGCTGATGGAAATGACACAAAAGGTGGCCTGGAGTGCCTGGGTTGACTAAAACAGCCCTCATCAGGACTGACTAAAGTCAGCCAGGCTGTTTATGCAAGCACCATAAACAGCCGGGACCCCTCCTGACACCAACATCATCTCCTGCATCTGTAAAGAAGAAAATGAAGGTGTTTGTGGAATATTTTTCCCCTCAGACTCGCTACTGAGTGCAGTCTCTGCTTGGTTTTGATCTGCTGCAAGGAGAGTGAGGTAGATGAAAGATCTGGAATGTACCAGGCCCTTTTATATGGGGCGGAGGCAGTTCCCCCACCTACCCCCGCTCCTCATGTGTCCCCCCAGACAGCACTTTCACTTGGGGAGAGAAACCACACAGAAGCTTCAGAGGCGGCGGGAGGTCCTGTCCCTGGCAGGATGGGGTTAGTTTCCCCTGGGAGGGATCTCCCTCCAGCCAAATTGGGCCTCTCACCTCCAGGGCCTCGACTCTGGTGCTGGCCCCGATTGTCAGCGAAAATGCCTTTCTTAGTGTCAGCCAGTTCTCTAATGGGTAACAGTTGATGTCATCGAATCAGCCTGGTGACTGGGCATGATTAAAAGGCGCCGCTTCTTAGGCGGGCTTGGGGATCATGGCTCGAGCGTAGAATTAGTTTTCAGCCCCCCTCCCTTCAGGGAGGGGGCTCAACCCCGCAGGAGAGAAGCCCCCCACTCGTGCTAAGGAAGCAGAGGTAATAACTAATAACCTCCCCTCCGCCCCGCCTTCCCCTAACCTTGTCGTGAACCGTGCTTGTTTTGTTCAAAGAAGTGCTCGTGCAACCAGTCTCACTTTAATGAAAAGCAGACCCCCGGCTCACCGTGGCCCCTCCTTTGGGCAGCAGAGATAAAAACCTAATGGCATGTCAGATCCTTGATGGCAAACCCCCCAGGAAAACAAAATTATCAGGGTAGAGCGGAGGCAGCGGACCATATCTGCTTTTGGACCATAAAATAACATAACCCGATGACCCCCTCATTTGCTGAAGGGGCACCCGGCTGGAAACACCAAGGCCTTCTCTTGCAAAAGTTCCTGCTGCCTGCCTGCTGAGGCCACAGCCCGGCTCTCCAGCAACCTCCAGCTCTTCAGCTTCTTTTTCCCTCCCCTCGGGCAGTTCAGCCCTCATTTCAATATCTAAGGCACAAGCCCCGAGAGACAACGCGTTTATCACCTCACAAATTGTGAGACTCTGACAAGAAAAAGTCCAAAGAAGGTCTGCTGTGTGCAGGCCTGCATGTGTGCACGCGCGCACACACACACGCATGCACACACACGCGCGCGCGCGCGCACACACACACACACACACACACTACTCTATACTGAAAAACAAAATGCCCGAAATATCTCCATCAGATAAGAGAAGTCAAAATGCCCCTCACCTATCAGGCCACTAAAGGAGTCTCTTGACAATTCACACAGTGACATTTAATTGCCTCCAAGAGATATTTGGAAACAACTTCAGAAACTGAAGAATTGCAAAAGCTTTTAAAAAAACAACCCTCTTTTCAGATGAACATTATTATGATCCCAGAGAACTTTCTCAAGTCATGAGGCTGTCTACCAGGGCTATTTTTCTCTTCCTTCCTCTCCCTTCACCCTCTCTCCTTCCACCAATCCTGAACATTTATTGAGTACATACCGTGAGCAAAGTCCCAAGAAAGATTCTGCAGGAACCTCTCTGAGCAACATAGAAATAGTCCCTGTCCGATTTCTGGCCACCTGTCTTGGCAGATGCTGCTTCTTACCCCCCACTATCCAATACCCCTTCTTCCTCAATAATAAAACTCCGGGTATCTAGCTGGGTGCTTTCATTCTGGATCTCCAGAATAAAAATTACACATCTCAACTTCTTTTGCAGCCAGGTTTGGCCATGTGCCTAAGTTCTAGCTAATGGAATGTAAGCAGAATTAATGTGAGACGCTTCCAGGAAGTGTTATTAAGAGAAGCATAGGATTACCTTCACCTTCATTCCTGTGGGCTGGAATGTAGATGTGATGGCTGGAGTTCAAGCAGCCATTTAATACCACAATGTGGAAGTCATGTACACCCCGTGGTAGAGGAACAAGATAGAATGATCCTGAGATGTTAGAACCACTTCAAAAAATTGACAGTTCCTCATACAATTAAACATATACATATGCTACACTCAGCAATCTCATTTCTATGTATTTACCCAAGAGACATTAAAAACCTATGTCCACACACAGATTTGCAGACTAATGTTTATAACTGTTTTTTTAATAATAGCCCCAAACTGGAGACAATCTAAATATCAATGGATGATTAAACAAACTGTGGAATATTCATGCAATAGAATACTACTCAGCAATACGAATAAACTATTGGTAGATATGACAACATTTTGTTGTTTAGTCACTAAGTCATGTCTGACTCTTTTGTGACCCCATGGACTGAAGCCCTCCAGGCTCCTCTGTCTGTGGGATTTTCCAGACAAGAATACAAGAGTGGGTTGCCATTTCCTCCTCCAGGGGATCTTCCCCACCCAGGGATTAAATCCGAGTCTCCTGCATTGGCAGGCGGATTGTTTACCACCGAGTCACCAGTGTGAATTCATAAAGTACTATATTGAGTGAAAGAAACTGGACACAAAAGACTATACACTTTATGACTCCATGTATATAGAATCCTAGAATGGGTAAAACCACTCCCTCTTTGGTGAAAGATGTCTGGATAGTGGTTGCCTATGAGTGGTGGAGGTCAGCTGGAAAGGGGCATGAAGAAACTTTCTAAGATGATGGAACTGTCTTGAATCTCAGTTGCATTGTTGATTACCTGGAGTATACATTTGTCAAAACTCATCAATCTATACCTTCGCGATCTGTGTATTTCACCAGATGCAAATTATATAATAGTACAATACAAAGTATACAATGATAATGATAATAATAATGATAGCCTTGATCCTGTGGACTTTGTGAAGCCACTCTTTTAGCCCTGAACTATCCACTTCTGAATCTTATTTACGTGAGAGAGCAAAAAACTTCCACCAGTCTTTGTTGGTATTTTCCATCACTTAGAGCTAATCTACCCTGACAGTACCGCATCTTCTCCGTGTTATTTATATGTGTGGCTGACTCATCTCCCTGTTCTGGGCAGTGAAGTCAATGGGGGAGAGCTGGCCTAGGAGCCAGGGTACAGGTGGGATTTGACAGTGGGGTTAATCTGATTGCGGCAATGTGGAGAAGTCTCTCCCCCATCCTTGTTCCAGAGCTTTCTAGCCTGAACTCACAGCCTGAACTCATAGCTCCTCTTGGACTCAGCTTTGCAGCAAATCCCTCCCCTCACACCTGGCAGCCCATTCAGCAAGCAGGATCCTACCTTGTGGGGTTCACTTGGGTCAGCCAATTGCTCTTGAATGCTGGTGCTAGGACTATTCTTAGCACACTGCCAATCCCCAGGAGGCTCTGAAGATGCACGAGGCTGAGTAACAGCTGCATCGCGGCTATTACCAACACTATTATCATCATCATTATCGCGGGGATGCGGCTTTTGTGGTCTGCCAATCAGAGGATGTTTGGGGGCTTTTTCCATAATTGGAAGAACTGGTCCAGGACATACGTGGGTTTCCATTTGGAATGGGAGTGACCTAAAGGGAAGTATGTTTCCTCATACACAGTAGGGGCTGGCATTTCTGGTAGGTCTGGTAGGCAGCTCTCTGCTTGAAGGATTTCATACTGATCCTCTGTCCTCCCCTCATATCCTTCTCAGCCCTGCCACCTCAGCCCTTCTCAGCCTGCCACCCTGTCTCACCAAGCTGTCTCCTCACTGGCAACCACAAATGTTACAGTTAGAGATTCATTCCTTTAACTTTATTTTTTGTCAGCCATTGAAATGCAAGATATCTGGGCACATTTGATTGAGGAGGAAATTGAGGCACAGAGACATGAAATAACTTGCTCAAAGTCACATGATGGATAAGTAGCAGAGGTGGGATCCCAATTCCAGCCAGCCACCTTTTGCTGCAGAGGCTGTGTTCATAAACACTTTAATGTAACCCCCCAAATAACAAGTTATTGCTTCCTGAGCACTGGGTGATCCTACCTGCCCAGATATCTTGCTTTTCCATTCAAACAATATTTCCTTCAAATCGATATTTTGAGGTTGCTCTTACTATTATAATTCTCTTTCCACAATATGTTTCCATTTTTAGGATGCATCCGCATATTTCGCAGGTTTCATTTCCCCTCCCAAGCTATTTCCCCAAAGGAAGAAGATGTGGTATCCATTCCCTTTAAAAAACATCAAAAGCAAAACACAACAACTTCCCCCGCAACCCCACAACGAGTTGCTCTTATGCCATCTTGGTGGCTCAGAGATACTGGGACCCAGGGTACCACCCTGGAGGCCTCTGAAACATGTTACCTGGGATTTTAGGGTGAAGATCCTTGAATTACAAGGGGAGCTGCTGCTAAATCGCTTAAATCGTGTCCAACTCTGTGTGACCCCGTAGACGGCAGCCCACCAGGCTCCCCCATCTCTGGGATTCTCTAGGCAAGAATACTGGAGTGGGTTGCCATTTCCTTCTCCAATGCATGAAAGTGAAAAGTGAAAGTGAAGTCACTCAGTCTTGTGTGACTCCTAGCGACCCCATGGATTGCAGCCCACCAAGCTCCTCCATCCATGGGATTTTCTAGGCAAGAGTCCTGGAGTGGGGTGCCATTGCCTTCTCCATACAAGGGGAGAAACCCAAACAAATATCATTCAACTATTGCTCATCATGGCCACAGGCAAAGAAAAGATGAGGCACAACCCTGAGAGATGCCGAGGACAAATATCTGAGTGTTTTTGATGAAAGAAAAGCCAGTGTGCATAACAGTCTTTCATATTTTTTTGCTGCAACTGTGGAAGATGCTGCAAGCCGTTGGCCCCAGACTGGCACTTCTACAGACTAGGGCAGCTGGGAGCCTGCCAAGGCGGGGGTAGGGGTGAGATTTTGGAGAACAGCACCTGGAGTCTTTTTTTTTTCCCCAAAGAAATGAAAACCACGTGTGTAACTAAGGAGAAGCCTGCCACTCCATAGAGAATTTCCGACTCATACCCGAGAGGAATGGAAGTCTTCTGTGAACTTTGTTTCTGCCTTCATGGCCTTAATGCTCACGACAGTGGTACTTCATTGTTTGTGGAAGTCACAGAAAGAGACAGCCTTGCTTTGGAACAAGACTCTGATGAAGGCAAAGAGGACCTGGCCTCCCACTTGGTTTGGGTGAGGATGAGACAGAAGCAAAAGGACACAGATTTTGGAGGGTGCAGGGAAAGGCAGGGTTCTGACTGAAACCAGACTGTGCTCCAAGCCTGGGGGTCTAACGGCATCCATGGCTTCTTGCCCCCATAGCTCTCTGCCCTGTGACTGGGGCTTCTGATTTCTGACCTGAAGGCTTAGCTTTTCCACAGGGTCAGAGTCAGGGGTCAATCCAGGCCAGCAGTCCACTGGAGCCTTCCCTTAAATACCACGGCCCATTGCTAGTTACACTAGTTTGGCCTAGAGTCTCTTAAAACTTGTTAGTCCAGAACCGTGCCCCCCACCCTGGCACCCCACAACACTATGACTTCTTAAGACTCCTCCATCTGTGAGGCCCCTGATGTATGTTACCACTGTCAGTGCTCAGGAGACCTTTCTGTCTCTTTATATAGCTGGTTCCACCATCCAGTGCCTGCCCAGTTCAGTGTGTGACTCTCTAGTGTGCCAGTTTCAAGCAGAGGCCTTAACGGGCATTCCATGTTTCTGTGAAAATTTGTCTTCCATGCTTTTGTTTTATTCTCCATGAGAAGAATATTTCCTGGTGCACTGCTGCCCCTCCATCCTGGATCCTACAGTGAGACGCATGGAGCAGAGCTGCCCCAGCCAACCTGCAGATGCACGAGTTAAAAACAAATGCTTATCATTGTGTGTTACTGAGTTTGGGGGTTGCTTGTTACACAGCATCATTTCAGTGGCAATAGCTACCTGATGCACTATTCCTATTTAATATGTCATAGAAATCTAGCACTCCATGGAACTTTTTTTGGGAAATGCTGAGTCACAGTTAGTCAATGGCTATGCCAGGAGCATATTTAAGTCTTCTAATTTCAAAGCCTGCTTGTCCCACTGCATCAAGCTGAACAACTGTGTCCAGGGTTGGAAGCCTACCCTGAAACAGTGTTCCTTTAGGGTTTCTTACTGCAAGGAGAAATACAGGGGCGGGGGCAGATGAGGGTTGTAGAGTCTCCAGGCTGGCACTTTGAGGCAGGTTTGGAGCCCTCAGGCAGGGGCACCAGAGCCAGGAAACCCATGAGTGCTGCTACAATTGATCCAGGGCTGAGTTGTTGGAGGCTCTGGATGGCAGAGGTTACGATTTCAGACTTTGTTAAGACCACTTTCAAATTCTTTCATTTCTTAAACCTGCAGAAGCCACATTATTTCCAAGGTCCTTGTCAGTAGCCTAAATTCAGACCAATTTGCTGAGTCGGTACAAAGTGCAGAATTGATGGTTCAGAAAGACATTAAACTACCTACAACCCTTTAGACCATGTCAACAGATCATCCGTGGCCTCAACAGAAGAAACATTTCATTAAATCTTTGCAGTTTCTCCCCAAAGAGTAGGAATGCCCTTTTATCATTTCAAAGCAGATGGAGGCCTGGCATGATTTTCACTCCAGCTGGGACAGTGGATTCACCTGAGCTAAGCTCTAGAGAGGGCCAGTTAATCTTCATCCAAGAAATATATCTTGAGCACCCTTGGGTGAGGAAGCTTCAGTATGCCACTGGGTCTGCAAGGACTCAGCTGGAAGGGAAGAGAGGTGGGCTGATGCCAATTCCAATGCAGTGTGCTACAACTTTCAGTGAGGTCTGAGGATCCCTTATAGGCAGAAAAGAAACCATCAGGGGCTGTCCATACATGGAGACCACTGTGAAGCTCCCTCTACACCACCAGATAGTAGCTATAGGGCTACCCTCACAGTTAAACCGGGACAAGTGCACAGAGTGGGTATGATTTGTTAGCTATGGTGTGAAGCCCCACCCAGGGGCTGTGATAGGCTGGCTGAAGGGCAAATGAGCTCCCAAATGCCCACCTGAGGTGAATAAGGGCAGGCTGTGGGAGGCAGCCCTGGAATGTGATTGGAAGCTTAGGCAATGCTAAACTAATTAATCCAATCCTTTATCTTAAGCTCTGTTTCGAAAAAAGACCAAAAAAAAAAAAAAAAAGGCTGATTAGCCATGGAAACTTCATGAAAAATGAGACCCAGAAGCAGAGGCTGGTGGAGCCCATTGAGCAACTCTAGAGCAGAAGTAGGCTCGGGGTCCTTGAGCAGGTGGTTTTCCTCTGCTCAGGAGCCAAGAGCAGGGCTTCTGGCACTTGAGTGAGGCAAGCAAGGCACCCAGGGCACGAATTTAAGGAGGCACTCACTGTCAAGGCCACGGAAGTGCAACATGGGTACTTGACCATGATGTGCTGTTGGTATCTCACTTGCTCCACCTAAGTCCCAGCCCTGGCACAGAGGCTAAGGCGCCTGACCCGGATTTGGGAGGAATGTTCTGGATCTTCGCTTAGGCACTCTTTAGTTTTGTGATTTCAAACCAGTTCCTAAATCTCTAACTCCAGTTTTCCCATCTGTAACATGGGGATGGAGTTCCAATCTCAGAGAGGGAGAAAGAAGGATGTTCCTTGCCGAGTACTAAGCATGGAACCTGCAGTGAATGGGTGACGACTAGCTCGACAAGGAGTCTTCTCCACGAGGAGGGAATCCTTGTTCAGACATATCTGAGAGATGTTTTTTGGCTTTTGGCTAAGATCAAGTGTAGTATGGGGGCTTCCCATGTGGCACAGTGGTAAAGAATCCACCTGCCAATGCAGGAGATGCAAGAGAGGCAGGTTTGATCCCTGGGTCGGGAAGATCCCCTGGAAAAGGGAATGACAACCCACTCCAGTATTCTTGCCTGGAGAACCCCATGGACAGAGGAGCCTGGTGGGTTACAGTCTCTGGGACCACAAAGAGTCAGACACAGCTGAGCATGTTGGAGACTTGAATGCCACCTAAAAAAACATAAGAATACCACCTAGATGCCTTCTTTTGCTCAGGTCTGTGAATTCAGAGCTTCTGAATTTTGTATCTTAAGTTCCAGACCTCAGATGGTTTTTTAAAAAAGAAAAATCAACTCCTTTCTAGTTTGGAAAATTCCAGGAAAGAGTTCTAATTTGCCTTGTCTTAAGTCAGGCACTACTCTGGACCAATTAACAGCATCCAGTGACCATGGTAAGAAGTGGTCACTCCTATGGGAACTACCAGGTTTTGGGGGGAGGGGCAGGGCAGAGGAGGAAGGAGAGTTTGCAGATAAAGCAACAGGCATCCACATGTAGAGACTGTTGTCATAGTTTTGGTTGCCCAGCATTGGCGTGCCTTTCTCAGAATCTAGGTAGGAGGCAGAGCCCCCACTGGCACTCGAGCAGCTAAAGCTGCATGGTACTCGCTGTAGCAGATGCTGTTGTGCCCATGCAGAAACACTCAGAACGCATGGCCTCTGTATGTGCCAATGTAAGCACGCTGGAATGGCGGGGAAGGGGACCTCCCCTGAGGGGGCGGGGCTAAGGCCACCTTCAACCAATGACAGATGGGAATGGATGGATTTAAACTCTAGTTTCTTGGGACATCTCTGGTGGTCCAGTGGTTAAGAATCCGCTTTGAAATGCAGGGAACATGGGTTCTATCCCTGGTCCAGGAACTGAGATCCCACATGCTGCAGGGCCACAAAGCTTTCAAGCCACAACTAGAGAAGCCCGTGTGCCACAAAGAACGATCCTGCAGCCAAATAAATATTTTACAAACAACCTCCCCTTAAATAAGTCCTCGTTTCCTCACTCCTCAGGTGCTGTGTTGCTGTGCTCAGTTCCTCAGTCATGTCCAACTCTTTGTGACCCACCAGGCTCCTCTGTCCATGGGATTTCCCAGGCAAGAATATTGGAGTGGGTTGCCATTCTCTTCTCCAGGAAATCTCCCTGACCCAGGGATCGGACCCACCTCTCCTGCATTGGCAGGCAGATTCTTTACGGCTGAGCCACCTGGAGAGCCCTTCTCACTCCTCAGGTGGGACAACTCCAGGTTGCTGCCCAGAGGTTCCCAAGAAGGATGAGCCCCCATTGCCCCCAGCAGGCTCCTCCCTTTTCCCTACTGGTGCTCCCTGGGATCCCTCTCAAGGAAACTACTTGCAGGGTTCTCATCTGGGGAGACCCAGACTAGGACACTGCCTTTCCAAGATTCCTCGAGGTAAGCCATGCACACTTAGGCTCAGCCAGTCCGATCCACCTGCCACAGATTTGAATCTGGAGCTGGAGACAATGAGACTTCTTTCTGGCAGCTGCCATGGTGGTGGCCACATCCAGTTTCCAGCAGATACCAGTGAGCAAAGGAGTCAAGCGTGTGTCATCTGTTGCCAGAATAAGCCGGCTTTCTCTCTGGCCTGGATCTGGCTCCCCAGCTGCCCTCTGGTCCTACCTGCTTTCCAAGGCTAGCTCAGCGATTTTCCCAGCAGCGTGGCGAGTGAACCAGCTAATACCACTTCAACAATTCCTTTAATGCTCCAATTAAGCCAGACTTCGTGCTAAATACCAAGCCACAGTCTAGTAATGTGGCTGTCCGTATCATATGATCATGAGCAGAGAATGCGGTCGCTGGGCTGGCGAGAACGTCTGGCATCCCTCTGCATCAGTCTGACGAGTCATCCTGGTTTGCGGATCTCAGGCTCTGCTGAGCTGGACCAGTGAGCCTATCTGTTGGCGGGGACTGGGGGGGAGGTGGCGTGGGGAGAGCATCTGGTTTCTGAAGCTGTCCGGCTGAGGATCTGACTGCCGCTGCCAGCGGATTCATCCTCAGAGGAGGACGACGGCCAGACCTGGCTCCTCCATAGCCCGCAAATCAACACTCTTCCTCTTTGAAAGAGCAGCCCGAAGCTTCCACCTGTCACCAAATCAGACTCCCAGGTGAGCTTCCCTTTTCAGAACAAGATGGCAAATGCCGTGAGCTGGGGAAGAAGCCAGTAGGAACATCTTTCTGAGGAGACTGCGCAGAGGAGGGTAATGACAGAAAGCTCAACGTGCAGCTTGGAGCTACCGCAGAATCCTCAGTGCAAAGAGGAAAAAAACGGAAAGCATTCTCTTACCCTTTCGCCTTCTTCCTGGTCTTGATAAAATTAATGTTGCTAAGTGCCAGCCTCTTCTGAATATATGCAGAAGTAACAGAATAGACTAGAATAGGAGTTGGGTAGAGTAGGAGAGCCAACTCATTGGAAAAAGACTGAAGGTAAAAGGAGAGGGGGGCAGTGGAGGATGAAATGGTTGGATAGCATCACTGACCCAATGGACATGAATTTGAGCAAACTCCGGGGAATGGTGGAGGACAGGGGAGCCTGGTGCGCTGCAGTCCACGGGGTGGCAAAGAGTCATACATGACTGAGAGAACAAAGGGCAATAGGGGCCGACTAGAGTAGATTAGCACAGTCTCATGGTGTAAAATGTGATTGTTGTTGTTTAGTTTCGAAGTCGTGTCTGACTCTTTTGTGATCCCATGGACTGTAGCCTGTCAGGCTCCTCTCTCCATGGGATTTTCCAGGCAAGAATATTTGAGTGGGTTGCCATTTACTTTTTCAGGGGATCTTCCCGACCCAGGGATCGAACCCGTGTCTCCTGTGTTGGCAGGAGGATTCTTTAGTACTGAGCCACCTGGGAAGCTGTAAAGTAGGATAGGATAGGATAGGATAGGATAAAATAGGGTAGGCTCAGACAGGATAGGGTAGGGACAGTAGGATAGGATAGTAGAATGTGAGCATGCATGCTTAGTCGCTAACTCTGGCTTAGACGACTTGGCTCTTCTGTCCATGGGATTTTTCAGACAAGAATCCTGGATGGGTTGCCATTTTCTTCCTCCAGGGGATCTTCCTGACCCATGGATTGAACCCACATCCCCCATGTCTTCTGCACTGCAGGCAGATTCTTTACCTGCTCAGCCATCAGGGAAACCCTGGTAGTAGGCTAGGATAGAATAAACTGACCTCACTACAGGCAAACACAAACATCTTGCCCAGTGCTTCCTGAGTCAGCCTTTCCTTTCTGAAACAAATGCCCTGCAGCTTTACCTCCAGCAAAGAGGGTGAAAATGAACCAAAAGGAAGTTCCCTTGTTGCTTCAGAGTGGCTTTAGGGGGAGAGTCAGAAAGGCTGTGGTCGGCTGAAGCTCCATTTCCACACTGACACACTCCTCTCTTGTTAATATTTGCACTGAACAAGCCATTTTCTGCACTGACATTTTGCATCTAGTTAAATGCCAACAAATCCAGAGAGATGTGGCTTTGACCTCTGGTTCTGCCCTTTGGACAGGCGTCAGCTGCTGTGGTACTTTCATTCTAATTTCTGATATTCCCCATTTTGGATTCTTTCACCTCAAATGTGGTTTTTTTTTTTCCAACTGGATGAAATGCTTCCGATTATCTTTGCTTACAATTATCTCTGCTGAATATTTAATTGAGAAATGTTGTTAAAAAGGCATTTGGCGTAAATGATCTAAGTGTATGCGTAGATGTTTCTTTTCTGACAGTAAAGTGGCTTTGAATGATTTGGGGTATTATAAGGGAATTACAGAAAAATTTGTCCTAAAATGTTAAATGTAGTATTTTTTTTTTTTTAAGAGCTCATGGCTTTGCTGAATGTGGGAGAGTGCTGCTGAGTATTGATTTAAAGTTCAGGGGGAGGGTGTGGCATAGCGATGAACTTATTGGCTCTGGAGGAAACCAAGTTTTAAATGTGGTACCCTCCACCTCCTTATTCTTGAGATGAGGAAAATGCGGCATCCTTTCTGCCCCTCAAGGCTGCTCCGTGGCTGCAAGATAGGGATGAGGGGTGGCTGGGTTCCCTGTCAGCCCACCCCTCTGCCCAGTGTCCTCCCAGGAGCCCTGCTCATGGGATCTGAGACCACGCCCTGGGACCTAGCTGACAGCCAGCAGGCCCCTTCTCAATACCCTGGGATCAGGACCCATGGAGTTTAGTTGGTCTCCTCACTTGAATGCTTGCCTGAGAATTGATGAACAGCTGGCTTTATGCAGAAGGGGTTCCTGTTGGGCAGAAGTATATGGCCTGCTGGGCTAGCAGGCCCTGGCTCCTGGCTCCTAACCTCCCAGGTCTTGGCTGCCATTTCTCCCAAGACCTACCTGAGATGTGTTCTCTGGGGCCTCTGAACTACCCCAGCTTCCTTACTTTAAGGCCCTTTATTTAGCTAGCTCTGAGGGCTTCCGTTTTCTGAAATCAAGCCATCTTCGCTTAAACTGGTGGTCCTCTGAATTCTAAGAGAACCGGGGAGCAAATTGCTGTAAAGCAGTTCCTATGTTCTCAGCAACTTTCATCCTCAAATAAGAGATGTGTCTTCATGAAAAGACAAAAAAGACTGGCAATAATCAACTGAGCGACACGTATTTGGGGTCATGAAACTTTAGGATTAGGGTCAGGCCCTAGAAGTCAGGCTTTTGAAATTCATGAACAGTATGGAAATTACCCTTTATATATATATTTTTTCTTTGTTCTAAAGAATGTCTCCCATGCTTATATTCTCCAGGCTCTGTATTCACAGGTTCTCTAGCTGGTCTTCCTCTGTTATTTGTTCAGTCATTCAACAAATTTTAAGTGCCTACTACGTGCCTACTTCTTTCCCTGGAGGAACTCAGCCATTGGGTGAGACAGGCAGAAGAGGAGGGCTCTGGCTGAGGTGGCCCAGAGAAGGTATGGAGCATCGGGAGAAGGTTGGTCCCCCGTACCTCCAAGAGATAAAGCTTGAGCTGAGCCCTGATGGGATTAGACCCTGTGAAGGGTCAAAGAGAAGGGAGCAGAAGTAGGTGGGAGAGCCTTCAGGCCAAGATGTAGGTCTGATGCCTGAGAAAGGAGGGGAAAGGAAGAAAGATGGGGGTAGGAAAAGCCTCAGACACAGCGCAGCTCTAAGAAAGTCTCAGCCAGGCCCATGGGGAACCCCGGAGCAAAGGCTGCCCATCAGAAACAGTCCATGTCCGGCAGATCAGTGGGCTGCCCACACCAGTGCTCTGGAATTCCTGCAAGACCCTGATTCTGTCCCAGGAGGAGGAAGCTTTGAGAGTAAGATCAGCACCGGTTTCCTGTCTGGAGAATCCAGAAGGAGAAGGGATGGCTGAAATCACCACCCATGATGGCAGGTGCAGGAAAGAGGGCAGGACAGGGCAGCAAGACTACACTCCCAGGACTTGGCATGGCAAGGGTGAATGAGCTTCCTGGGGACCGCGTGAGTTCCATGGAAGGTAAGCTGCCTGCTGGAAGTAGGGGCGCCACAGTGAGAGGTGATGGAGTGAGCCACAGCAGGCAGGGATTGAGGGGGTGCCATGTAAGGATAGCCAGAAAGTGCGCCACCCACTCTTGTCAGGGATGGTGCGCTGCTGAGGGCTTTGTGTGGAGCCTCCCCTGGGAAGGCAGCATCTGGGTCCCTCCTTGGGGAGAGCCCAATGATAGGATAATGGGCAGGCTAGTCCAGTATGAAACGTGCGCTCTTCTCCCTTCCCTCCTTCCAGACTCCAGTGCACCAGGGAAGGAAAGAAGAAAGACTCTGAAACAGCCAAAGAGAGGAGTAGAGGAGCGGAAATGGCACCGCAGAGAAAACGCAGCCTCTCCTCCCTGTTCTCTGTGTAGGTCCCCAAACGTCAGGTCGAGCCTTAGGAGAGCAGACTGTGCAATTTCATCCCCAAAGTTTACTCGAATATTTGGGAGCTGGTGAAACTGTCAAAGGATCTAGGGTGGGGGTGGGATGCCCAGATGGTTACAGGTGTAAAGGCAGGTGTTGGAGAAAATTCTGTTTCCTATTAGGACCCCATCCACGTCAGTTCATGCACTAGGCTAGCTTTATACACACCTTCCAGCCAGCTACATACACACTGAATTCTTGGCAGGGGATACAATTATCTTTACTTTACAAAGGAGGACACTGACACTCAGAGAATTTAGGGTCCTTGCCCCAGATCTTCAAATTCAAATCATTTCTTTCTTGGTCAAGGACTCTTTATGTCATAAAATAGGAACTTCCCAGAATGATAGGATGCTCTGGGTAGGGGGGTGGAGGGGTACCATGGGCCAACATCTGGTGATGGGATTCCCCCATGGCATGGGGTGACATAGGTTGGGGGACAGTCTGACATGCCTCCCTGATGACTCAGCCTCAGCCAGCAATGGGCTTGTGGACACGTGAAACGACTTCTCCTCTCTTTTCATGGTGCTGGATCCTGGAAGCATTCGGTTATGGGAGGAGCCTGCTAGAGACGACCCTGTGCCGAGTTCACAGCCTCCCTGTAAACCCATCTTTCAGGAGCCTGTAGCCTCCCTCTCTCCCTTTAAGTGTCTCTGTGATCTACTGTGATGCACGAGTGCACATGTACACATACACACATGGCTGACACGTCACACACACACGCACAATCACTCATACACATCAGTATGCCCATGTACAAATGCAGACCCGCATGCACGCAAGCTGCTTTTCGCAGGAGTGGAGAAATCAGTTTCGTTACTACGCAGGCATATCTCCCCTATGAGTCAAAGTAGCGTACTGAGCACAGAAGGAGGAATATTTTCCTTTCTGAGATAGCTGAGAGGTTTCCCCTGAGGAAATAACTCAGAAAAATGTTGCCTTCGAAAAGCAGATCATTCTCGAAGGGAAATTTCCTGCCCAAACATTTGTTTTCTTGATGTAGAGACAAGTAACCCCTTCCCCCATCTTGGCTTGGCTCCTCTACCTGAGACTCATGGGGCTCCACTGTGAGCCAGAGCAGGTGGCTGTCCCACAAAGACCTGGGCCATTGAGTGTCCTCCAGCTGGGTCTACGTGGCCATTAATCCCCTCTCCTAGTTCATCCCCTCCCTTGTTCTCCTTAGGACTACTTAGGACTTGAACATTCTGAGGCTCCTGCTCAAAGGAACCTCTCCTCCTCAGATAAATCTAGGAGAGATGCTCTAAAGACTGTTGTCTATGGGAAAGGCATAAAGGTATTTAGAAATGCAGGAGATGAACCAGAACCAAATGCCAGGGACAACAGGGAACAAGGGGCAAACAGGGTTGGCCTCAAGCTTCCAGGGAATAGAGAGGGAGACAGAGAAAGAGAGAGAGGAAAGCAGACTCTGGAATCAATCAAAGGAGAGCTGGAAAATGTGTATGAACAGAAAAGTCTAAAGCTATGTATGGGGAGGTGGCAGACCTCTCTCAGATCACAAGGGCTGGACTCTGTGGCCAAGTACTGAATGCCAAATGTGGACATGAGGGTTATCAGTCAAGGGAAGCGACTTGTCTGTTGTCTTGTAGTTGGCTGCACTTTGAACAGTCAGAGGGGTTGTTCTGGGGAAGTTACCTCTCTGGCCTGGAACATAAACACAGTCAAAAAGGCCCAGGGTCGAGCTGGCAAGGGGCCTCTCCCTGGGGAGAGCAGACCACCCACATCATTTGGGAGACCACTTTAGGCTTGTCAGGGAGGCCTTTTGATGTGTCTGTTATACCAAAGATAGTGTTTTGAGGTTCCCAAGTGTTTATTCGTTTGGCTGTCATGTAAAAGACAAACAGCAGGAGAGAGAAAAACTGTTTTAACTCAAGTAATAGGCAAAGACTAAAAATGAAATCAATTCAATGTAATTAACAAGAATCGATCACCTCTCCTCATTCTCCTGCTAACTATTGAAAGAAAAAGAAAGAGACAGAGACGAGATGGGGAGGGGGGAAGGGAGAGGGGATGAAGGAAGGAAAGAAAGGACAGGAAAGAGAAAGAGAGGAAAGACAGGAGGGGAGAGGGAGGGCCATGAGAATAATCAACATAATCCTCTTTGGTGTGTATTAAAAATAATGTAGGGTATTTTCTGGAGAAGGAAATGGCTACCCACTCCAGTATTCTTGTCTGGAGAATCCCATGGACAGAGGAGCCTGGTGGGTTGCAGTCCATGGGGTCACAAAGAGTCGGGCACGACTGACTAAACCATCAAGACGTTTTCTTATATCCATTAAAAATGCCGTTTCCATTGGTGTTGGATGTGTACCCCTTCTGGTCTAGTGGTGTATTCTCACTTTGGGTAAAGACATGGTACCACGATAACTTGTTTTTCTAACTAAAGTAAAAACAAGAGCAAAGAGAGGAAAACAGTGCAGCCATGTAGATGGATAACTACTGATATTCACTCTTAGTATTGGACCAGTAGGAATGGGTGGGCACTGTGGCATTCCTGTACGTCAGCCCTGTCTAAGGGGAGCAGCCATCATTCAGCTCAGATCTGATTTTGTAAGAGATGCTGAAAATTCAGAATTTTAAGAAAAAAAAACTTCAACCTTTAAAATACTGGATACAAAATTTTAAACCCATTTCAGGCTGTGAGCATATCAGAGACTTCTGATTTGTCACCTGCACCTGAAAAGAACCACCGCAAGATAAGAAATAAAATGAGCCATTCATTTTTCCCTTCAAATCCTCCACCCTTCCCTCTGGATGCAAAGAGCTAGGCTGGTGTTGAAGACTTCAGCATCATCAGGACCTTTCAGTTGAAGAAAATGACCAGAACTGTTGTTTTGAATGGTGTAGCAGTTTTAAAATATGCCCCCTAAATTCTTTGACACTTCTTCCACTGAGAGGTGGAGTCTATGCCCCCCCTCCTTGAAGCTGGGTGGCCTCTAGGACCACCTTGACCAATGGCTCACCAAGGACATCATGTGACTTCTAGGCTGAGTTATCAAAGGCCATGCAGCTTCCACTCAATTCCTATGGAATGCTTCTGCTGGAATGCTTGTCTTTGTTCAGCTGCTCGAGCTCCTGGTCAGGACAGTCTTGGAGCTCAGTGACCCCAAGCCACATGGAGAGATCCCCTGTAGGTCTACCCAAGCACCAGCCCCAGGAGCGCACCATCTTGGATGTTCAGCGCAGCTGAGCCTCTGGAACAGTTCAGCCCCAGCCCCAGTGAGGGCGTGAGAGACCCCAGGTGAGAACGATACAGCTGAGTCCAGTCAACTGAGAAGCCAGGAGACAGTTATAATTGTTTTAAGCCACCAAGTCATACTGTGATTTGTTACCTAGAGACAGGTAGTAGCTAGAACAAGCTTGCAGGGCCAACACGAGATCCATCCAACACTACCACTTACTGTTCAGCTCCTTGGTATTTGTGGCTGTCGTGGCCCCAGTTCTCCTGGAGCTGGAGGAAGGAGGGAGGTGCTTGGCGGGAGAGCTCAGCCTCGGGGAGCTGGGAGGGCTGCCAAGCAGATGGGGGTTGGGGAGCCCCTGCTTAGAGTGGCCTTCGTGTGAGGCAATTAAAATGTGAAATGTAACCTTTAAGAACCGAGCCTGACTTTACCTTTGCATCTTGGAGATTTGGGCTGCAGAAGGCCTGTCAAATCCCTCCCTCTACTGGGCCCTGATCACATTTCTGTCTTCTGTTTGGACACAGGACTCAGACTGTGTACACACGGAGAGCAGGGTCTGGCGCCAAGAACACAGAGCAGTTAGGCACTGGTGTTTCTTCTCTTAGGAAAAAAAAAATGACAGAGAAAACCAAGAAAGAAAAATAGATAGGAAAGAAGAAAGGAGGAAACAGGGAGAGAGGAGAGGGAGGGAAGGAAGGGAGCGAGGGAAGGAGGGAGGTAGGGAGGGAGGAGAGATGGAAACCAACTGCCAAGGTAGGACCATGTTTTTATTTCCTGCTTTACTGAGTGAGGTGTTCCCTTCATCAGAAGCAGATGTACAGCATCACGTCAAAGTCTACCTAGGCAGGAAGCATCGGTTGAATTTACCCAGGTCACGGCAAATCTGTTGTCATTCAGCATGTGGAACTGTTTGAACTTACAAGGAGTAACCCAGCAACAGCCATCACCCCACGTGTCCGCTGTGCTCTGATGATAGCAGTGCAACAGGAACGGAGGCTCATAATTTCACAAGGTGACAAAAAATTGGATTCTGATGTTTCACCTCCACCTGCACTTCAGCAGGGAGGCCAGCTGCATACACAAGTTCTCGGGGCCCGTGGGCACTGCCCGAAGGCCTTGCTCCGCCGTGGCCCTGCCCCAGCCCTTCGCTCCACCCAGGCCAGCCGCCGACACTGGGCTCTGCTGCCAGCCCCATTACTGCGACAAGGGCCAGGGGAAAGGAAAAGGCCTGTAAGAGCTCATCCATTCAGACCTCACTTTTCAAAAATGTGGATGTATTTTTTTTTGTCACAGAGAACCAGAACTGATGCTAATCTTGGTGCTATTTCTGAAAAAAAAAAAAATTCATAATAGTACAGTGATAATATACAACATTTACTGAGTTCTGACTCTGAAGAAGGGGCTGGAGTACTTTATATGGATATTTCATTTAATCTTCAAAGCAACCCTGTAACCTCTCTGTAAGACTTGCCCAAGGTCACACAGCCTGAATTGGAAACACAGCAGTCTGGTGCCAGAGCCACGTTCTTTCCACGTTTGGAAAGGCAACTCCCAGCTCAGTCAAGAATGCCAATTGCTTCTAAGGATGCAAACATCATTTCCCTCGCACCCATCTGTATTCTTAAAAAGAAAGTGACTCTGTTGATGATTCTTCTCCATTCATGAAGTCAGAGCTGCTCCTTGACCATCCTGTTAGCCCTTATTTCATGCGTGTAGAATGAATAAAAGTTCACTTCACTCAAAGAGAGTCTCGGATTCAGATTTCCCACCCTTTTAGACTGACTTTCCCATTATTCAGTCACTGAGGTTTTTCTCGAAGGCCTTGGAGACTAGACTCATCACAGCTGCATTTGAGGGTATCACCAGGGATGGCACATTTGAAAGCGCCATCTAGATTGGCAATCAGGGGCCAGCCTGTGTCATCAGTTGCTGACTCCCAGGGCAGAGCAGCGATGGGATGAGAGCCCTCGACTTCCACTTCTGTTGATGGGCACAGTTGGCCTCTGGGGGTTGGCTGGAACCCAGCAGCTGAAAAGAGATGCTTTGAGCTGGAGACAGCTGATTCATCTCATACTCCAGGAGATGAAGGAGAATGTAGCAAAGAATGGAGGTATTGGGGGTCCTATACTTGGCTCAGACCAGAACCATTCTTGGGTTATAAAATGTCCCTGGGCCTGAGTTTGGGGGCAGGTGTGCAGGGAGGAAGATGGCTCCCTCGCCATCTCTGGGAACAGATGGCGGGGCCTTCCCAGTGAGCAGCCCGCCTACCAGCTGATGCTCAAACATCCTGGCTCTCAACCCTGGCTGGGCGGGCTGAGGCTACCTGGGGTTTGAAGCCAATTCGCCACCTCAAAACTCTGTAAAAAGATAGAGTTGCAATTGCCTTTACAGACAAAAAACACTTTTAGAAAGGGGACTAGGAAGGACTTCCCTGGTGGTTCAGTGGTTAAGACCCTGTGCTTCCAATGCGGTGGGCATGGGTTCCATCCCTGATCAGCAACTAAGATCCCACTTGCTGTGCAGCACAGCAAAAAAAAAAAAAAAAAAAAAAAGGAAGAAAAAATTAACAAAAAAAGGGGATAGGAGAGACTTTGCCAGCAAGCTGCAAAAGTTTTTCCTTAAACAATTTGACTTTGGGTAGAAAAAAGTCTACATTCCCAGACCCATATGGTATTGGGGGTCATTGAGTTTGAGGTCTAATGTTGCCAAATAGATTTTTCTGGAGAGAAAAAAGAGTTTTCATGAGAAACCTCCTCATTTTAAGTTGATTCAACTATAAAAATAATTAAAAATTGTAATAAAAAATTATATCAATAAAAGCCATCTGGGCCAAACAAAACACACCCAAGAAACTCATTTGGCTCATAGGCCTCCAGTTTGCAACCTTTGAAGAGTCCTTGCCTCTTGCAGAGATGGGGAAGCTGAGGTGGGGGGTGGAGAGACTGTTACCTGGAGGAGCGGCAGGTATTATGGCTGACCCACCACCTCCCCACTCATCAGTGCCTTGGGCTCTCTTCACCCTCAAGAGCCACTGTATGCAGTTCTGTGCCTAATTTTTGTTTTGCTTTGCTGTGGTCATACTGTGTGGCTTGTGAGATCTTAGTTCCCTGATCAGGGATTGAACCCAGGCCCTCAGCTGTGAGAGTGAGAAGCCCTAACCACTGGACCACCAGGGAAGTCTCTTTAAGTTTAAATTAAAAAATGCAAAAGGACATGTTGTCCATACAAACTGGAAGAACTGAGAAGTGACACCCTCTGTGAGTCTCAACCAATGACTCTGGGAGTTGGTGTATAAATGCCCCAGCTCCCTTGCCCCACTGGGTGGGAGAACGCTGACATGCCTGTTCTACACCTTTCCCAGAGTGTCTCCAGGATATTAAGATTCAGTTGCCCACTGTCGTGGCTGGATTAACAATGTCCCCATTACTGGTTGCCTTCCCTTTCCTGTCTCGCTGCCCCGTGTCTCCACCAGGGTTTCTTGAGTTTCCCAAATAAGCTAGCTGTGCTTCAATTCTGTAGGTAGGGTCTGCCTTGGAGAGAACCTCCACTTAGCCCAGATCTGAATAGCTGTGATCTGTACAAAGAAGGGAGTGCCTCCCTCTGGGGTGCTTTCTGATACAAATATCACAATTCAGGGTGTGGGGTATTTCTCCATGCAGAGTGAGGTACCCTATGACGACTTCAAGAACTCTGGGCCGTATTAAGGCCACGCGTTGGTCTCAGTCAGGCAAGACGAAGAAGCCAGCAGTGACTGTCTAAACCTCTCTGTAGTCTGGGGAAAAGCTATGCCTGGAATGGGAGATGCTGGTTCAAGTACATTCGAAAAAATAGACCGTGTCAGCCTTCCCCAGTGCAAGTAATTACTGGGACTGTGTCTCTGAAAATAAATGCAAAATAACGAGCACGCCATTTCCACTTAATAATAATTTTATTAAAAGTAAAGTTCAATTCAGTGATGAGAAGGAGCCAGGGAAATTATCTTCCAATCGCTTCCTTTTTCCTTCCTTCCTCCCTTCCCCCCTTTGCTCTGTCCTTCCCTGTCCCTGCAGGCCTGAGAGGCAGCAACCAGCTGGGTGACACCACACAGCTGGGGCCACCCTTTAACTCATTCTTGTCTGGTGAGGATAGGGTATTGGAAAGTCCTAAATGAATTTTCTCACGAGTCTTCCAACTTAAGGAAGCAATAATAAAGCCTATTGACAGAGTTTTACCCTTTGCCATGCCAAGGGTCCCTCTGACATCTGGGGAAGCCTACAGACCTTTTCTCAGAAAGCAGCTCTAAGTACATAAAATAAAACAGAAAGATCAAAAAGAAAACTAATTATGTTGAAATGCAGTTATAAAAATATTAAAAACACAGATATATGATAAATGCACATTTATTAATGCATTAAGTATGATCTAGTGGCAGGTCTAATAACGACTATAATTTCCAAGTCATGCTGAGCATATTTCAAGATACCTGCAACAGCTATATAACATGATATAAAAATATCTATGATTTCTCTTGGTGATAAACTCATAGATACTCCTAATATAATCGTGCACTTGCTAAATTGCTCCCAGAGGCAAGTGAAAATAAAAAAGTGATTTTTTTCCTATTCAAATTGACAGACCCCTTTGGGTCTGTCAATATTACCTCCTCCCCCCCCCAGGATATGAGCCATGGGGTGGAGAAAGCCATTCCTTTTTTGCCTTCTAGTTTCTAGAGGAGATGTTAAGGCTTTTGTCTTTCTGGAAAATCACTCAGTTGTCCTCGCAGCCACGTTCTTAGGGACCAGTTGTTGAACACCTACTGTGTTCCAGGCATTTTATTTACTTATTAAAATAGAGTTAGACCTTCAGGTCCAAGGAGATGGTTAACCATAGTCCTTGGCTCCTAGTGTATAAGAAACCCTGGACCAGGTAAAACCCAGCTTGCACCTTATTCTTTCTTTCTCTTCCCTCCATCATCTCCAATCCTCATTTTCATTCCCCTCTCCCTACAAGCATTGTCTCTCTGGTAGGTGCTTGGTACGCATCATGACCAGCATCGTGTTGTAAATCTCGCTCATTTCCTTATCTTTCTTCACTCACTCCGCACGTTATGGAGAGCTCCTGCCTTGCTGCATATGGATTTTGTGTGTTGCTTCTTCCTGCCACATAATATTTCATAATGTCCATCCACCTTTGTTTTCTTATCCATTCCCCTAAGGATGGGCATGCAGGTTGTGTTCAACTCTCCTCCAAGTTGTACCCAACAATGTCCTTAATAACCATGTCCTTCAGGACCTGGGCATGGGACCATTCCTCTGGGCTCCTCTCCACCTCCTTGGGAGGGGGGGATGGGGTGCAGAGAGGGAGTGGTCCTAGCACATATGCCAATTAAATTACATTAAACTGAATCAGATTCCTTTTCAGAAAAACTGCTGCACTTTACATACCCACCAGCCATGCCTGGGAGCATCCCTCTCTGTACATCTTCATCAGCACTTGATAGAGTCACCTTTCTAACATTGGCCATTTGGATGTTTATAAAGGATCAGGCTCTTCATACACCATGGCAGATGTTTTTGGTACCCCAAGTGCCATCTCCTCAGAATACCTTTGATACTGGCCCCAGCAGTGATGGATTGGTGGCTGGTGTGAGTTCAGACTCATCCTGCAATCATGCTTCATCTCAAATGTGCTGCAGCATACATCTGTTTTCATTTTTCTTTTTGTTTTTTCCTGCCTCAAGGTCTTTATAAAGGCTTGGGAATCTACTCAGCTTGGAAGCAAAGCCCAGAAACGTGGGGGAGATAACTCTACTGCAGGCAAACGCTGAACTCAGCTGATGCAGAATAAAACTCCCGCCTTCTGTGTTCTCAGCTGACGATTCTAGGAGGCATCCCATGTCTCTTAGTGGTCCCGACAGAACTGAGCCCCCAGTTTCCTACATTACAGACCTCAATAATTCATGCTTCTGGTGGCATTTCCTCCTTTCCCTGTTTCTTACCCCTGCTTTCTGAGCTCACCTCCCAAATAAATCCCCACCGCCGATCTAAGACAAATACGTTGTTTCTGTCTGGAAGGTACAATACCAAGCAATCTCAGCTGGCTTAAGTGACATCTACCAACATGAATTACTCAGTTATCAAGATCAAGTATCACCGGTCCTCCAACACTAAGAGAGGCAAGGATGAAAAGGAAGGTTTTTTAAAAAAAATCTCAAGTTTTTTTAATCACACCTGATAAGCCCATACTAGATTTTATACTACCTAAAGAGAGTTGCCTTTCAAAGTAGGAACCCTAGAAATGCTGAGAGCAATGGCAGTACCATCACAATAAGTATAGAGCTTCCATTGATGACATCTCTGAAAGGGAAACAGTCACTTGCATACTTTATTTATTTACTTTTTTTTTTTTGGCTGCGCTATGAAGCTTGTGGGATCTTAGTTCCCTGACTAGGGAGTGAACTCGAGGCTTCAGCAGTGAAAGCTCAGAGTCCTAACTAATGGACTACCAGGGAATTCCTACTTTTATTTTTCTTTAAATCATTCATTCATTTACTTATCTGGCTTAAAATGCAGGACCATTGGTTTTGCAGCCCATCTTTTAGTTGATAAAAAGATAGATTAACTTTGCTGGATTAACAACATGAACCCAGGGGCACTTTGGAAAACAGCAGTTATGAGAAACCCTACCCAAAGCTCACCTAAAGACAGCCCCATTGGGTGCAAACAGATCAGACATTTTGCTGTTCCATAGGCTGCCCAACTTATCCAGTGATCCCTCTTGGAACTTGAACTCTTTCTCTAGATTTTGCAACTAACAGATTCTCAGAGCAGTGGGATATAGTATCTGCCCCCTTTTTTCTGCCAGGTCTAGATCAGGCCACTTGTCTTGATGCTCCTGCGAGAAATAGAAAGTGGTTGGGGCCTTGGCATACCACTCCTGTTTTCCTTTTAGAAAGAAGGAAGGAACAGGGCTGTCCCTAAAAATAAGGCCACAGACAGAATGACTAGAGAAATAAGGAGAAAATTTAGATAAGGACCTGGTCAGAGTGTATAAGATTGAAGATGGGCAGTATGATGTCAGGGCTCTACTAGACACAACCAGGAACCTGTACTAGTAAAAAGTTATGAATTCGTGAGTGACTTAAAAACCATGTCAAAATGACTTACAAATAAGGAATGCATAGGCTTCTGAAATTGGGAAGTCCAGGGCTAGATCATCAGGAATAGCTGGATCCAGACACTTAAATATTTCTGTGCCTTGCCCTTCAGCTATTTCCCTCTGATTTTCAGGTATCCTCTTTCTTCCTGGTGTAGCTATAATCTTCTTAGAAACTCTGTTGGAAACTTTTTTAAAAAATTATCCCAAGAGAAGGTTCTAGGATTATATCTCATTGACTTAGCTTGGGTCACTTACTGAGTCTGACCCAGTCCCGCTGGCCAGAGGGATGGAATGCTCTGATTGGTCATCTCTGGAGCTGGATGTGGCATCATCCCCACCAGAGTCGTGGCCATGGAGATTGGGAGAGGAGCAATCTCCGAAACAGAATCCATGGACTTTTATTAGAAGAAAGGATAGTGGATGCAGCATCAGTTAGCTGTTGCCACAATAATGCTGTGTAACAAACCACCCTAAAATTCAGAGGCTTAGAATATTTCTTTAGACTTAAGCTCATGGAGGAGATCTGCCATAACTGGGCACTTCTTGGTCCAAATATTGGCAGAGGGAACAATGTATGCAAAGGTTTTGAGGCAGAAGAGATCCTGATGTGTTTGAAGAGCCAAAAGATCAATGTTGGGAGAGGTCGGGGATGGAAAGGAGGGGTTTGCATTGACAGGTTCACTGCAGGCCTTTAAGCAAGAAGTGGCTTTTCCAGATATAGGTCTTAGAAATCTCCCTCTGCCTGCTGGGTAGAGAATTGGGTAATAGATTGGAAGGGGCAATAGAAGAAGTGGGGGTCTGGTTTTATAGTCAAGGCAACCAACCAGCCGGGAAGCAGAGGTGGTGTGAAGTAGATGGTTTCTTAATGTCTTTCGGAGGAAACAGGGTTGAGAGTTGCTGGCTGGGGGTGATGAGGGGAGGGAGGGGGCGAAACAGGGACCCCTCTGATACCAGACACCAGCCTAAGTCAAGCAATGCCAGGGAAGCTGGTGGGTCATAGGACAATTGCACCCTCCCAGGGGGATAGTAGAATCATTAATTAGTTCATATTTGTCTGCATATTCTCACATAAAAGAGCCTTTATAATCCTCAAACGAAGCATGAAATTTTGAGCTGAAAGAGGCCATGTAGTGCAAATGAAGACGGGAATGGTTGGGATGGGGGGACCGGGGTCATTAGTCAATTACCAAGGAGCCGGAGTGTCAGCATCTCTCAGAGAGTGGGCACATCTGGTGGCCACAGGCTTTCAATGACCAACACTCCCACTCCAGCTGAGATGGGTTCTTTAATTTCAACCTTAAAAGCCCTTTCCGTGAAGACAGTACAGTATCTACCATCAGGTTAATTTCTTCAAAAAGCAAGGATGAACCAAAGGCCAGATGGAAGCGGTCTTAGGCAGACTCTCAGAAGCATTCAAAGTTCATTTAAACCTGAGGCAGCTTCAACAGTCTTCTGAGATGTTCTCCCAGCTGTGTGTGAACTGGGAGGAGGAGTAAGATTGGGGAGCGCTGGAGGGCCTGGGACAGGGTGGAAGTAACAGAACATTCTTCCCAGGAAATGAGGCCAGTAGACGAAGATTAGATGCAAGTCACCTCCCGGACAGTTGATATTCACCCCACTCTTTAATCTGAGCATTCTTTTCCAGGTGCTCAGACAAAGCGTCAAAAATGGTATTAAAATGCTAGTTAGAAAACATCACCCCCAACAAACCCTGTTCATCAAAATGTTAGTGCTCTCTCTGGGGGCTGCACGTTCAGTTTGTCAACAAGCTGAAGCCGTTGAGCTGGGCCTCCGTGAGGCCCAGGAGCATGATTTAATTAATATCCTACCCATAATACCTTGCTGGGTTTATGCAAACAAAGCCCTGTCACTCCTCACCTTAGGATTTCCCCTCTCCTTGATGCAAGCATTTATTTACACACAGTTCGACCTCATGGTGGTGTTCAGCAGATGTGGGTCCTACTTATTTGCATTGTTTTGTGACAGTTGCAAAATTCATTAGTGGCTCAGGGAGAAATCCTCCGTGGACCGCCCCCAAGAGAAGTGAAGGAAGAGGGTTCACACTCATTAATCTGCCTTCTTCGGCAATGCTGATATTAATGATAACACAGTGCCCCTTTCAGAAACTGCCGGGATCTGTTCAAAATCTTGTGGTTGTAAGTGACAGAAAGGGAGTCTTAGCTACCTTGTGCAGTGCGTGCATGCTAAGTTGCTTCAGTCGTATCTGACTGCAACCCCATGGACTGTAGCCGACCAGGCTCCTCTGTCCATGGGGATTCTCCAGGCAAGAATACTGGAGTGGGTTGCCATGTCCTCCTCAAGGGAATCTTCCCCACCCAGGGATCAAACCCTCAATCTCCTGTGGTTTCTGCATTGGTAGGTGGGTTCTTTACCACTAGCGCCACCTGGGAACCCTGGGGTACATATTTATGTTACAATAACCATGAGAATGCAGTGTGTGTATGTGAATTTTTGTTTTTATTGGGTTACAGGAAATGGGATGAGAAATATCACTGTGGGCTATGTCCCCCAGGGAATATCCGCCCGTCAGGAGCCCTGGGTTCTGGGGGCTACCTTGGTCCATTGAGCAAACCTCTTAGCCGTCATCACTTGAGTGCAACACCAACCCATGAGCATGGTGATGCTGTTACCCCCATTTTGCAGACAAAGAAACTGAGGCATGGAAAGATTTGATGACTTACCAAAGAATACCACATCAATAAGGGGCAGAGATAAGAGTAGATTCTTAACCTAGTGCTTTCCTACTATACCACACTGCCTCCCAGACTGTCAGGAAAATTATGTCATCTGACCCAAGAATTCTCTTCTGGAAGCTCCCACCAGCCTGTCTATTTGAAGATAAAAACAACCACAAATTCAGTTTACATCTTCTTTTACTCCCTAGCCTATTTGAGCCAAGGCCGAATGGTGCCAATTTGCCTATGGTGGTTTTTATGATGTGGGCTGGGTTCACTGGGGACTGTTCTGAAACCATCAAATTCATTTCAATTAGAAGTGTAACTTAATGTCCAATTTTCCAACCAGATTCCCTAGGTAAAAGAAGGCCATTTTGTTTGCTGAGCTCCCTTGACCTGATGTACAGTATTCCTGGGTACCAATTATGCCCAGTTGTGCACCCTGGATCAGGCATTTTCTCCAAGTTAAAAGGAGGTGCAACTCAAATAAAAGAGGGGTGGGAGAATCAGCATGGAAAATGGGGGGATGTGTGAAATTTGAACCAGGGTAGATCAATTCCAGAACGTTGCCCAGGGATTCCTAAAAAGAACCCAGGGAAAAGTAAATACATCTCATCCTTATTAACACTCCAAGCCCTTAAATGAGTCCTGATGTTAATCCCTAAGAGATGCCTAAATGCCTATTTCAAATTGCTGCCCCACTTGTCTTATAAAACAACTTGTACTTCTTTTTATTCTCTCCATGTTTAAAAATCAAGGAAATTCCTTTTGCAGTCGAGGGCCAAGGAACAACCCAGGCCTGGCTTTGATTACTGAAAGCTGGAGAATTTTGAGTGAAAGCTGCAGCCGGCTGCCAGCCTTGTTATTAGCAATAAGCATCAAGCCATTCTCAGGAGATCAGGGGCCTTTTGAGGATGTCAGACAGCGGCCTGCACCTCCCCTCGACAGCACCTGCAGTCACCGCTGGAGGTATGGGCCTGTCCAGAACTCCATTTTCCCTTGGCTGAATCAGCAGCCGTAATCAACAGAGAAATAACCCCTTATATTTATATAATATCCACCTACAAGTGACTCCAATTGCCAGGCTCCTGTTTAAGATTCTACAACGGCTCCCCATTGTCCCTCAGAGCAAGTCCAAGCGCCTGGGCTTATTTTTCTAGGTCTTGCGACAACAGACTTCACCTTAGTTACGCAGGAGTTTTTTTTCTATGCTTTCATTTTTTAAAACACAGCTTTCCAGGCCAGACATTCTTCTGTAGCCTAAGAGGGTTGTTATAAGAGGAGTAGAAAGATCTACAGAGCCGAAAGGACCGGGGCAGGGAAGTTACCCTCTTTATCCAGGACTTGGTTCTTTTTTTGTGTGTATAAAATGATTCTTTCCGAGTAGATGGTCTTATCTAGCCTGTCCTTCAAGAATCTGCAATCTTACAATTTTCCTTTCCATCAGTAGTCTTCTTCCCTTCTCGCCTCTATCCTAGAGGCTGGATGAGCTAAGATGTTCGTCTCCCAGGCTCTTTCCACTGGCAGTGGCCAGTTGATGCAGCTGTGGCTGACCAGACACAGGGAAGTCCGCTGGGGTGGCAGATGGCTGCAGCGCCCCGTATTGCATGCCCTTAGCCCACCTCGGATTTCAGCTGCAGCTGCAATGGACAGTTTTGTGTTGTTTGGACCCACTTCATGCAGACAGCATCCAACTTCAAGTGTACACGGCACACCTTCCTGCTGTCTGCTCCGGGGCTTCTCTGGTGCTATGTAAGCTCAGTGGACCGGCACACAAGTACAGTCCTATCTTTCAGGGGTACACTTCTGAGAGGCACTGCATACACTTCTCTGGAGGTCCAGGTGGAACTGAGCCCCCATTGCCCAAGGCAGCAAACTCCTCAGCACATCTTCCTATCTTTTTATTCCCCACCCCACCCCCCATCCATTCTTCCTCTTCTGCTTCCAGGAATCAGTTGCCAAATAAAGTATGTGGGCCCAAGTCTTTGTTTTGGGCTCTGATTTGGGAGCAACTGAAACTAAAATAGTTGGCATCATCTTCCCTCTTTCTTCTGTCTCAAGTGTAGATACAGATGTGATGGCTGGAACCAAGCAGTTTTTTGGGACCAGTATGAGGGAAAGGCTAAGAAAGTGGCAGAAATGTCACCACTGATATACTTGAGTGACTGAATCAACCAACACCAGCAACTGCCAACTTGTAGATTTCTTGTTATATGAAACTCACCTCTATTCATTTAAGTTAATACCACTTGGATATTTTCTTACTTACAACTGAATATAATCCTAATTGATATTAATATATTAGTTGCATTCTAATACACAATAATCATTTTTTATCCCTTTGATCATGTTGTTCTCTTTACCTGAAGCACCCCCTCAACTCCACTCTGTTGTTCTAAATTGTCTATTTATTTCATGAACCAGATTGATACTCACCTCCTCCTAATTCCTTCCTTAAAAAGAATCATGGTCTTTTGCCTTAATGCAATCTTGTTTACTTCACTAGGTTCAGCTCAGTTCAGTTCAGTTGCTCAGTCGTGTCTGACTCTTTGCAACCTCATGAATCGCAGCACGCCAGGCCTCCCTGTCCATCACCAACTCCCGGAGTTCACGCAAACTCACGTCCATTGAGTCGGTGATGCCATCCAGCCATCTCATCCTCTGTCGTCCCCTTCTCCTCCTGCCCCCAATCCCTCCCAGTATCAGTCTTTTCCAATGAGTCAACTCTTCGCATGAGGTGGCCAAAGTACTGGAGTTTCAGCTTTAGCATCATTCCTTCCAAAGAACGCCCAGGACTGATCTCCTTCAGAATGGACTGGTTGGATCTCCTTGCAGTCCAAGGGACTCTCAAGAGTCTTCTCCAACATCACAGTTCAAAAGCATCAATTCTTCGGTGCTCAGCTTTCTTCATAGTCCAACTCTCGCATCCATACATGACCACAGGAAAAACCATAGCCTTGACCAGATGGACCTTTGTTGGCAAAGTTCATTAGGTTACCTACTTCTTCTCTAGTATTCATTAGACATTCTCTTGCACTGTATTTATTGATGTCTGTGGACTCTCTCCTCTGTTAAGGTGTTATCAGTTTTGTATATCCCACTGGAGGAAGCATGGACCTTCATACATATAATATTGCAATAATTGTTAACAATGACTGTGTGCTCACTATGAACCAGGTACTGTGCCAAGCTCATTTGCAGCACTGAATTTTCACCACAGCCCTTCAAGGCAGTATGATATTCCCAATTTCTAGACGAGGACTGAGACCCAGGGAAGGAGAGGCGCTAGCCCAGGTCCCCACTGCTTAGGAAGTCGCAGAGCTATGGTTCCAGCCTTCGTCGTTTTCCCTTCAAGGCCCAACTGCAAGCACTCTCCTCTTCTGTGAGTCATGGATTTTAAGCTCCATGAAGAATGGATGTAAGGAAAGTTTGCACAGGGAGCACTTTACTGGGAGTCAGACTGTCTGGGACCTTGTACCACATTGGCTGGTGGCTTGGCCATGTGAACTCAAGCAAGTGGCTTCACCACTCTGAGCTTCAAAATCCACATTCATATGTTGGGGATAAAAATAACTCCAGTTCTCACCTGCAGAGACTTTGTAGGGATGGCATGAATTCAAGTATGTAAAAGACTTCTGTGAAGTGAGCTAAGCAGCTGGAGGCAGAGATGATGGGTGATGTGGTGGTGATAGTATTGAGACCAATACTGGGTGGCAACACATGGACCTTGATGACACTAAGTCACAAAGGGATCCCAAACATTCTAATTCTCCATGTGGAGAAGGTTGAGGACTATGACAGACTAACCAATAAGCAGTCAGATGTAGTAGATACAGTGGTCGCGTGGCATATCTACCCCTACTTCCGTCTTCCTCTCTCCTGGAAGACATGGCTGATTGATCTTGGAGCTTTCTCCTACTATGCCCAGAATCCTTCTCATCACATTGGTGACAACAGCCCCTGGAATCAATTATGGAACTGATATCAGTACTTTGGAAAGGAGCACCAGGGATAGAGGAGACTTGGCTGTTGCGTCAAGTTCTGCTTCCTACAGCCATGTGGCCACAGACAAATAATTTAATCTCTCTGAGCCTCAGTTTTCCCATCTGCCAAAGGAGGGCGTTGGGCTGATGCCATTTAACTTCTCTGCTAGTCTCATATTCTCAAATTATGGAAAACACATAGCAGAGGCATTGGAAATGAAGGCACATAGTCCAGGACACATGGGTTTATTATGGAAATGACACCAACACTTTGAAGGTTTACTACATGCTCAGTGCGGTTGCTAAATATTCTATAAGGAGACAGACAAATGTAAACCTGAACACTTGAGTCTGCAGTCGGGTTTGGGAGGTGAAAGGATTAGACATATGAGCAACTGCTACAGGAAGAGCCAATGGGAATTCACAGAGGGAGAGTTCAGCTTGGGATGGATGGAATGCTGTCAGTCAGCTATTGCCACAATAACTCTGCATGGCTGCCCCGTGCCCCCCTTACAAAATCCCAGTGGCATGTAACAATAATCATTTATTTCATTACTAGGTCTGCAAGTTTCGGCTACTCTGGGCTGGGCTCAGCTGCTCTCAGCTGGGTTTGCTGTGGATCAGCCGGATGGCTCTGCTGACCTTGGCTGTGCTCCCTCGTATGTCTGAGGGTCTGCTTGTTAGCCGCTGGTCTAGAAGGGCTTCCCTGGGTGTGACTGAGGTGACTGGGCTCTGCTCCTCACATCTTTCTTCTTCTCACAGGCTGGCCCCGGGCACATTCTCCTGACAATAGTTTTGGTCCAAGAGCACACAGGGAAGCTCTGTATCACTCTGCTAACTTCCCAGAAGATGAAGAAGGCCATCTGCAGAATGAGCCTCAATAGCTTAGAAGATGCATTGCCTCTGGGCTGAGGGACTGTCTTCTTCGAACCCAATCTTGTCATAACATGGTCCAGCGAAGGATCGCTGAATCACTTCCCTAGCATTCTATGGCAGTGCTAACCTCCAGAATTTTCCAGCCTCGTCAGACAGTTTCAGGGTCAATGCAAGAAGGGAGGTGACATTTCAGGCTTTGACTCTGCATGAGGATGTAGTGCAATAACCCTTCATGGTGATTCTGGTCTGATTTTCTGGACTATTTCAGGTCAAGTTGAGGCACCACCCCAGTTCGGCTGGACCCCAACTCTCTCTCCCTCCAGCCCTCAGGCACCTGTGTTTTTCAGGCAGAGAAGCCTCAATGACTGCTCCTGTCTCTGCATTTGTGAAGTGGCCCCACCTCTCCTCATTGGGTTTCCGCCTGGTGCTGGAGACAGGTCTGAACCACGGAGGCTTTGGTATCCCTAGAAGCTCCTGGAGAGGCTGATGAACACAGCCTGGAGGTGTGGGGGAGTTAACACCTTCTGGGGTGAGCTGTGACAAGGAAGGGGCAGGTGACAGGAAGGGGCTGGCATCGTGCCTCCCCTCTCCCATCAAAAAGTCTTAGATGCAGCGGTTCCATAGAGCTTCTTTGAAGGCCATTATTCAGCCCCTCATGAAACCTGTTCCCTCTCTAATGGAGCTGTTTCATGTACCAGCCACAGAATGTTTCCCAGCACCCCCCTGCCCATGTCCTAACTATACCACTGTGGTACTTAATATTTTTGTGAATGTGGGCCATTTCCAACCGCTGCCACCTGCTTCTCTGCCTAACGGCTTTTGGCCACTGGAGCCTGCTCTGCCTGTGTATGTGGCCAGGGGGAGGAGCCAAGGACTTGACGTCCTTCACCCCCTTCCCTCTCCCCATGCCTGACAGGATCTGGTGGATCAATACCCCAGCTCTCTTGTTCCATGGCGGGGATAACTGAGGTGTGTCCTATACTGCCCCCCAGAGGTTCACAGAGGGATTGCTGTCTAGTTGCTCACAGTGATAAGTAGCTTGGTAACACTTCCTTTGCTGGCTACCCCCGCCGTGTCTGTCTTACCCCACTCTCCTACTGGCATGTTCTAGAATCATGTCCCAAATAAACTACTTGCACTTGAATCCTTGCCTCTAAACTAAGACACACATCTTGCAAATATTTCTTCCAAGCCTTATTCATGTAGTTCTCTTGCCTAGAATATTCCCATTGTTCTCATGCCCAACTGCTCATCTTTCTAAACCCTCTTCTGCCCTGCCAATCTCTCCTCTTCCTGCCTATCCCAAGGGATTGTGCATGTGTGCTAAGTCGCTTCAGTCATGTCCAACTCTTTGCAACCCCATGAACTGTAGCCCGTCAGGCTCCTCTGTCCATGAGATTCTCCAGGCAAGAGTGCTGGAGTGGGTTGCCATGCCTTCCTCCAGGGAATCTTCCTGACCCAAGAATCAAACCTGCATCTCCTATGTTTCCTGCATTGCAGGCAGATTCTTTACTGTCTGAGCCACCAACTGAGCAGTGGGGAAGTGTAAAGGGCCAGCCATTTAACATGAGACTTCTTATGGGCAATCCTTGTCCAGAGCACTCCACTGGGTTGGCTGAGTCTTAGGCACACATACCAGCTAGCTCTTCCCTTTCTGTACCACCCCCCATGCCTGCTTCCTTCCCCCTTTCCACAGGTGTCTATCTCAAACAAACTTCTTGCCCCACAAACTCCACCTTGGCTTCCAGAAAGCACAACCTGTGATGGAAAGAAAGATTCAACTTCCTTTCAAGTTCAAGTTAATGCTTGAGGCTCTCTTTGGAAGTTCAGGGACCCAGAACCACCTTCTTGCTTTCCTCTCTGGCAGTTTAACTCCTCAGTGATGTTAAGTGTCCTGTCTTAAGCCTGGGAATGTTCTGAGCTCACTGTCCTTTGGCTCAGACAAAGAGAGCTGTTTATCTTTCAACTTCACTTAGAACAGTAAATAAAAAACCTCATTAATTCAGAGTGTTCTTATTTGGAATTTGTGATGATCCAGAGAGGGGCCCTGCAGATGTTTGTTTACTTTTGCATTATCAGGGAAAAAAAGAGCCTGCCAAGCCAACAGAGAATGTGAGCATGATTGTAAAGGAACTGTTTCAACAACTCTAAGGAGGCAAAACACCCTTCTCTCATTTTAAAAGCATAAGTTTACAGGCAAAAATTCATGTGACATTCTCATCAGTTTATTAAAGCTGATCTCAAAATACTTTTTAAAGCAACACACTGGTGGTCTAGTTGGCATCGCTCTGTGAACTTCAATTCAGTTCGACATTTACTGAGCTCCTTGTCCCTGTAGAGTTTGAGACAGGTCCTGTGGGATATACTGAGACAAGAACAGTGCAGTCTCTACGCATGAGGAGTTTACAATCACAGTGGATGCTATCACTGCATTAAAATGTTTTGTTTTGTATTTCTTCTCAGATGTTTAAAAGTGTTTCTAGCCCTAGCCTGAAGCCTGGTGTATGCTAGTTATACGGTAAGCACTTGTTGAACCAGAGGACACTGAGTCGGACTGCCCTCCCCCAGTCACTGGTCATCCAGCACCTGCAGAATTTGGTCCCTAGAGCCCCCACAGGTTGTAAGTTCCCTCCAATAGCACCATGAGATGCCTCCTATAGCTTGCTCACTTTCCCAAGGCTCTATGCATCACAGAGGAAATCCTTGCCCACAACAATCAGCTGTGATCTCAACCTTTTTGAAACAGGCCCTTGTTGAAAATGGCAGTGGGACCTTGGCTCTGTGTGCTTTGTGGGGACAGAGCTGGCTGGGTTTCTGGCCCGAGGCTCTGCCTGCAGGCATCCAGAACTTCCAGACAATTACCATTCCCCTGGAATTGCCCTCACTCCTGATTGCTATTGGTTAATTAAAGAAATGTAGGCTCCAGACTATATTACCCACCCATATGTCACATCTGATGTAACTAACGAGTTCTCAGCAGAACAGGGTTTTGTGTGTGCCTGTGTGTGTGTGCATGTGGCAATGTTGTTAAATTCGATGCACGATGCTTCTCTCCACAGAGAGGGGTTCCCTTTCTCCCCTGTGGCTTTTCAGCCGCTGTGCAAATGCTTGAGTTCTGCCAGCAGTAATTCTGCAAATTTTCTAGTGTTTTTTACCTTAATCATACCACTTTGACTCTTTGTTTTTTGCACATGGTAACTCCTCCCAAAGAGCCTCACACACATCCTAAACTCTCGATTACTGGTCTAGAGATAATCCTCTTCCTTTCTGGCAGAGCAGACAACTAAAATGGCTGGTTTAATTTTAGTTAGAAATGAGTCTGTTCTATTTAATTCAATTCAACAAGAGTTCAGCCCCAACCTAGATGCTTTGGGGATGGCAAACAGAGATAGAGTCCCTTAAGGTATGAACTTGTCGGAGAAATAATAGAAGATTTCCATAACATTTGCAGAACAACATACCTTGGACCCTTAAACAACATGGGTCTGAACCGCATGGGTTCACTTACAGGTACATTTTTTTCTGTAAATGGGTCCTACAGTGTGATCTGAGATTGGTTGAATCCATGGATGGGGAACTACAGATATAGAGGGTTGACTGTAAATTTCTATGCAGATTTTTGACTTCGTGGGGATCAGAGCCCCTACTTCCCTGCCTGCTGGCCCCCATTGCTCACCAGGCAACTGTATTTCATACATTCATGCAAAAAATATTTATTCAACATTGTATTAGTTAAGGTAAGGGCTCAGGAGTTGTAAGAAAAAGGACCTCTAATGCATGGCTTACAAAACAGGAATTTGTCTGTTGATCATGTTACAGCTCTAAGGTCAGTGGTCCAGATTTGCAGGGCAGCTCAATTCTATGTCGTTCTTCAGGAACTGGAGATCCTTTGCTCTTGTGCCCTTCTACCCACTAGGGTGTTGCTCTCATGTGTGAGGGCAAAACCTGGTCAGGGGCATATTTGTGTCCTAGCTTGTGGGAAGGTGAAAGGGGAATTTTAGGATGAGAAAATTTTAAAACATGCTAGGCAAAGTTCCACACACATCTGCCACTTTTATTCTGCTGCAGACAACTTAATTGCATAGGCCAGCTAGCTGCAAGGGAGGCGGAAAATGATAATTCTACCTGGCTGCCTATGTGTCCAAGGAGGAAAGGAAGAGTGGACTTTGAAGAGCAACCAATAGTGTCCCATAAGCATCTCCTATACACCAGGTGCCACAGTCACAGCTACAATCAAGAAGACATGGTGCTGACCTCAGAGAACCTGGATTCCAAGGGGAAAGAGAGCAATGAATCGATTACATAAATAGTTGTGAAGTAGAATGGTACCCAGCTCCAGTACCAGGGCCTTTGTTCTTAAGGATTTTGCTCCAGGAGTCCTGGACTTTATGTCTTTTCAAACACTCTTTTGCTTAACATTTGCCAAGGATTTCCCACAAGCTCAGGATAAAATCCAGATTTTGTTAGCAGCACCCTGGGGGAGCTGGCCTTGCCTGCCTCACTTAGTTTCCTAGGCAGATTGCCCTCATACCCTTGGCTTCAGTCATGTTGAACTACTTGTAGTTTCCCAAAAGCAGACAGTCCTTTCATCCCTCTATGCCTTTGCCCACACTCTTCCGTCTGTCTCTAATGCCCTCCTCTGAACAGTGCCTGGTACCCTTTCCCCACCCCCTCATTCCTTACCAGCCCAGATGGCCTTGAAGTCCAAGCAATTAGACCTGCTACTTTCACTCCCCTCCCATCATATCTGGTGCATGTCTCAGTGAGGCATGGGCCATTGTGTGAGGTGATGGAAAATGCTCAACTTGGCAATCAGACAGATCTGAAGCCCAAACTCTAGCTTCACTACCCACTAGCTATGTAACCTCATGAAGGTACCACATTTCTTTTTACCTGGAGATAACACTGTGAAGGGGGATGGGTTTGCTTCAAACTGGGTTTCTTTATGCAGTGTCTGTAACCAGGCAGATGCTCAGCAAAGGGCAGTTTTTGTACAGTTTTCATATGTCTGTCTCTGGTGAGCCTCTCAATGCAAGGACTCCACTTTTGGGGTCCTGGGGTCTGGAGCAAAGGAGATTCTGGATTCACATCTGTGAGATTAATTATGTTAATTTATACTAAGATGTGAATTAATTATTTTCTCTCTTCTAGGAGCATTTCTATTTTTCAAAGGACCATGGGAAGTTAGAAATGTTTCATCCAAAGAAATGACTTTCCAGTGGCATTTTAGACAAGCAGTTTTGGAGCAAAAGAACCTGGGTTCTTGTAAATTACAGCAATTTCCTAGTTATCTCTTTCAGCTATTGCTAAGCCCCTTTTAACCAGGTGATCAACATCCATCTCTCTCATACCATCCCATCCTCCTCCCCGCCAGGGAAGTGCCTAACTGCTCAGTGCCCTGCTCCCAGCCAGAGGGTGAAAATGCAGCAGGATAATTAATTTATAGGGAGCTTTCAAACACAGGAGCCTGGGGGAAGGACACATTAGGGAAGGAGTTAGAGACCTAGGTGTCCTGTCCCTTGCCAGCTGTGTGACTTTGACCAAGGCCCCTCTAGTCTCTGAGCTCGGTTCACCCATCTGCAGGACAGGTGGTATCTATGGTCTGATGGGACATCCTAGGCCCTCCAATGAGACTGTGTATCTTTTTTTGAATTTATTTTTTAATTGGAGGAAAATTGCTTTACAATATTGTGTTGGTTTCTGCTGTACAACAGTGTAAAACAGCCATAAGTATACATATATCCCTTCCCTCTTGAGCCTTCCTCCCACCCCACCCCATCCCACCCCTCTAGGTCATCACAGAGCACCGGGCTGAGCTCCCTGTGTTACATAGCAGCTTCCCACTAGCTCTCTATTTTACATATGGTAGAGTATATATGGCAATGCTACTCTCCAAATGTCCCATCCTATCCTTCCCCCACTGTGTCCAAAAGTCCGTTCTCTATGTCTGTGTCTCCATTCCTTCCCTGCAAATAGATTCATCAGTACCATTTTTCTAGATTCCATGTATATGCGTTAATATATGATATTTGTACATCTTGATACAGGGAGGCATCCTCAACTTGGCTCATGTCTCAAAAGGCAACAATTGGTACATTCAGAAGCCAAGTGGCTTCAGACAGAATCTATGTTTGCTCAGTGATACTAGGGATGCTCCAGAGTCTGCATCCCCTGTGGCCCAGATCCACAGAGCGCCAGCTCTCCCTGCCCTGCTCCATGGACTGCCTCTTCTCCAGCCTTCCCTGATGACTGCAACCAAGGCCAAGACCTCCAGTTACCACTCTTGCTTTTCTTTTCTGTCCAGCTCCAGGCCTGCCTCCAGAACCAACCCCTGCCAGTAGACTCTGTCTTCCTCTCCTACAATGCTGCGTTCAGGCACATGTCAGCCTCGCTAATTATCATTCAGCCCAAACACTTCCGTCATGCTGGCATTTTCATTGATTCAAATTAAGAGTCAGACTAATAATTAATGCGAACTGTCCCCCCATCCTCACCCCTTGACTGATGGATTCTTAGTGTCACAACATTAACCTTTAGGTTTGGGACCTTGATGCTTTCAAACCCCATAAGCACCTGATAAGCAAGCAAACCTAAATCAGCTCTTTCTATCTCAACAGCCCTTATTTGTCTATGTAAATAGATATTTATCTTGGGAAAGAAAACAAACTTATGTTCTAAAGGACATATACACGGTGAACCAACTTACCCATCACTGCAAAGGTGGGATTTGAAAGCCATTTAGCAGTTCCTTTGCCTCACCTGAATAAGATTGAAGGCACTCGAATCTCTGGAAGAAACCCTATGGAGACCCCAACAGGAATTCTGTCAGACCCAGGGAGTGGGACCAGACTCTTCTGAGAATGAATGAGGTCTGTCAGCTGTCTGTTGCTGGGTAACCAACCACCCTCCTCATTAGTGGCTTAAGACAACAGCAATCATTCCTTTGCTCACAATTCTGCCATCTGAACAGAGATGGGTGGGGAAGATTCATCTCCACTTCATGCAGTGTCAACTGGGGGTGGGGGCTCCACTATGGCTGAAAGAGCCACATTCAAGAGGGCTTGTTCATGTGGTTGGCAAGTTGGTGCTGGCTGTCAGCTGGGAGTTCAGCTAGAGCTGTGATCCAGAGCCTCCATTCTCCTCCACGTGGCCTCTCCAGATGGTCTGGGCTTCTCTACCCGCATGGCAGGTAGGTTCCAAGAGGGAATATAGAAGAAGGCAAGGCAAGCCCCAGTGTGCAAGCAGTCATTAAGCTTTTGCTTGTTTCACGCTTGCTGGCGTCCCATTGGCCAATGCTAGTCACATTGCCAGTCCCCATGTCAGTGTGAGAGGGGAGTCCACAAGGAAGGCAACACATTAGGGGATGGGAAGACAAACGCATAGTCTACCATGGATGGTAACTGAGCAGGAAGTGCTAACATTAACTTTGAAAATTTTAAATTATTTATTTATTTATTTAATTTGGCCATGCAGTATGCAGGATCTTAGTTGCCTGATGAGGAACTAAACCCATTCCCTCTGTAGTGGAAATGTGAAGTCTTAACCACTGGACCACCAGGGAAGCCCCTAAAATTAACTTAAAAAAAACACACACACACACACTGCATATCTTATGATTCCATATTTGTAATGTTTTTTTTTTTGGCTGCACTGGGTCTTCATTGCTTTTTGAGGACACTCGAATTCTTTAATTGTGGCGAGGTTGGGCTATTCTTCCTTGCAGAGCGTGGGCTTCTCATTGCAATGACTTTTGTTGTGGAGCAGAGGCTCCAGTACTTGCAGGCTACAGTAGTTGTGGCTCACAGGCTGTAGAGCGTGGGCTCAATAGTTGTGACGCACATTGCTCTGGAGCATGTGGGATCTTCCTGGACCAGGGCTCGAACCTGTGTCCCCTGCTTTGGCAGGTAGATTTTTATACACTGCACCACCAAGAAAAAAGTGAAGTGAAAGTTGCTCAGGCATGTCCAACTCCTTGCAATCCCATGGACTATACAGTCCATGGAATTCTCCAGGCCAGAATACTGGAGTGGGTAGCCTTTCCCTTCTCCAGGGTATCTTCCCAACCCAGGGATCGAACCCAGGTCCCCTGCATTGCAGGTGGATTCTTTACCAGCTGAGCCACCAGAGAAGCACCACCAGGGGAGTCCCTCAAAATTTTTTTTTTTATTTAGCAACTGATGTCCAATCATCTCTTTTAAATCAGAAAAAAAAAAGGCAGGTCAGTTGAGTTCTTCCCGGTTTCTAATTTACAACACTAAGGAGTCTGACGGCATTAGATCTCCAAGGTCCATTTGGTTCCAACGTGCCATGACTCCTTAATCAGCAGCTCTGTCCCGTCTCTTAAATTTCCCATCAGCTCCTAAGTGGGAACATCTTTCTCATGCTGCAGCATCAAGATATGGAAGAGATTAAACTTGCTAGATATTTGCATTAAAAACAGAAACCTCTGAGTGTATGGAATAAGAGCTGGCAGGGAGCTAAGCCATCAACTGGTCACCCTCTCTTCCGAGAGAGGGTGAGAAGCCGAGGACCCCCCTCTCAGTCACTACTGTCTCTCTGTCTTGGCTCCCTCCATGTTTCTCTCTTTGCTTTCTCTGCATCTCTCTTCCCTGGTTTTTGGTCTTGTTCTCTTGTGTCCTCTGGCATCTGCCTCTTTCTTTGATCCTTTCTGAATTTGTGTAGACTCTGTGGGACTCTGTCTCTCCCCACGTTTCTCTCCGTGTCTCATTGTGTATGTATGTGTGTCTTTCTTGAGCCTTCTGTCTGTCTTCTCAGAGTTTCACATGCCTGAGTTGCTCTCTGGCAAGATGGCTTCTCACATCCCTGTGTCTACACTTGGCTGCCCTGCACGGTTGGCTCTCAGATTCGGACGCGAATCCTTGCCCCGCCAGCTGCCAATGGGTGGCTCTGAGCCTCCGTCTGGCAGCTCCTCTGTGGGCAGGCTTGCTGTTCACAGCTGCTCTGCCATTCAGACCCTGCCCAGACTGGCACCACAAGTGAAGCTGGGGGGGGGGGCAATGGCTGTTGTGGCAATTCAGTGCTGGAACCCAAATCCAACAGAGAGGACAGAGAACACACACATACACAACAACACGCTCAACGCTCAGACACACTCTCACACATAAACAGTCTGGTGGATGCACTGACAAGCCACCCAGCTCCCCCATTGTGGAAGGACTTGTTGCCCAGAGCTGGGAGTGCCAACAGTGAAGCGGACATGCTCCAGCCACGGACTCCCTCAAGTCATTCACAGATGGCCTCAGTGGCAGACAGTACCTAGGGCACACCCCTTGCTGGTGGCCTGGTGACAGATTGATACAGAATTAGAAATCTTGGGGACTTTCCTGGCAGTCCAGTGGTTAAAACTCTGTGCTCCTAATGCAGGGATGCAGGGGGCACGAGTTCGATCCCTGGTCAGGGAGCTAAGATCCCACATGCTGTGAAGTGCCGCAAAAAAAAAAGAAATAGCAATTTTGGTCTTCTCAACCCATCTCTGAAGAACCATTCCAGCTCCCCAGCTCCCAGTGCAATAACCCTTCGTGGCAATTCTGGTCTGATTTTCTGAATTGATGTTCAAGAACTATTTCAGACCAAGTTTAGGCACCACTCTGGTTCAGCTGGGCCCCATCTCTCCCTCCCTTTAACCCTTGGACACCTCTGTTTCTCAGGCAGAGAAGCCTCAGTGACTTCTCTGGTCTATGCATTTGTGAAGTGTCCCTATCTCGCCTCACTGGGCTTCAGTCTGGCCTGCCACTGCCACGTCTCCAGCACCACATCTGAACCGTGGAGGCTTTGGTTTGCCTAGAAGCATCACATCCACTAACATCCCATTGGCCAAAGCAAGTCACAGCTTCAAGCCCAGAGCCAAGGGGTGAGGATGTACACACTGACTCTCATGAGGTCATGGCAAGGATGTACGGATGCGAGTACACAATACTACTACAAAGGAGTCAAGGTTTGGAACTGATAATTCAATTGACCATTGTTTGTACATATCATGTTAGTACAGTGATATGTATTTATATAATTTAGAAGCACATAGATGTAATTTATAAGTGTTACACAACTAATGGAGCCACTTGCAGTGTTTTATGGATGTGATATGCAATCAGTAAGGTTGGAATAACACCTTATTGTCACAGTATCACAGGTAGGATACTGGTCCCCAGAAGTCATGGACTGCATCTCTAAGGAATTGTGACTATGTCTTTGTTGACAGTGGAAAATGCTCAACCATGTCCCCTTGTTGCCCACAGCATGTCAGTGTCCCAAGGAACCTCAGAGCCATGTGAGGTAGGCATCCCAGACTCTGAGATTTGAGAGAACCAGACTTTATCTCGGAATGCTTTGGGAGCTCAGTTTCCCCAACTGTAAAAGTGGATTGGTTATATTACCTGTCTATCTACAGAGTCTGAGATAGGATTGAAGTGTAAGTCATTTCTATGGGAAGTGATCCAGGAAGCACAGAAAGGGGTAGCGAAGGGTAGCAGGGAGGGGAAGGCAGTCAGTCAAAGGTATGTTCATGAGTGGTTGCTGCTGTGGGTGCTTAGTCCCTCGGGTTCCTCAGGGAGAGGCTGGGGAGCACATCTTAGAGCATCTATGCACCAACTTCCCATCTGACATTGGTGGAGAGCTGTTTCCTCTGCCCACCTAAACAGTCCTGGAGTTTGTGGACTGAGTCAATAACATCTCCCAAGCAACAGCATCTCCCTTTGACTTCATCTGTGAGAATGCATGTGTATGACACTTTTGACTACAGAAAGCACTGGCATTTCACACAAGGCAGTATAGTGTGGTAGTTTTGAGCATGGACCCTGGTGCCAGATTGCCAGGATTTCAATCCCCCCTCTGCTACTTATAGCTGTGTGTCCTTGGGTAAGCTATTTAACCTCTCTGTGCCTCCATTTCTTATGTGAAAAGTGAAAGTGAAAGTCCCGTGGACCGTAGCCCACCAAGCTTCTCCGTCCATGGGATTCTCCAGGCAAGAATACTGGAGTGGGTTTGCTATTTCCTTCTCCAGGGGATCTTCCTGACCCAGGGATCGAACCTGGGTTTCCCACCTTGGAGGCAGACGCTTTAACCTCTGAGCCACCAGGGAAGCCCACTTCTTATGTGAAACTAGGGGCTAATAATGGTTCCTATGTCATAGGATAGCAGTGAGTAGTGAATGAATTACTAAAATTAAAGCCTTTGAAACAGTGTCAGGCACTTAGCAGGTGACAGGTTATGAGGTTCTTACAAAACACATGTAAGGCCGTTGGGGAGTGGGGGGCCCTCTCTGAGAGCTGGAGAAGCTGAGGCCCCAGGAAGCTTGTACACACTGACTCCTTGGCTACCGGCTGCTTCCTTCAACTTGCCTTCTTCACAGCCCTTGGTCTCACCCTGCTCGGTGCCAGCACAGGCTGGCTTCAGGGAGCTCTGTGTTACAGGCTCCAGCAGAGCTGGAAACACCAATGTGTGTGTGTATATGTGTGTGCCTTCTACATCCCAGTGGTTTCGAATGGCAGGAGCTCAAGGAGAAAAAGTCGATGCTTCAGCCTGAGTGCACAGCCAGGAGCTCTGGGCCCATCGGGTGGCCTGGGGGCAGGAGCTTTGGGGTGGGGATAGTACACCCTGAGCCTTCCCCTCCCTTCATCGCAGCTAGAATGGGGCCCAGTTCACGCAGCCTGTGTCTCTCTCACCATACAGACAATGCAAAGCTGGCTCTCTCCTGCCCGTGGCATCTTCTACAGCCCTGGGGACATACAGGCGGCTTAATCCTGATCCTATCGGGGAGCACCTCTCTGTCCTTAGTTCCTTGCCCCTCAAAACCTGTGATAAGGGATAAAGCAGTTGCAGTCTGAGAAAGGGAGAGAGACAGGAAGAAGTGTCTCACAGAAGAATAAGGAAACAAAAGGACATCAGCATGTGGATCAGAAGAGAGGCTCAGACTCCCCGGATCTAAAGTCAAGGTTGGGAAAGAGAGGAGGCGATTATAATCTCTGCCTTTTTGGTTAAAAAAAAAAAAAGACCCACATTGAGAGTCAGTTCCTAGAGCTGTGAGTTCGTGTGGCAGAAAGTGTGAGAGACTGGGGGCTGGTGTGTGGCTGTCATAAGGACATTCATGTCGCTAGTGCCGAGGGAAGAGGGAAGCACAAAGTGGAACTCTCTAAGCATGTTCTACTGATAGAGGGAAATCAAACACAGACAACCGCCCTGGCCACGGGGCATGGTCGCTCGGAAGGCCCAAGTGGGATTCAGAGTGTGTGCAGGAGAACACACTCTGATTCTGGACCACAGGACATCGCGCTGGGTTTGTGGCTAGAAAGCAGAGGCGCTCATTGTCTCCCTCTCTTTTGCAACCCTGCCTTTAGATCCATGGAAAGCTGCACCCTCCCTCTTGGTCTACATGTTCATTCGTCATTAATGCAACAGCTATTACAGCCACTCTGAGAGGCAAGCACGAGGGAAACACAAAGTAAGACGACAGCCCCGGACTCCAGGAACCCCTGGTCTGGAGGGGAAAGCAGAGAGACCTTCAGAGAAAGTGTGTCCATGGCAGAGAGAGATGCCAGAACGGCATGGGTGTGCTCACGCGCCATCCAATCATGGGGACTCCACGCCAAAGAACCAGAAGCTTGGTGACATCACTCAGAGTCACCAAAGGTGTGCGATTTTAGAATGCAAAGCCTGTGACATGCTTGCACCCATTGACAGCCCTCTGTGAAAGAGGGCTGTAGCCCACCAGGCTCCTCTGTCCCTGGGATTTTTCAGGCAAGCCCTCTGTGTTCCCTTCGAGACGCCTGGGGATGAGATGGACGTGGTCAAGGATGCAGCTTGAGGCTTGGGTGCATTCACCCAGGGCTGCACATGGGTCTGTAATGAGCTGCTGGCCTACTGAGTTTTGGAATAAGTGGGGCTGCCTGGGAGACTGAGGCTGGGCCAGAGGCCATATGAGGCAAGAGGTTTTCCGTTTGGTCATGAGCAGTGCCCTCTGATGGGGTGATTTTAGGGCTACAGGACAGCCCCTCGATAGCTCCTCTCCCTGCACGCACCTCTGTCTTATAATATCCAAAGTGTCAATGAGACAGAAATACTTCCCCTGAACTTTTAAAAGAGGATGTCCTGCCTCTGCAGGGGACTTCATGCCTTGAGCCCCAAAAGCATTTACTCTGGCTGCCTCTGGCATCGGCTCCCTTGATGCCCAGGGCCTCTTTGGGCACCCAGTTTGTAATGAAGGGAACTCCTGGGGATGCAGTGAGGAACCCCACAGAGGTGTTAAGCAGTTTCTTAGACTTCCTTTTGGAAGCCTTGAAGGGGTTGGAAGAGAACAGAGTGGCAGCTAAAGTGGAAGGTTCTAGAAGCACAGAGAAGGAGCTGCCCTATTGACTCGAGCAACAGTATCTCTGAGCTGATGTGTGTTTAAGAGAGGGGCTTACAGATGCTCATCTGATGGATCACTGTGGACTTGTGTGCGTGAGTGCGTGCTCAGTCATGTCTGACTCTATGGACGGTAGCCCACCAGGCTCCTCTGTCCCTGGGATTCTCCAGGCAAGAATACTGGAATGGTTTGCCATTTCCTCCTCCAGTGGATCTTCCTGATCCAGGGATTGAACCTGTCTGGATTGCAGGCGGGTTCTTTACTGATGAGCCACCAGGGAAGGCACTGTGGGCTTAGGACATGCTATGCTTTTACAGACAAGTTAGTTATGGCATCAAAATGTTGAAAGGAAGTGGAGCATCAGTTCACAGTGGTTTCTTCCAGTGGAAACCCTTTTAGTTTTTATGTATTAGTGGTTGGGTGAGCAGGTGTGGGAGACCCCGATGGTTGTTCAGACAAAGTCTGTCCCCTTTTCTCCCTTGCTAATAGAACCTTGGTTTGTTTGGTGGCAGTGTGCTCAGCCTCAGGGAATAAATTATGATTAGACCCATACAACTAGAGCAATTCTGTTTTCTTTCACAATTGACTGGTACTTTATGACCTGGTTCTGGCCAATGAGATGTAAGAGGATCTGTGACAGAGGGATATTGGGAAATACCATCCCCTAGATAAAACAGTTGGCCACAGGAGAGTAAGGCCTTTTGCCTCTTCCTTGCTTCCTAAGTTACATGCTGACATATGAGGATGATGTATGAGGCTGCAGCAGCCATTTTGAGACCATGAGGCAGAAAACCCAAGGATAAAAGTATTGGGCTGAGGACAGAGACATGGAGGGGCCTTATTAAGTTGCTGAACCAATATTGCCACTGCCCACAGCCAGACTACTTAAAGTAATCTATCAATGTACTCATGGCAAAGGCCACTGTTAGGCAGATTTTTTTCTGTGGTACTGAAATAAATCCTAACTGTTACTTCATGCTGATGATGGGAATTGGGCACCAGAGTTGGTCAATAAGTTGAAAACATGTGCTGTGAGTTCTGCAAAATGATAAAGTACAAATTGTTCTCTGCTTAGGTGGAGTGCTGAGCTTTACTGACACCAAATCTATTTGTAGATCGATTAATATCTATTGCCTTCCATTGTGACACAGCCCAGGACCGTAGAGAGTTCAATGGAGTGGTGTGCAGAAAGCTCAGTTTAGGTCCCAGCTCTGTGATCCAGGACCCCAAGTCCCTCTCTTCACAGAAGAAACAAAAAGGGTTGAATAGATTCAGGGTCCCCTGACATTCAACCTGGCAGTGGGCCAGGACAAATTTTCCAGACTGCAGACTTATCACTGAAAACCTTTACTTCTTCAAATCTATAAAATTCATCTTTAAATAAAATGTCTTTAATGTGAATTAATGTTTTATTTCAGTGATAAAAGAAATGAATGGGAAAGAGTTTAAATAGATTTCCACTGTTTATTGAAGAATTGAATAAATATATATTACATCTATATAATTTTAATTGATCCATAGTGGAAAATTTAGAGAGCTTACCCCCTCCTTGGTATAGTTTGTGTTGGGAAACATGGAACCAGATGGATCTTTAAGATTCTTTCCAGCACTAACATTCTAAGTAGAAAATGTGCTGGAGTTCTTTGCTAATATAGAGAGCCAAAATGGCGACCTCCATTGGTGGGTTCTAGTTTCAGGGGCCAGGGCAAAAGCACTCAGAATAGGCACTGGCATGGCATCCCAGCTTCCTGCCGCTTGTTCAAGCCCGCACTGCCGTGCTAGGTCAGGGAACTTTTTGCCAATATCATGCTTTACTCATGACCCTGAATGAAAATCTGAACACATTGTTCTGTGGACGTAAGGCAGAAAGTTCCAATTTCAGAATCCTGTCAGATCCTTGCCTGTGGAAAGTCATTTCTCGGGCCCTTCTCACTGTCGTTTTAATAGAACAGGATCAATGGTGAGGGTCAGATTGTCAAATAATGGAGCATTGTCTACTGAGCTCTGCTTTAGGCTATGTGAAGACAGGAGCTTTCTTCTCTAGGCTGTCTGCATATGCATCCTTTAAAGAAGTCAGCACTATGAGAAGCCCAATCCCATTTTTTTTTCTGGACAAGAGGAAAGCAGTTGATGGCTCCATAAGTGGACAGATATTATTATTTTGCTCTGGAGTGAGGCTGTTCTCTGACTTGCTTAAAGCAGACATGATGAGCATACCTCAGTGACTGTTGAGGCTTTTCCCTTTCAGGGTGGACATAGAGAGGCTCTTGGACTGAGGTGTCTTGACTCGAAACTACTGCTTAGTTTTGGAAATAGAACCCAATATTCTCAATGTCATCCCATGATAGCTCATGGGTATCTTTTCTCACTGAGTCAAGGGTTCAGCACAACTTGATGTTTTATCGCAGGATCATGAGCAATCAGCCAATCTGGAGTCCCAGTGAGTTCACTGCCTTCTTTATCCCAGGGCCAGCATGGTAGAGGATACTCTATCAGTTTTGCGGCTTGTTGGTCTGCCCTTCATTCATAAGATGAAGTAAGAAGACAATGCTGGTTGAATATATGTGCTTCTGTCTTGGGGTGAGAGAGCGGCTTAAGAGAAGGGAACTGGATCAGAAACTGAGCTAGACTCAAAGAATGTTGCAGGTAGAGAAGGTTAGCACCATCTTTCTATGTGGGGAAAGATCGTCTGAGAGTGAAACTAGTGCCAAGGAAAGCAATGAGATGGAGAAAAGGAGACAGATTCTGAATTGGAACTCCCAGATCCAGACAAAGCCTTTTATTTCTCAGGTCTGTAAACCAATAAACTCCCTTTTCCATTGAAGAACAAGACAAAGTCAAGTGAACCCAAGATGTGGTCCCAAAAGTTTAGCTTCTTGAGCAGGAAGACAGGTAACAAGGAACGTCTCGGAATTTTCAAGAAGGTCAGTTACAGCAAGGCCTCAGATGCAGGCTCAGAGACTGAGAAAAAAATAATGATGATAATAAAAGTGCTTTGGTGGTACAAAGTGCTTCATAGTTTGTAGAGCATCATCAGCTCTCAAGAGCACACAATATGTACTCCAAATGCAGTCTCAGTGCTGCAGAGCACCATGGAACTATTACGTCTTTGATCTGAGTATTGTAGGTTTATGAATGCAGTCTAGGGTGGTGCTCCTTTGGGCATCTCATTCAATTGCCACAATATTCCTATGTGGTTGGTAGGTCAAATATTGTTATTTATCATTGTTCCTATTTCTATTATAAAGAAATAAAATTACAAGGCTAGTAAGTGGTAGAATTGGGGACGAAACACAAAACATATGACTCCAAGTTCAGTGCTCTTTCCACTACAGTATCATCCAATTATCGCTCCAATCATTCATCCATTCAGTCATCCATCTCTCCATCCATCCTTCTATTATATTCATTCATCCATTTATCCGTTCATCTTTTCAACAAATACTCAGTGGGCTCTTATGTGACAGAGATTGTTCTGAGTTCTGAAGATTAAAAAACAAACAAACAAACATGTAATCTTGGTACCTAGGCTTCTCCAGGCTTTGAGGACAAATGAGGTCATACTAGAATGTATATCTGTGTCAGTCAGGGTTCTCCAGAGAAACAGAATCAATAGATATATATATATACATATATATATATATATATGTACACACACACACACACAAAGACATACAGAGAGAGAGAGAGATAAACAGGCAGAGAGATGGAGACAGAGAAAAGCACACAGAAAGAAAGATGAGAGAAATTGGTTTTAAGAAACTGGCTCACATGATTACGGGGGCTGCTGAGTCCCAGATCTGCAGGGTGGGCTGGCAGGCTGGAGACCCAAGGAGGAGCTGCTGCTGCAGTTCAAGTTCCAAGGCCATCAAGCTGAGCACTCAGAGAAAAAACAATGTTGCAGTGCAGATCTAAAGACCATCTGCAAGCAGAATTTTCTCTTACTGGGGTAGACCAGTTTTTTGTTCCATTCAGGCCTTTGACTGATTGGATAAGACCTATCCACATATCACGGAGAGCAATTCTGCTTTACTCAAAGTCCACTGATTTAAATAATAATCTCATTCAAAAACACCCTCACAGAAGCATCCAGATTAACCTTTGACCAAATACCTGGGCACTGTCCTAGTTCACACATTAGATTATCCATCTCACTATCTAAGGGGCAGCAATGCATTATTTTGATCTAAAAGGCTACAGAATCACAAAATTTTTCCCCAAATATCTTTGGGAATGCCCAGAAAGAGCCTTAACTGTGTATGGGAACAAGTCCCTTCCTTGGGGACTTTGCTCCAGGGCTTCCCAGAGGACACGACCTTTCTGAGGGCCATGCTCATACCCAAGGCTTCAGCACACAGGATTTCTTTCCTGATGGTGTTAACCCTGAACTTGTAGGATGTCAAAGTTGCACTGAAATCTGGGGTGAAGAGAGATGGGGGAAGGATGACCTCTTTCCTAACTTGGTTGGCTGTTTATCCCTTGAGTTCTGGACAGCTTGGTCCTTGTCTGGCTTGTTGACTTTTACTCAAAATGGACTGATTGGTTTCACTTAAAACATATGACTACAAACCTCAAAAAGACACTCTAACCACATGGCAAGCCTCCCTAAGCAGTTTGTTCTTTGCCTTTTGATAAAACTATTTTATACTCTCTTCTTTTTCTTCAAACCCTCTATATTTTCCTCACTTACCTCAAGCTTATGAGCTCAGCAATAATTACACAGGACCTCTATTTTTTTCAACACCAAACCAACTAATTTACCTGCTCTGATCTCCATGTTACCAAGTTACCAAATCCAGTGGACATGCCTCTAACGTCATCTTGTCTCGGGAACATGTGGCACAGTTGGCTCCTCCTTAATTGTTTATTTTTATCTATTTTATAAAATAAATAAAAATATATTCTTTTATTTATTTATATTTTTAAGCTGCACTGTGTGGCATGCAGGATCTTATTTCCTCAACCAGGGATCAAACCTGTGCCCCCTGCATTGGGAGCATGGAGTCTTAACCACTGGACTACCAGGGAAGCCCCTCCTCCTGGCTTCTTTAAATACTCCCATCTCTAAGCTTCCATGTCACTTTTGCCTTTTGTCCTGTGCACAACCTCTATGAAGAGAACTCCAAGGTTTAGTCTGAGGTATTCCCTTCCCTGGTGGCTCAGATGGCAACAAATCCTCCTGAAATGCAGGAGACCTGGGTTCAATCCCTGAGTCAGAAAGATCCCCTGAAGAAGGGGATGGTTACCCACTCCAATATTCTTGCCTGGAGAATTCCATGGACAGAGGAGCCTGACAGGCTATAGTCCATGGGATCGCAGAGTCAGACACAGCTGAGTGACTGACACTTCCGCTTCCATTCTTCTCTTAATCTACACTCATACTCCTTAGGTCATCTCATCCAGTAACACGATTTTATGTATTTTATGTATTATGTATTTTATGTATTTTATGTATATTCAAGATTTCCATTTCCAGCCTAGACCTCTCCCCTGCACTCCAGGCTCATCTTTCTACCTGCCCAGCTGTGTTCATTTAGATCCTCCAAGAAGCAGACTGGATTGGACATGGGGTGGGGAGCAGCTGTGAAGTAAGCAGGTAGGAAGCTGGAGAAGGCAGGAAGAGGCTCCAGACAGTGATGCTTTTCTGACACTGGTGGAGGAGGTGGTGGTGGGGGAGGGTGGGAGGAAGGACACTTGGATAGGAAGAGTCTTGGACTGCAGCACAGTTCCAGAAAATGTTCAGTCAGGTCGATACGGAGTCCTTGAGCCAAAGTCACCTGTGAGAGATGTCCCTGCATCTCGTAGGAGTGGCCCTGCCTTCGTCACCCACTGTATTTTGTCATTGCCTGAGAGTGGCCTATGGGACACGTGGCCTCACTGTGCAGTGAAGCAGCTGAGACCAGCAGTCAATTTCGCTTCCAGCAACAAGAGATCTTAACTTCCCTGGGGGTCCAGTGGTTAAGAATACACTTTACAATGCAGGGGACATGGGTTCAATCCCATAGTGTCCCATAGGCTGTTCTCAGGCAATGACATCTCCAATAGTAGCTGAAGTTTCCTCTTGAATCTCTAATAAACATCTCAAACTTAACACAGAATAAAATGTTACTCTTCTTTTCACCACATATGTGTTCCCCTTAGGTGTTCATCATCTTGATAAATGACCTTACTTTCCTCCAGATGCTAAATCCAAACACCTAGGACACATCCTTTTTTTTTTTTTTTAAATCCCTCATTCTCTACATTCAATCCACAAGTGAGTCCTGTTGGATTTACCCCCGAAAATCTTGAATCCGTTACTTTTCTACATCTCCACAGATATGACCTTATTCCAGGCCTGCGTCCTTTCTTACCTGGTCTCCTGAATCACCTCGCCACTGTCACCCTTGACACCTTACAGCTGATTCTGCACGACAACCAAAGCGATCCTTCACAAAGTAGCTCAGAACATGTCGCAGGCCTTTGCTTCTGTGGTCTCCCATTTGAAAGAATTACTCTAAAGTCCAAGTCCATTTCCTTGGTCTACAATGCCCTGTGTCATCTGGCCCCCACTACTTCCCCAGGCTCGTTAGGATCCAGGTGCACACGCCTCCTCTCTATTCCTCGGACACATTCCCACCCTCCCCAGAGCCTTTGCATATGCTTTCCCTAGATCTTCCTATCACTTACTTCTTCTCATTCTTTGTTGTTGTTAAGTCGCTTCAGTCGTGTCTGACTCTTTTATGACCCCACGGACTGTAGCCCGCCAGGCTCCTCTGTCCATGGGGATTCTCCAGGTCAGAATACTGGAGCGGGTTGCCATTTCCTCCTCCAGGGGATCTTCCTGACCCAGGGATTGAACTCGTGTCTCCTCCTTGGCAGGCGGATTCTTTACCACTGAACCACCTGGGAAGCCTTCTCATTCTTTAGAGATCATGTTATGGCCTTCTTAACCTTTCTCTGACCACCTTTTTAAAAGTAGACCCCTGCAAGTTATGCATTAGCAGAGAAGAATGTTTATTACTTTCATAGCCTGTATCACACTCTGCAATTACCTTGTCTCTTTATCTCGTTTATCTGTCTCCCCCTCCAAGTAAATCTAAGCCCTATAAGAACAGGAGCCTTGTCTATCTTATTTAATGCTGTTTCCCCAATGCTTAGCACAAATCTGGAAATAATAGTAGAAGCATGTTGGTTCTTTGTTGACTGCTAAGCGAATGAGCCTTCAGGCATTATCAATGGTTGTTTCGGTTAGAAATAGATTTTGCTGCCCTCAACAGTGGCTTAGCCAAATTGTGATTTGTTCTTCTTTTTCATGGGACAAAAATTTTCAGAGGTAGTCAGTCAGTTTGGGACTGTACCATGGTTCCACAATACCACCAGCAATGGAGATGCTTTTAGGCTTTCATTTTACTTATTTATTTTTTACTCTCATGTCTCTTGTCTCATGGTCACAAGATGGCTGCTGTGCCATCTGTGTAATATCTGTGTGTCAGGTAAGAAACAGGGGGAGGTCAAAGACCAAAAAGTGTAAGTTCAAAGAGTCTTCCTCTTTAAGGAGCTATCATAGGTTGAGTTTCCCAGGATTCAGACTCTTGGATGAAGATTAGCATGTGGGAGATTTATTAGGGTGAATTTTTAGGATCAGGCTTCCCAGGTGGCATAGTAGTAAAGAATCTGTCTGCAATGCAGGAGACACGAGTTCGATCCCTGGGTCAGGAAGATCCCCTGGAGAAGGAAATGGCGACCCACTCCAGTATTCTTGCCTGGAGAATTCCATGGACAGAGGAGCGGGGCAGGTTACAGTCCACGGGGTCACAAAAGAGCTGGACATGACTGAGCAACTCAACACAGCAAAAACAACTCTTAGCATCAACAGATGGAGAAGGTGGGGAAGGAGAAAAGAGTGGGCAGAGGGAGAAGTTGGGCCATGATGCATTCACAATGATGGTCTCAAGTGAAGTTGCTCAGTCGTGTCCGACTCTTTGCGACCCCGTGGACTGTAGCCCACCAGGCTCCTCCGTCCATGGGATTCTCCAGGCAAGAATACTGGAGTGGGTTGCCATTTCCTTCTCCAGGGGATCTTCCTGACCCAGGGATGGAACCCAGGTCTCCTGCATTACAGGCAGATGCTTTAACCTCTGAGCCACCAGGGAAGCCCCATGATGGTCTCAACCAATCCCAATGGGAACTACAGAGCTTGATGGCCCTCTGGAGTTGATTCCAACTGGGGTGAAGGGACCAGACTTCACATTGAAAAGTCATTGGTGGCTAGCGTCCTGGGAAGATGATTTCTTCAGCTGAGGCAATCCATGCACCTGCTAACAGCCAACAGATGTCTGCCAACAGTTTTTTCCAATAGCCAAAACAGTAAGTTCTTTATTCCTGAAGGCAGGTCTAGGGGTGAACCACAGAGTCTCCCATATAAGCTTTCCTGGCAGCCCCAGATAATGACTTCTACTTATATCTCAATGACCAGAACTATGGCATGTAGCTACTGTTAGCTGCATGGTCGCTGGGAAAGGTAGACTTTTAGGTGGGCATATTGCCACCATGAACAAAATGAAGGTTCTGTTAATAAGAAATAGGGGAGCATATTTAAGATATTTAGGTAGACCACCGGCAGCCTCTGCCATGGTAGAACATAGGCCATATCCTCTTTTCCATTTCCCTGTCTTCCTTCTCTCTATGCTCCTATGTTTTGACATTAGACATAAATAAACAAGCAAACTAAACAACCAAAGCAAACATATGTGAATGAATCTCCTTTCTTTTTGATTAGCTAAAACACAAAAGCTCCCATGCATATGAAAGGCCATGTATACAGATCTTGCAAGGAAGATGGTTGGGGCTACGTTAAAGAGATCTTCATTTTCACTGGGATTCATTGAGCCAAGATAAAGAGATTTGGACTCTGCCCCCAGGAAACTCACAATATAATAAGGAAAGAGACTAATACAAGACAATCTGATATAAGACAATGACCTAAGTGGAGGAGAGGCAAAGTTCTAAAGACAAAGGGAACTGAAAGGAGGAACACCTTGCTCTGTGTCAAGGAGTTAGGGATCCAGCAGCTAAGAGATACTAGAGACATCATCTTAAGGAGAAGAGCAGATATTCTCCAGACACCAGAGTGGCAGGCAGCTGGGTGAGTGGCAATATACAATCCAAGCTGGAGAGACTGAGCACAGGGCATCCACAATCTAAGCCTGGGGCAGACAGAATGTGGGATAGGATCGGGGGACTGCAGTAAGGTCCCCTACATGTGAACCTTCAAGCTGGGAACTTTCAAAGATCCGTGTTCCCATGTGTAATCATGTAAGTTAGTTCATGTGTCTGGTGGACATTATCACGTGCGTGCATCTTTTACAAGTGGTTGAGCTCTTGTGCATTTTACTGTAGAATACTATACAGAGTATAGTATCTTTACGCTCAGTTGTGTCCGACTCTTTGCGACCCCACGGACTGTAGCCTACCAGGCTTCTCAGTCCATGGGATTTTCCAGGCAAGAGTACTGGAGTGGGTTGCCATTTCTTCCTCCAGGGGATCTTCCCAACCCAAGGATCGAACCCCGGTCTCCCGCATTGGAGGCAGATGCTTTATCCACTGAGCCACCAGGGAAGCCCATCTTTACTGCAAGCCCAGGATGTCCTGAAGCAAGTGTGAAAGCAGCAGTCACAGAGCTGGTACTACTACCAGCTCCTATACGCCAGCTGTTGTACTGTACTACTGCACTTTTCAAGGTACTGTACTGTAAGATTAAAAGTGTTTTCTGTATTTTCTGTGTTTGCTTTTTAGGTATTATTTGTGTGAAAAATATTATAAGCCTATTACAATACAGTACTATATAGCTGATTGTGATAGCTGAATACCTAAGCTAACTTGTTGATCTTACGAATGTGCTCTCAAAACGGAACTCGCTTGTATGTAGGGGATTTAATGTACAGCAAAAAACAGTGCTAGCCAAGGAACCAGAGTCCCTTCTCTGGCTCCTCACTCTTCTTCTGCCCAGGTCCAGAGATGCTCTTCTGGGCAGGTCTCCAAGCTAAGGCAAGTAGGGCCTCTGGCAGAATTGCTGGAGAGGGAGGGGGAAAGGAGGCTTGTAGCCAATGGTGGCTGGGTAATGACTATGAATTAATTAAATTTACACAAACAGCCCTTTCACAATTGTCTAGACAGCAAATAGAGAAGGGAGCTCAGTGGAAAACATCAATTGTGCCCACGCACCTAACTGCTCCAGTAACAGGAAAGCAGCAGCAGTTGGAGGTACTTAAGGCAGCATGGTATGACAGAAAAGGCTCTGGGTTTGAATTACAGCACTTGCATTTCCTAAATGCATAGTCACACCTTTTTTGAGCCTTGTTTCCCCCATCTTTCAAATGAGATGAAATGGACCCTGTTGGTTGCCTACCCCATGACTATTTACCTTTATCCCTTCTTACCAAACCTCATTATCATTCAAGAATCCCCCTTGTTCAAGGAGGTCACATGTTTCAAAGGAATCAGCCTTCAACCCCGTCCTCAGAAGGCAGAGAACTCATGATTCAACTAACTTAAATATGGTGGTCCAGCCTCTTTGGTACTGATTGGTTAGACATGAGCACGTGACTTAATTCTGGCCAGTGATCTATGAGAGAAAGTCTGTTGAAGCCTTCTGGGCAATATTTAGATAAGAAAGAGAGATGTGTGAAGATAAAAATCTCTCTCTGTCTATTAGACTTTGTGGTATCAGCAAATGACGCCCAGAGGCAATTTCATGAGGCATTCTCACCAAGGACACTATGCCAAGAATGCAGAGGGAAAGATGCAAGAAACATGAGACCAACCCCAGAACATTCCCACTTTGGATTTCCTTATTACATGAGGTAATACATCCTCTGTTGTTTAAATCTGAGGCAATAAGTCTTTCTGTTATTTGCAGCTAAAGGCCATCCAATTGACACCAAGGCTATCTGCCACAATAAGGGTTAAACACAGTGACATGTGAAAACAAACACCAACCCAACAACCAAGTCAATACACTAGGCCCATAATATATAATATATACTGAGGTTAAAGCATCTGCCTGCAGTGCGGGAGACCTGGGTTCGATCCCTGAGTCGGGAAGATCCCCTGGAGAAGGAAACGGCAACCTACTCCAGCATTCTTGCCTGGAGAATCCCATGGACAGAGGAGCCTGGTGGGCTACAGTCCACGGGGTCTCAAAGAGTCGGACACGACTGAGCGACTTCACTTTCACTTTCAGGCCCATTTTTATATATATATAATATATATATATAATATATATATATATATGCACACACACACACATTGAATTCCATTTGCCATACTCTCTCTCAAAATCCTCATTATTCATGTGAAAATGCTTTTTTTTTTTAATTTGAAAAATTTCTTGTCTTTGGTGCTGTCTGGTTCTCACCATTGTCCAGTCAATTCAGTATTTGATCTGCTCCCTAACCGCTTCCAAGTGCTGGTCCAGAAATGGTCCCCTGAGTATGTCTCTCAGTCAAAACCCACAATGTGGGACTCTGGGCAGAATGACAGAGCCTCTGATTTAGGGCTTAGGGATAATTCCTCCTGGAAAGAATCAAGACATCTTAAAAGGCAGTGTACATTTTTAGAAAACATGAGTTAGGAAAATTGGAATTAACTTTATTTGGAAATTGGTCTCACAGAAGTTAGGGATCTCCAAAAGGATCTTAGAATTTACCATTTCAGGATTCTTGTATTGCATGTCCAATTGGGGAATTAGTGCACAGACTCCAGATGAAACCATTCGACAGCACAAAAGCAATGTACAGTATAAATATTCCTATTTCCTAACTACTTGTCAGCTATTTCCAGTGAGTAAATATTTACACATTTTCCTCTCCCCCTGTGGAAAGCAGTACTCACATATATGAACATAAATATTTTGGTGTATGTAAATATTTACTCACACGAGCAATATATTTCTTTTTCTAGTCTCCCTTGTAAGTTCTTTAATAACAGAACAATCCCTGATTACAAATAAGTTTTGATCTTGAAACTGTCCTGGAATATTCTTCAAATGAGAGGCATTTTATGGTGGTATGGTTAATTGCTGCTCAGCCAGAACAACTGGGGTCGAACCTGAATTCAACATCCTGCTAGCTATGTGACCTTTGGTAAGTTGTTAGCCTTTCTGAGCCCTGCATTTCCTGATCTAGAATAAGATGAGGGTGATAACAGAATCCACCTTATAGGATTGTTGAGAGTCTTAAATGATTGAATGCATATAAAATGCTTCAAAGAGTATCTAGCACATTGTAATCCTTAATAAATAAATATTAAATCTTATTATTGCCAGTCACTAACAATAAATATTTCATCATTTTTTTAACATATTACTATGGATATAAATGGGCTTCTCTGGTGGCTCAGTGGTAAAGAATTCACCTTCCAATGCAGGAGCCTCAGGAGATGTGTGGTCAATCCCTGGGTCAGGAAGATCCCCTGGAGAAGGGCCTGGCAACCCACTCCAGTATTCTTGCCTGTAAATCCCATGAACAGAGGAGCCTGGCAGGCTGCAGTCTGTGGGGTCGCAAAGAGTCAGGCACAACTGAAGCAAGTCAGCATGCACGTACCTTGCGGCAAGGGCTCAGGGGTCTTATTGTTAAGTAAATGGATTAAATTCCATTCTACTTTCTGACCTCTGGGAAAATACACACCTTCAACAAACCATCATTGCCCCCACTTAGAGCTCCATCAATGCCATGTTGTAAAATGTGGCTGATTATATAGGGCCCGAGGCTTATCCAACAATGCCCTACTCTTTGAGTTTTAGCCTGGATTCTTCTCAGTCCTTCTTGACCAGGTTCAGAGTCTGCCTGTCCCAATCTTGAGCTCCTGTTGTCCACTTCTCTAGATGATATGTGGAGACCTTGACTTTGGGACCCATGTTCCCTATTCCCATGAAGCCCCAAGAGGCATCCTCTGATTGGACCTCCCCTTTACATGAGGGAATCATGCTACCCAATCAGATCTCCCCTAGTTTAGAAGCTTTTCCTACCCTTAGCCTCCAGGGCTCTCAGCATTCAGTAGGCCAGGGCCAATGACATTTTCCCGCATGCCAGGCCCTTATGCTGCCTAGCGCTTAGCCAGCCAAGCCTCTCAGCTCTTCCCCAGAGTTGTCCCACCTCTTCCTCTACAAGACGTTTCTCTCCTTCTTTCCACTAATTGTTCCCAATCAGCATGCTTGCCTTGGGAGTCAGTGCAGAAAACAGAAAGCAATAGGGATATCTCAAGTAGAAAGGGATTTAATATAGGGAATCAGGTACTTTCAAAATCACTGGAAGGAAGAAGGAGTAAAAAAAAAAAAAGGTATTTCAGCTTTCGTGTCATTGGACAGACACCACTATAACTCTAACCCAGAGGTCCGGAAATGTTTGCTCACTTCCTTCCAGGCCACCCACATCCATAAAAAGCTGTTGACCGACAGTGGACCACAGGGTCCAGTTCAGCTGCGGCCAGCACGTGTGGGAAGAGCCCACTGGGCCACTGGACCTGCCTCAGAGAGGCGGCCTCCTCCTTTCTTCTGCCTTCCAAATCTCTCAGGGCTGTTCTCAGATAGACAGAACCCTAGTTTGAAGGAGTCTGTAAAATGCAGCTTCCCAACATCTCCAAATACAAGGAGGTTCAACTGAAGCTGGGGGAGAGTGAGTCCAATTATCCAGCACCTTTCTCTCCCACCAGCTAGCTCTGAATTCCCTTTATGAATTTTTGGGTGAAAGACCTCATTCCTTGGGCCTCTCTCCCTTAGATTCAGCCCATACTCCAGTTCACAAGCAAATTCAAAAACAGTACTTGATATTTTTAAGGGTGCATTTTTGAGTGCCTACTATGTGTCATATACTGCAGTAGGCAGAGGAAACTCAGAAAGGCATAAGATTGGTCTAAGCTACGGAAAAGTGCCCGGCCCTTAAAGGTAAAAGGACAAGAATGGAGATGATAAGGCACAGAGTGGGAAATGAATGAAAGGAACAAGATTTCATATACACATAAAGATAATTTCTATTTGATTCTCTGCTTTAATTTGATGCCCACAACAGCCCTTCAAAGTTGGATGGGCAAAATCTATTATTTCTTTTCCTGGATGGGGAAATTGAGGCTGAGGTGAGTTGACTATGATCTCATAGTTCAATGGAAGAGGGATTCATGTCTTCTGGCTCCAGGCCAATTGTAAGCAAATTGGAGACTTCAGGGATGTCCCACCGGTACCCTCTAGACCCCCCGAGTTCACTGTAGCTGAGGGGGACAGTTTTGGGGCACACACTAGCTCCCCTAGACCTCCATCCCTCAGCTGTTCTGTCTGTGGGCTTGCTCCAGCGTTATGGGAGGTTGCTCTGGCTTAGTGAAAGTTGGTCAGTCATGTCCGACTCTTTGAGACCTCATGGAGTGTAGCCTGCCATGAGGACTATAGCCCATCAGGCTCCTCTGTCCATGAGATTCTCCAGGCAACGATACTGGAGTGGGTAGCCATTCCCTCCTCCAGGGGATCTTCCTGACCCAGGGATCGAACCTGGGTCTCCTGTATTGCAGGTGGATTCTTTAACATCCGAGCCACCAGGGAAGCCCTTGCTTCACTTAGCACAGGTGCAACTGGGAAATGTGAGGGAGGCAAGGGCCCAGGGGGCAGCCTTCAAGCACTAGGGGCCAGAGGTAGAGGATAAATGCCCGACCTCCCCATTGACTGAGGTCTACTTCCCAGGGTTTCTCAGCGGATTCCCCACCAGGTGCCCATATCTCCTCAGCACATGATAAACTGGATTTCTGTCCCTTCTCTGTCCCTCCCTGCTCCCTCTCTCCCCTTCTGTGGAATTACATCTCAAATCAATCACCTGCACTCATGCCTTGTCTTAGCGTCGGCCTTTGGGTGAACCAGCCTAAGGCAGCATGCGTGCCTCAGAGGAAGTTGGAAGTGCTCATAAACATTTGTTTTCATCCTCTCTGAACTGGACTCAGATAACCTCTCCTGGCAGTAAGCAAGAATAAAGGCCACGTGATCTTCTTATCAGACACCTCCTGTCAGACTCTCATTCCTGTTATAGGTGGTTGGTGGCACCTGCCAGTCTGGACTCTCTTTTGTATTGGCGACTTTGTTCTGCTGCCCAGCTGGCACGAGGCACCAGATAAGCAGCACTGGGTCCAGAGAGCAGTACATGCTGCCAGCTCACCAGTTCCTGCCAGTGAGTCCAGGGTAAGGACCAAGCAGGAGTAAGAGACCAAGGCTGCCCCAGGGGGAGAGGAAAGCTTTATCACTTGCCGTGGCTGCCATGGTTCCCAGCCTCTTTCCTGTATCCTCCAGTCACAATGGAACCCTGGGTGATGGAGATGTCATCTCGGCAGTGACTGATCTGTTGAGACAATCTGAGCATGGCATGGCGCCATGGGGAAGGACCACAGCCAGATGCCGAAGGACCCACTGGCCCAGGTCCGACACGCTGAACTGTGTCCAGCTGGGTGTGCAAAGATGTCCTCTGTGGGTTATCTCCCGGAACAGCTGTGTGCGTTCATTCACTCCTCCCTTCCTATAATACTTATCGAAGATGCTTATGTGCCTGGCATCGTGGAGGAACTAGGCCTACAACAGGGAACAACATAGATGTGATCTCGCACTTTTCTGAACTGATCATACAGAATGGGAGGCAGGTATTGATCAAGTATCAACTACACATAATTATATGGCAGCCGGGTTTCCGCCTCCCCCCATTTCTCATACACACCCTGTATCTGGAGCCTAAGCCCATATTAAGACAGGGCATGTCAAGAGTGGAGAAAATAGAGTTCTTTGGCATTCTAAGAGCTCCTCTGGAGTGATCCCATGAGAAAGGTAGCCGTAGCAGTCATTGAGAAGGAAAGAAAATACATGGAAATTCTGTTATCTCTCAGCATTCTGGGCTTCCTTGGTGGCTCAGTAAAGAATCTGCCAGCAATGTGGGAGACCCGGGTTCGAGCCCTGGGTCGGGAAGATCCCCTGGAGAAGGCAATGGCAACTCACTCCAGTATTCTTGCCTGGGAAATCCCGTGGACAGTGTAGCCTAACAGGCTACAGTCCATGGGGTCACAAAGAGTCAGACATGACTGAGCGACAAACGTTAACACTCAGCATTCTAAGGATTCCTGGCACTTTTTCTCTGCAGGCCAAGGCAAGACAGGTCAGTGAGTGGCAAGCCCCAGAAAGTGCGGCAGGAGCCTTTATTTACAGGGAGGTGTCAATGGGTGATATAAGCTTCTAATGTGACATGTCTCCTTCTCCATGTCCACCCCCATCAAGTCCCTGCATTTCAGAGGTCATTGGCATAAAGGGGCAGATTCTAAACCTGAGATTTTGATCTTTGGGGGAAAGAGCTGGGGTATGGGGTGGTTTATCTTTTTGGATCTTTCTTGTGATTCTTGCAGAGGTTGGCCTGGGTCTGCGGGCACTGAAGTGGGAGCTTGGGCTTCCTGCTTGTCCAGAAAAGGGCCAAATCCCAGCTCCAGTCACTGATGGCTTCCAGCACTAGTCAAGCCCTGGCTCTTGCAAATGCTGTCTGGAGCAGCTCCCAAGCCATTAAACTCTTGGTCCTGGGGAACTCCACAGCTGTCAGAGAGGAGGAGGAGAGGGGTGGAACAGCCAGTTCAGATTCACTTCAAACCAGAAGTGGAACAATCCCCGTTACATTATTAATCCCTGGAGCCATGTAAAGTTTCATCTGTTTTCTCTCAACGATTTTTTTACAAGCTACATTTTCCAAAAGCTGCAAGACCTACGACTAAGCAGTATCTTTCCCAGCGCGTGAAAATCCCAGGGTATCTGCTGCAAACCTGAGGACTGGGGATGTGAGTTCTAGATTTGCCTTTGACACAAGACAGCTGTGTGACAATGAGCCAGCATCTCTACTGGTTAACAATCACCATGGGAAAATACCCACAGTCTCAGTAGCATGCAAGGACAAGCAACTAGTACCATGGCCCTGTGGGGCAGCTGGGTTTATTTAGCTGATTGAGGCTGGCCTTAGTCTGGCAGCAGTACTGTAGGCTATGGGGCTTCCCAGGTGGTGCTAGTGGTAAAGAGTCTACTTGTCAATGAAGGAAGCGAAAGAGATGCGGGTTCAATTCCTGGGTTGGGAAGACCCACTGGAGGAGGGTATGGCAACCCACTCCAGTATTTCTCCCTGGGAAATCCCAGGGATGGAGGAGCTTGGAGGGTTACAGTCCATGGGGTTGCAAAGAGTCAGACAACTAAGTGATTAAGCACACACACTGTAGGCTGCGGTGGCTCTGCTTCTTGTCACAGGCTGAGCCAACTCCATCACTCCATGTGTCTCCTCTCCTCCTGGCCCAGTGGGCTAGGTGCACATCTTCTTTTCACACAACAGCAGAGGCACCAGGAGGATGTGGAAGGATGTGGGGCCTCTTGAGGTCTAGGCTCAGAACTATCTTAAGGCCCATTTCATTAGTCAAACCAAGTTGCTTGGCTCTGCCTCAAATCAAGGGACAGGGAAGTACCCTCCACCTCTGGCAATGACGTGACAGTGCCATGAAATAGGGCAGAGTGAAGCACTGGCACCACTCATGCAATCTATCACCTGTAATGCAAGTAGGTCACCAGGTCATCGGGTCATATGGTACCCTGGGTCCCTTATAGCCTAACCATTCTGTAAGTCTAAATAATGATGTGGAAACAGTGTTAAAGGATATTAACCAGTGAAAGTGAGCAAGAAATGAATCTGGTCTGTCTTAGGAAAATTTCTCTGAACATGTGAGTCAATTACAACCAGGTATAAAGACTTGCTTCTCAGAAGCTGCCCACTTTCGCCAAATCAGGCAACGGATTTACACGAGCTCAGCATATGTGAAGGTCTGTGTAAAAATGCAGGACGGCTCCTACTCTGAATTCCCACAACCTGTCCTCACCTCCCTAATGTCAATAAGGTGAGCTACCCTGCAGCAGAGGTCAGAGTTGAGCTCCTCCAAATGTGTACATGTTTCCTGCTTCGGAGGCAAAAGAAGCAGCTTCCTGCCAGAGAATATGCAATTAAAAAAACAAATTATATCAGCAGGACTTTCTTTGCTGGAAGTGTGAACTTGATAGAAATCAGAAATGCAAATGGTATTGAAGTGCGGTTAAAACTTCCGCTTTCCAAAAGGGGGAAAAATTAATTGCTTTTATACTTACTGTAGTGATAAGCTGGAGGCACATGCTATATACACAAGGAGCAGCATCCAGAAACCTTCCAAAAGGGGGAGGGAAAGGAGGCAATAAATCTCCCCTAGAAAGCTTCATGTTCCTGGCTGCAGATGTGCACAGCATATAATTTTTTGGCTGTGCAGTTCAGGGACCTGCCAAAAGTCTCAGCTTCAACCAACTTCTATGAAGGCTGAAGAAGGAGATGTTGGGAGAATGCTCACAAATGATAAAAGAAGGGCTGAGCCAGAGGATATGTGTCCAGAACCCATTATCTGCTGAGGGGAAGGTGTTAGTTTATAGATTTTTATCGCAAGGACATCTGCAGCTTCTCAGCTTTATGCAACACACACAGTTGCAGGAATGCCCCCTCCAGCCCCGAGCCACATCCGTCTTCTTCAGAAGCACGCCCTGACTATCCCCATTGTATGTGGATTGGGAGATGACTGATCCAGTTTGCCAGGGACAGTTCCAGTTTATTCCTGAGGTTCTGTCACTTCAATCAGTTAGCAACCCATTCACTCTCAAATGTGTCTCCATGATCTAGTGGTTTGGGGAAACTGTTTGCCAGTATCTAAAGCTGAAGAAACACACACCCCTTGTCCAGCAATTCCACTCATGTCTACCTAACAGAAATGCATGCTTATGTTCACTGAAGAGTCACTACAAGAATATTCATAATAGGGGATACCCTGGTGGCTCAGTGGTAAAGAATCCGCCTGCCAGTGCAAGAGACATGGGTTCAATCCCTGGTCCAGAAAGATCCCACGTAGTGCAGAGCAGCTAAGCCCGTGTGCCACAACTATTGAGCCTGTGTTCTAGATCCTGGGAGCTGCGACTACTGAGCCCACGTGCTGCAACTATTGAAGCCCATGCACTCTAGGGCCCATGTTCCACATAAGAGAAGCCATCGCAGTGAGAAGTCTGCACACCACAATGAGAGAGTAGCTCCTACATGCCACAACTAGAGAAAAGCCAGCACAGCCAAAAATGAATACATAGAGAACATTTAAAAAAGAATATTTGTATGGTCAAGGACTAGAAACAATTCAAGTGTCTATCAACAGGAGAAGAGGTATTAATAAATGAAGCATGGTATATTCACAGAACAGAAAACTCTAGAGCAGAGAGAATGAACAAATGGCAAGTAAGTGCAACAATATGGATGAATCTCACAAGCACAATCTTGAATGAAAGAAGTCAGACACAAAAGGTTCACATGATTCCATTTATACAGTGTTCAGAAACAAGCAAAGTTAATCTATGCTACTGGAAGTCAGGATGACCTTGATTGGTATAGGTAGTGAAAGGAAAGGAATACAAGGGGGCTTCTAGAATGCTGGTCATGTTGTTTCTTGATCTGGGAACTGGTTGGACAGATGGGTTGAATTTGTAAAAAAACAAACCAAAAAAACCGTTAAGCTTTACATGTGATTTGTGTGCTTTTCTGTAGTCTATGTCAGTTGGGCAAGAAGAGAAAATAATATAGCCTCCTAGCCATGACTCACACACCATCCCTTGACTTCACCCATTTTCCACCTGCCTTATTGGTTCTGCTCAAGTTTGAGGCCTGTAGCCCCACTTGGGCAGTTTCCTTCTCTGGTGTACATCTTTCTTCTTGTCTTAAGAATAGCCTCATTAGCATCTTCCAGTGATGCTGCCCCCACCTCACTTGGTCTGACCTTCATTGGTATGCTGCATTCAGGCATTTACATGTGTTCATTTCTTTTCTTTGTTGTTGTTTAGTCACTAAGTCATGTCTGACTCTGTTTGGGACCCTATGAACTGTAGCCTGCCAGGCTCCTCTGTCCAGGGGATTTCCCAGGCAAGAATACTAGAGTGGGTTGCCATTTCATTCTCCAGGGGATCTTCCTGACTCAGAGATCAAATCCATGTCTCTTGTACTGGCAGGTAGATTCTTTACCACTGAGCCACAGGGAAGCCTTCTCTTTCCTTAACTGGCTGCTATAGACTGAATGTTTATGTTGCCACCAAATTCATATTTTGAAGTCCCAAACCCCAGTGTGATGGCATTTGGAAGTGGAGCCTTTGGGAGGTGATTAGGTGTAGATGAGGTCATGAGGGTGGGGCCCCATCATGATGGGATTAGTGCCCTTATAAGGAGATGAATGGGCCAGAGCTCTCTGTTTACCAGGAAAAGAGTGCTTCCCAAGAACCAGACCATGCTGCTATACTGATCTCACACTTCCAGCCTCCAAAACCATGAGAAATTAATGTTTGTTGTTTAAGTCACCCAGTCTGTGGCAACTTATAGCACCCTGAACTGACTAAGATACTTGCCAAATTAAAGATGCCCCACATTTCAAGTTCTTCCTCATGGAACATCCAAGACAGTCTTTTCTGGATCGGTCCCAGTTCATTAACCTTCTTTGAGGTGCAAAAACCTAAGGGCAACAAATGTGTTCCAGTCAGCACATGACTTTGACTCAGTCCTTGGATGTGAAAGGCTTTCTGAATGCCTTCAGTCCCCAAACACAGATATCTTGCCAATTTGAGTCTCCCAGAACCTAAAGAGTGGTTTATTCAACCACGTCAGGCAAGCCAGCATTGGCAGAGAGGTGTTCTGGCCCCTCCCCTACCCCTTGGCTCACACACTCTCTTCTCTGGTTCACACCAGTCATGGCCTGAGAGACCAGGCTGTGTGTTAGACCCAGCCATCCGTCCAATTAGTGTTTGACTACAAGGAGCTGGGAATACACACCTAGCTCTCTTCCTAGAGCCTGTGAACCCCTGGCAGCAGGGGCTATGTGTCACCTACTTTTGAAGTTATGGGCTTTTACCTCCCTCTCTCTCCTTACAGTTGTTTCTTTTGTCCCTGGGCTCCATTCTGCCTTGCACAGTCTTGCCTTTCACATCAAATTCTAGGGGACTCTTCTCTCCCCACTTCCCACCACACCCACCTCAAGCAGCCATTGGTTCTGTGGCTCCACCCCTGGCTCAGCTCAAAGGTGAATGAACATTGTACCATTTACCATCTCTCAGTCAGGTTATCTCAGGAGAGGGCTGTGCCATTAACTCCCTTGGGAACTTCTAAAACTCTTAACTCTGAGGTCCCATATCCAAGCAAACAAAAATAACTGACATGTTTTCTCTAAGCTAGCAATCATGTTTCAGAGATAGCAATATGGGTGGGGAGAAATCAGCTGAATGATCTTTAACCCACTTGCTTTGTTCTTGGGCACTCAGCTGCATTACATGTCCCAGCAGTTCTTGCAGGTGAAATGTGGCCATGTGGCTTGCTTCTGACCTGTGAGATGTACACAGAAGTAATGCATCTTACTTCCAGTCCTGGTGCAGAAATACTTCCCACATAGTCTTGATCTATTTCTTCCATTTCCCATATTTGGTGGTTGGATGTTGATTCTCAGGATGGAGTTGGGAGGCAGGAGCTTCTCAGCCCTGGATGCCCCTTAGAGTCACAGGGGAAAATAAAAAAGTCATTAAAAAGTAGGTGCCCACATCCCACCCTGAACCATGGAATTAGGATTTCTGCTGTCAGAGAGGCAGAGTTCTCCATTGGTTTAAGTGCTTCAATGACTGTGTGAAGCACAGTCTGGGCCTCTGCCACCAACAGACATTTCTTTGAAAAATAAACTTCCATTGCACTAAGCTCTTGCTGGTGTTGTCTTAACTGATACACGGGGCAACTGTATTTCCATAAATGTATTCTCTAGTCAGGTCCTGACCAATTCCTGGCTGACAGATGACTATTGGTAGGAGAAGAATAAAGAGGTTCACATCAGGGATGAGGAACAGCTTCCCACCTGAGTATCTAGGAAATGCTTGAGAAACCAGGGCAGTTAAAGGAAGAGCATTGTGTGGTGGGGGATGGGAAGAAAGAGAAGGGAAGCAAAGGCCTGCAGGTCATCAAGGCTCTATCATTGTGTGGTCTGAGAGAGCAAGTGGGAGTGTGTGTAGTGGAGGAATATGTCTTTGTGGGTTGACACACATCAATTTCAGACTAAATCTGGAGAATTCCTCACTTGGGAAATGCTTCACTTGGATTGCGAAACCTTTCAACTGCATGACAAAATCTTGGAGTAAGTAGCCAGGCTCTTCCATGTGGAGACATGCCTCCTCCCTGGGTAATAGAATTTGGCTTGCTGCAAGGGCTTTGCATTCTTGCTGGTTCAATTGGAGTCTTTGGCTTAAGGCTAATCACCAGGGAAGCCTGCAAGCCGGATGTGCTCCATGTAGCTAACGACCTTTCTCAGCTCTTCACAGCAGCCCCCTCTCTTTCTCCTTTCCCTCTTCTCCTCCTCTTGTCTTCCTTTCCCTTGCCTCCTGTGCTTCCCCCATCCCTTCCTGTCCCCTTTCTTCCCTCTTCCCCTCCTGCTTCCCCCCTCCCCTCTAGCTTCCCTCCCCTTCCCGCCTTCACCCCACCCTCCTTTCTCCCTGTCCTTCCCCCTCCTCTCCTCCTTGCCCTTACCTGTCTCCTTCTATCTATGTTCTTTAATAAAAAGATACAATAAACAGGTGGCTTTCTACTCCAGCCACACTCCTTGAAACCTTGAGCAGCCAGATGATGGGGATAATCATGGATCTACCCATCATTCCCTTACTCATTCAACTGACTTTGTTAGGGTGGGGTCACCATGGGCAGGTGGCTGTAGAAATCTTTATAGCCATGTAAAGGGCAGAGATGGGAAGTTACACAGTCAGGAAACCAAGGAGGCAGAGAGATTAATCCCGAAGAGTTGTCAGCTTCATTTCTAGTAGAGGAGACCAAAAATCCTCAGGGAGCAGATCTTTTTGTTCATGAGGGACCCATCATTCACGTCAGTTTTGTGTCTTTAAGGCAAGTAGATGCCACTATTATGGAGAAGGGTTTAAAGGCTGTCCCCTCTGACCAAAGAGATCACTTCAGAGAAAGGGGGTTGAAACCTTGACCCCATTTCTTTGGGGGTTCACAGTGGCTTTAGACCATCCCTGATGGACTGAGGGGTGTAGCTAATGTCAATTGCCAATCAAGGAGTCTGGTGATTAGGGGGAGTCTGTGGGTAAGGAGGAAAGAAGAGGCCACACTGCTGAACTTCACTCCACATATTCAAAACCACAGGTGTGCCCTTGGAAAACTGTGCATCTCCATGAGATGGATGATGTAGAAAAGTGAGCCAAGAAGACCAGGTCTACTGTGATCTGAAAGTACCAGAGCCAAGCGCAACTCTTAGAATCATGTGCCTTGGTCCCTGTAGCATGAGATAGCAAAGTAAGTCCCCAGCTAGGCAACTCTGGCTATGGAAATGTTCTTTTTTCCTGGGGAATGTCATTATGGGCTCCAAACTTTTTTCTCATACAATAAAACACACATACAAAAAAGCAGGCAGCCTAAGAGTATCCAGCCCAGTGAATGACCACAGAGCAGATGTTCCCTAACAGTGACTCAGGTCAAAACATAGAACCTTCCAAGTGCCCAAGAAGCCTCCTTCATTCCTCATCCAGCCCCATCCCTTCCCTCCACTTTACTCATCCTAATTTCTACCATCACACTTTCCTTTTGTCTGTCTTTGAAAAGTCTTCACAAATGGACTTATACAGTCTGGAATCTTCGATGTGGTTTCTTTTGCTCAATACTGTGCTTGTGAGCTTCATTTGTGTTGCTGCTCATTTTCTTTCTTGCATGAATATATCCTGATTTATCTGTCTACTCCCCTACTGATGGACATAGGGTTGCTGCTTTTAGCTTGGCTGAGAATAATCTGTAATGTGGTGCATATGAAGACCATTTGGGGACTTTCCAACATCTGCTGGATCATTGAAAAAGCAAGAGAGTTCCAGAAAAACATCTATTTCTGCTTTATTGACTATGCCTAAGCCTTTGACTGAGTGGATCACAAGAAACTGTGGAAAATACCAGACCACCTGACCTGCCTCTTGAGAAACCTGTATGCAGGTCAGGAAGCAACAGTTAGAACTGGACATGGAACAACAGATTGGTTCCAAATAGGAAAAGGAGTAGGTTAAGGCTGTATATTGTCACCCTGCTTATTTAACTTCTATGCAGAGTACATCGTGAGAAACGCTGGGCTGGAGGAAGCACAAGCTGGAATCAAGACTGCCGGGAGAAATATCAATAACCTCAGATATGCAGATGACACCACCCTTATGGCAGACAGTGAAGAAGAACTAAAGAGCCTCTTGATGAAAGTGAAAGAGGAGAGTGAAAAAGTTGGCTTAAAGCTCAACATTCAGAAAACTAAGATCTTGGCATCCAGTCCCATCACTTCATGGCAAATAGATGGGGAAACAGTGGAAACAGTGTCAGACTTTATTTATCTGGGCTCCAAAATCACTGCAGATGTGATTGCAGCCATGAAATTAAAAGATGCTTACTCCTTGGAAGGAAAGCTATGACCAACCCAGACAGCATATTGAAAAGCAGAGACATTACTTTGTCAACAAAGGTCCGTCTAGTCAAGGCTATGGTTTTTCCAGTAGTCATGTATGGATGTGAGAGTTGGACTGTGAAGAAGGCTGAGTGCCGAAGAATTGATCTTTTGAACTGTGGTGTTGGAGAAGACTCTTGAGAGTCCCTCAGACTGCAAGGAGATCCAACCAGTCCATCCTAAAGGAGTTCAGTCCTGGTTGTTCATTGGAAGGACTGATGTTGAACTGAAACTCCAATACTTTGGCCATTTGGTGTGAAGAACTGACTCATTTGAAAAGACCCTGATGCTGGGAAAGATTGAGGGCAGGAGGAGAAGGGGACGACGGAGGATAAGATGGCTGGATGGCATCACCAACTCAACGGACGTGGGTTTGGGTGGACTCCAGGAGTTGGTGATGGGCGGGGAGGGAAGCCTGGTGTGCTGCAATTCATCTGGTTGCAAAGAGTCGGACACGACTGAGCGACTGAACTGAACTGAACTGAACTGAACTGGTGGTCTAGTGGCTAAGACTCTGTGTTCTCAATGCAGGGGGCCTGGGTTCCTTCCCTGGTCAGGGAACTAGATCCCACATGCTACAATCAAGAGTTTGTATGCCGCAACTAAAGATCCCGAGTGCCTCAACTAAGACACAGCACAGCCAAATACATAGATAAATAAATATTTAATAAAAGAAACATTTAAAAAAATAGACCATTTGGTGACTGATGGTAATGGAACTGTGGTTGAAAAAGATATCCTAATTTTTTTTCATGACTCCTTGGACAATTGAGGTCAGGTGGTGGCTGAACATATTATGGGATGCAGAGAGATAATTGAGGGCAGCTGTGGGTGCTAGAGAAGAGACATGGCAAGAGGAGAGTCCGCCATCAGAGGGAGTTGAACATGAAAAGAGACATACCTCAGACTGAGGAAGCTGGATCTGGTTTGTCAAATCATTGATCTTTTTCTTCATGGTGCCAAAGTGTGAATGAGAAAGGGCCTCCAAGAACAGGTCCAAGAACAGTCAGTGGACTCTGGACCCCTCAGTGAAATTTCTAGAATTCTGGCTTCAATTCTAGGATTCTGGAAATTTGAATAATTCCCTCTGCCTACTCCAGGATGGCCTAGGGTGAGTCTGCCCCAGCTCCACCCCCATGGTTTCTGTCCAGAGGCTTTCATCCACTTTCATCCACTCACCCAGCTAGGCATGGCTGCCCCCTCTCAGCTTAGTCTCCATTCCCCCAAAGTTGGAGTCCTGTCTCTCTCATGGGTCCTTCCTCCTAAGATAAGTTACCAGCTCCTATAGGGCAACATGCTCGTTCTGCTGTGCTCCTAGCTGCCCTCTGCTCTCATTCAGCAACCATCCATCTATTCATTCATTTAACAAATATTTACTGGTTACTTAGGCACAGGATGGGTTTCCCTGGTGGCTCAGATGGTAAAGAATTTGCCTGCCAGATTCAGTAGCTCCTGAAGAAGGAAGAGGGACCTTTTCCCCTTCTCATCCCTCTACCACCCACAGGTTCCAGCATTGACTTAGAGGCTCAAATGTGGGCAAAAAGAGGCAGGTCTTCACTGGTTCAAGTGTGGCTCTCTGAGGGAAAGTCAGAGATCCAGTTTCCCTGCGTTTCCAGCTTCTAGAGGCCACCTACATTCCTTGGCTCACGGCCCCTTCCTACACCTTCAATGGGAGCAGTATAGTGTCTTCTTTCCTCTCTAACCTCTGTTTCCATCTTCATCTTTTTTCTGACTCTGAGCCTCCTGCCTCTCTCTAACAAGGTTCCTCCAGATGTATACTGAACCTCTGCAGATAATCCAGGCTAATCTCCCAATCTTAGGAGAGTTAAACTTAACCATCCCTGCAAAGTCCCTTTTGTCAGATACAATAAAGTTTATAGGTTCTGGGGATTAGGAAGCAGACCTCTCCGGGAGCCATGAGCCTGCCTACCAGACTCACATGGATCAAGCGAGAAAAGGTCTGTAAAGCATCTCACACAGAGCCTGGCATGTAACAGGGGCTCAGCTCACGCCACCCATGATTATTTTTTATGATGCCCTTCCAAGAACAGAAAAGGCTGGCAGAAAGCATTGTACAGAGCAGACCCTCGAGCTTAAAGTTTCACTGACAGATTACAGTGGGGGCAGGAGCCAAAGACAGCAGCTCTAACATGTGGTGAGTCACAAGAAGGGACAACATGTGACCTGACTTGGACCACAACCCAGCCTTGCTCATGTGATGGCTGAACCCCTGAACTCAGCTTTGCCCTCCTTGACAGGCTGGGCTGGATGTTGACTGGGGCTCCCCTCAGCACAGGCACCCCTCCAGTGGGCTCCTAATGGGGGAAGGGGTGGAGTAATGGCACGTGGCCTCAGCCCATTCAGTCATATACCAGGTTTGGGTCACAGCTGGGTCAGTCTCATTCCATCACGGCCTCCCCACCTTCCACCCCTGAGCCACTCAACTTTCCAGAAGAGAGTGGCATCCGCTGAGAATTTCCAGCCACCAAGTACATGTGGGTATCCACAGGGCTACTGTACTTGGCCTCTAGCACAGCAATCCTCAATCTTTTTGGCACCAGGGGCTTGTTTCGTGGAGGACAATGTTTCCATGGACTGGGGTGGTGGGGAGGGTTTCAGGATGATTCAAGCACATAACATTTTTTGTGCACTTTATTTCTACTATTATTACATCAGCTCCACTTCAGATCATCAGGTGTGAGATCCTGGAGGTTGGGGATCCCTGCTCCAGGAGACAGGGTCTGTTCCTGGGTACCAATATGGTAGGACACAGAATGGTTCTGGGCTTATCAGGAGAGCAGATTTCAAATCCAATTCCTGCTACCCTCATGCACACCTGAGGAATGAAATATGTGAAGTCCCAGAAACATGCATTTGAAACCATTTTCTGGATCATTCTGAGACAGAATGATCTGCCTCAGATCATACTGAAGGTCGTACCGAACTTGCCCTGACTCTGCCACTAACTACTTAAGTGACCTTAGACAATGAACCTCACCTACTAGGGCCTAGTTTCATCAGGAACAAAAAGAGGGGTCAGAGGGGACCTCTAGGGCACATACAGGCTGGGAACTTCTGTCTGCCCCCTCAGTTCTTTTTGCAAACTCAACTTCTTATTATTGCCCTAGAACTTCTAGCCTTTGGTCTTCTATCTAAAATGCTTTTGGAATTTTCTGACAGTTTCTTTTGGAAAAGAAAGGTGGGGTGGGAAGACTAGCTGAGATCTAGTATTTCCATACATTAGGAGAGACACGGTGAAGGTTACACTCTAGAGCAGGAGTGTGTGCACGTGCGTGTGTGTTTTGAGTGCCTATCTACTCATGTATTCAGGTGTCTTACCTGCTGCTAGGTCACAGAGTTGCAGAGTATTAGGACTGACAGGATTTATAAACGACAAAGTCCAACTCCCTCATTTTGCTGTTGGATAAACTGAGGCCCATACAGGGAATGTGAGTCGCACTTGGATCACTTCAGTGTTTAGAGTATTCATTTCCCAAACTTGGCTGTTACAAGCACCCGGAAGAGCTTTTAAGAAATACAGAGGGACTTCCCTGGTGATCCAGTGGTTAAGACTTCATGCTTCCAATGCAGGGGATCCAGGTTCGATCTCTGATCAGGGAACTAGACCCTGCATGCTACAACTACTAAGACCTGGCACAGCCAAATAACTAAAATAATAATAATTAAAAAAAGAAATACAGATACTTGGGCCTGATGCTTATGAGACATTAATTCTAATTGGCATTAGATGCTAATTCTAATCGGTTCAAGGTGGGAACCGGGTACAGGAATTTTTTTTTTTTTTTAGCTTCCCTGGTGACTCTAATGGGCAATCAGAGCTGAGAATCACTAATGAGGAGGCCAGAGAGAATGAACAGGAAAGGCTGTGCCACGTATTTCCTCCTGGGTGTGGTGGATGCATCCAGCACGCAGGAGCTGCAAATAGAAGCTTCCAATCACCCTTACCCCACCCAGAAGAGCCTGGCTCACAGGAGTCCAGTGGGGATGCTAGGCTGCTCCAAGAAAGGTTATTCAAACGCCTCACTCGCCAGCTTCTGTTCACCTGGAATGGGGTTTCAAAGGCCAATACCCATCTGCAAATGTGAACATTAAGAGGCTCTACCCTAAACAGAAGTGATCTCTCCAGGGCCCAGGGGCTGTACATATGTGGGAACAGGGGGCCCATGAGCAGAGATGAGACAGCATTTGAAGGAGCCTTCCTCCCATGCTCCCATACACCCAGGAGATGTGCCGGGTTTGGGGGAGGCGAGAATAACCCATTTCTTAAGTCCCTCTCCCAGGGACATTAAAGGGATACTAATTCATCTTCTCTTCTTCCTTCTTTTGGGATAAGCACATGGCCTGTGGCCAGTGCTTTTTCATTTATGTTAAACTTTTCAGTGGAAGAAACAACTCCATTTTCTTGGGATGTGCACGAAACCAAACCCAGAACAGCCAGTCCCTGTGTCCCTCTCTACTGCCCTGCCCGTTGCCTTTCTCTTCTCTGATTTGCTCCGTTTCTTCTCGCATCCCCACTCTTGGGCTCATCTGGACAGCAGCACATGTAGTGCACTGCACAATTCCATCCTCACGACCACAGCCCTACTAGTTTCTCTCTGCCATCCTTTTCCAGTCCCTCTCCCCTGGAGACCACTTCTTCTAACCTCATTTCCTGCAAGTTCCTCTTTTCTAACTGCCTCGGGAGGGAAGCCTGGCCTCTCTAGGGCCTGACCCACATCCATCACACTTGGCAGAGTAGGGCAGGGCCAAGGCCAGGTGCCTACTGCTTAAAAAGGACAGGGGCCTCCTTTCTCAGGGGGCTGCCCTCAACAGCTCACAGAAACCATACTGTCTTGCTCATCCAGTTTTGCTTTGCCAGATGTAAATTATTCTTGAGGGTCACCAAAAGGCCATCAAAGCTATTTCATAGATAAGCATCTCGTCTACCTTTGTGTTTTCCCTTTTACCTGGCAGCCTACCCTCTTCCTCAGCACGATTTCCCCGGAACTACATAAATACACCCTTCCGGCACCCTGCACACTTCATTGCCTCTAGCGCTTTTTAAAAAGTTAACTCGTTTCATCTCCATAACAACCTCATGATACAGGTATTGACCAATGTTAGGAACAAAACCAAACCAAACTAACCCTGGGGTTTGGGTCACATGCCTTTGGCAGAGCTGGCACCAGAACCAAGGGCTGCTGGTCCCAAAGCCTGTGTCCTTAGTCACTACACCCTAAGGTCTTTGTTCCCCATGAGCTGCTGCACCCCTGCCTCCCACCATCCTTGCGCTCCTTAATGCCGCATGGCTTATTTTCCTGGCTTCATCCTTCAGACCTGACTGGCCACCTGGTATGCCTTCCTGCCTTCCTCACCCCATCTCACATTTGCTTTCCTGGACAGAAATGTTGCTTCAAGTCACTCTCAACAGAATACTGCTGCCCCACCCAGCCCAGCCTGGGGGATCTGGGACTTAGGATGGTCATGGCGCTCACATTCCTGCCAGGTCTCCCACATCTCACAGACAGGACCTAAACACACTGCTTTCTCCCAGCCCCTGACAGTCACCTTCATTTCAGTTCTACAGCACAAACTGGCCAGAGGCCCACAAGGTCCCCTCTGGCTTGAGCCCTGCCCTAATAAAACAGACAGCAAAGACATCATCATCAACAACCATCATGCAAGGCCCCAGGGGCTACCTGCCTCCTAGACCGTCTCCGGCCTCCTCCCTCCTCCTGCTCTTCCGCCAGCCCTCGGGGACCAAGATGGGGAAATTGTCCCATAATCGCATTTTACATGCACGTGCACCCGATCATGAGGCATTTCTCTCATCTGGTTATCTTTGGAAACACTGGGAGGGAAGGGGATATTAAAGAAATCCTCCTCTGCTTCCATCTTGAGAAAAAAAAAAAAGGCAGAGCATTTTGATTCACTACCTTATCTTTAAAAGAAACCCGACATGGAAAAGGCAAGGGAGATAAGATCTATGACTTCATCAGCTTGTTCTCTGAAGTTGTTTCAAGCATTACCATCCCCCGACTGGCCCCTTCATTTCCTGTTTTCAATATCTAATGGCAAGGAATGCGCAGCGGCCCAGCGCTCTTTGAGCCTGGGGGTCGGTGCAGGAAGCTGATCAGGGAGGAAGCTTTTAAGCTCCAACCTGGAATCTGGCTGTGACTCAGAATATCTTCTTAATTCCGATTTGATTTTTACCTTAACTTTGTGGTCAGCAGCTCTGGATGGCTTGCGGTCTCAGAACAGCTGCTGGTTTGAAAGAGCGTAAATGCAATTTGAAAACTCATAAGGTTTCACATGAAAATGAGAAAAAAAAACTTGAGCATTTCATAAGAGGAATTCTTGACAACCTCTTTCTTTCAAGATGCTCCAAATGCCTCCCAGACGTTCTTGCATCAGCTCTTACCGCCTCCCACGGTGGAGGCCAAGGAACTGGTACCATCTGAATCATTTGATGGAGGGGAAAACAGAGACACCCACTCATTTCTGCTTACACAGCCAGTCGGCACAACATTGTGACAGGTGTTTTCCTGGGCTCCAACCAGCTTAGGGCGGAGTGTATGTGTGTGTGTGTAACATGGGTCAAAATTACAACGTCAAGAGCAAGGAAAACCAACTATCTTTGGCTCTGGCCACCTGCCGTAGAGGTACACTCCCTGGAATCCTGGTCTCCATGTTCCTCTCTTCTATCGCTACAGCATCCTCCGGTGGGCTTATGTTGGTTGCCATAGTAATACTTCCAGCCACTCTCTTGCAAGTCAGGGCAAAGCGTCCCCCAAAGGGGGCAGCACTCAGAGACGCCTCCACCTATCAGGCTCCTCCGCTATCTGAGAGACTGAGCTCATGGTGTTTCCAAGGCATCCTGAACTTCCTGGAAAACTATGCTCAGTCTCTCAACCAGGCTTTTCCTTCCTGAATCCTGTATGTGCTACTTTCCAAACGCTAGAGGCCAGGCCACATGTGCTAGGGAGCAGACCCTGCCACTTGCTGCTGAGGGGTCATTCTCTATGGTGTGGGTCTGGAGACCCAGCTCAGGGCACCCTGCCTGCAGGCCGATATGGGGAAATTCTGCCTGTTTTGGGAGTTGTGAAAGTCCTGCTGTCAGAGGCTCACCCATATTGACTTTGGTGAATGCCACTCAACCTTCAGGTACCAGCTCCTTCCTTCATCTCAGGGATTTCCGAAGCCTAAAAATGTACTTTTCCAGCTGCTGCTGGGGGTCAGAAGTGCCAGACAATTAACTCCCCTCCTAATGCCTCAGAGCAACCCTCAACCACTGACTGACAGAACTGGGTGTATAAATGGCCCAGCTTCCTGCCCTCAGGTGGGGTGACGCTGAGGCACAGGATCTACGTGGACTCACAGTGTCCCTACATTGGCCACTGCCTGAATGAGGTGCTGTCTCATGTCCCCACTCTGACTGCTAGTGTGTCTGGGGCTCATCTCTCATACTAACTGCTCGCACTTGAATCCTTACCCCAGTTCTGCTTCTGGGGACCCACACAGAGTCAGGGGAAGAACTTCTGTCCTACTCTCACCATTGATGGGGCTGTCACTTCTAAACTGAAGAGAGAGCTTTCTGAAAACTCTCCATGTCCAGGGGCTAAGGCTTGGGGGTCCTCTGATGTCTTTCTAGGCCTTTTCCCTCTCCCTTTCCATGATTCTACAATTTTCAAAGGCTTACTCCCGTCGGCATCCTTAGCTACATGATACCACAGGCCTAATGGACTTGCTTTATATTTTACAGATGACAAAACTATTGCTCAGGAGGGTGAGAGATTTACCCAAATTCATTTGACTTGCAAATGGCAAAGCAGGAACCCCAAACCAAGCATTTGGATTTACGATCCAAGGTACTTTTCAAGTGTATCTGTGCACGAAAACTTGGCTCATGGGCTTTTGTTCTGAATTTTCCTTCTTTCTCATTACAACACAGAGTTGAGCCCTGAAAGTAGTGCCCTCAAAGGGGATTGGCAGGATGTGTCATTGAATCAGTGCATGGTGGCTGCCCTCCCTCACAGAGCCAGACACGTTTGTAAATCAGCACCTCTAGGGAGTGGACCCCCAGGAGGGTGATCACAAAGATCTAAGAACTCACTTTTCTCAAGGTGGAGAGAAGTGGTTGCAGGATAGGGCTTAGCTGGTAGCATGACAGAGGATCTAGGGTACAGTGGGGTGCTCCTCTTTTGTCCTAGAATGCTGTTCCTCCAGACATCCGCATGGCTCAGCCCCTCAAAGATTCCCAGATTGCTTCAGGAATCTGTTCAAAAAGCACCCTCAGAGAGAGCTTCCCTGACTGCTGTCTGAAATAGACCCTCCTGCCCATCATGCCTTTACCTTGTTTTATTTTCCTTTCCGCATTTATCAGTACCTGATGTCGTGTAATATGTTTGTTTCTTGCCGCCCCCTTCACCCCCCACCACTAGAAAGTGAGTTCGCTGAGGACAGAGATTTTCTTTTCCTGTTTTGTCCACCCCTCTATTCCTGATACCTAGAATAGTGCCAGTACATTCTAGAAGCTCAGTAAGTCCTTGTTGAAATGAATTAATGAGTCACCGAAGGGAGATAGGATAGATTAGTTACCTTGGCCCAGGGAACACATTAAAGCCAAGTAGGGCAAAGGCAAGATGGGCCCCAAGCCAGTGCAACTCCATGGCCTCTGGCCCATTTCTCTACCCTGTGCTGTGCTCATTCCCTCTCCAAGTATCATGGGACTCATAAAGCAGAAAACAAGGAGAAGAGAGATGGCTTCTCAGTGGAGATAGGACACGTGGTCCTCGCTCCCTCCCTGCCTGCTTCCTCCCTCTGTCTTATCCCAGGGAGCTCCTTAGGAAGAAAGCCCTCCCCAGTCTGTCCCCAGAAACTGCACTCTGAACACTCGGATGCACAATCAACCAATTGTTAAGTCCTCGACAATACCTCATCAGTGAGCACAGCACTATAATTAAAAGTAAATCCAGCTCAAGCTCTTTAAAATAGGATCTAATTTAATTGGTGCATTTAATCTATCACTGTCACTCCACGCCAACCAGGGGAGAATGTCATCACAGCGGTAGGTGGTGAGAGACTTAAGCAGGCCCCTTGGCAGGGTCTCCCCGCTGCCCTAGGCCTCAAGAACAGCTAGGAAGGGACAGGCAGAGGCAAGTCTGAGAAAGGGAAAGTCACAAAAGCCAAGGGCCACAGGGCTCCAACTGGAGTTTGGGTGTGGCTGACATGGGCCTCAGTCCAGTCCTGAGGTCTAGCCACACTTGCCTATAGTCCTTGGCAGCGGGTCCAGGCTAGGGGGTGGGGGGTGGGGAAGGGAGGCTCTCCCTGTAGCATCTCTTCTCAGAAACAAATCTTAAGCAGTTTTATAAAGAAACGCAGGAGAATTAAGCTCACATTCAAAAGCCTGGCTATTGAGGTGTGAGCAGTCTGCCGGCGGTCACTCTGTCTCTGATTTGTATCAGCTTTAAGTACTCAGCTTAATTCAGAAAATAAAAAGTCTCATCTTTTTGGAATAATATGATACAAAACACATATTAGTCTAACAGTCATAAAGTTCTGTGGTTAAGAATAGCTTGAAAGTCATAAAGAAATGAGTTTGTATCCCGGATAAACCACTTATGAGTGAATTTTAGAATGTTTTAGAATCCCCTGAGCCTTAGTTTCCTCATTGCAAAGTGGGGGTAATAGTGTCTCCTTCCTATGTCTGTGCTGAGGTTAAAGGGGCCAACAGAAGCTCCACTCAGATGCCTGGGGCCCACCCCAGAGGCGAACTGCCATCAGCTCCTATCAGCTTGTGGCTTCCTGCATCTTTCTGCCTGAGCAGCTTCTTTGGCATTGAAGCCCCTCCACCAGTGAGATATGGGAGTTGATGGATAAAACCCCAGCTTCCGCACCCAGGCAAGTGCTACACAGTCTCTCAGAGGCCTCCAGAGGCACTGAGCCCAGTTGCCTGCCCACAGTAACACACTCATTCACCCACCCCACCCGCACTGGCTTTCTTCCCCTGCCTCTCTCACTGCCCTACCCTTCACCATGCCTCCTAGATCACCTCTCAAATGAACGATTGTTCCTAAATCCTTGTCTAAGGGTCTGCTTGGGGGGAAATCCAAGCCCAGATGTTGGCATAACTCAAACACTTCATAAATGGTACTATGAATGGTTCGTAGTTTCTGGATATTAGGAATTCAACTGTGGGTGCCTAGGCCTACATTTTGTGTGTATAATTTTTTAAAAATTCCCCTGAGGCCCTCCAGGAAGGGCTTCTCTTCCTTCAGGCTCATTCAGCCCTATGCTGTGTGGTCCTGGGGAGGATTACTGAGTTAACGGTCTCAGCATTCCCAAGACTCCTTGCACCATATACAAGACTGATTTGAGGAGATGTGGGTCACGTCAACTCCATGTGAACATATGGAGGGGTGTTATGAATTGAACTGTGTCACCTCCAAAAGATATGTCCTAACCCCCATTACTTCGGAATGTGACTTTATTTGGAAACATGGTCACTGCAGACAATAAAGTTGAGATCATTGATGTGGGCCCCAATCCACTGACTGGTGTCCTGATAAAAGTGAAGAGGTTGGACCCAACGGACATACCCAGGGAGAACACCACATGAAGAATGGAATTCTGCTGCCACCACCAAGGAACCATCAGGAACTAGGAGAGAGGCTTGGGGCAGATCTTTCCCTTGTGCCTTCAGAAGGATCAAGGCCCTGCCACACCTTGACTTTGGATTTGTCACTGCCAGAACTGTGAGATAATACCCTCGTGGTGTTGAAGTCACCCCATCTGTAGTGTTTTGTTACAGCAGGCTGCTAGGGAGGGATGACCTTTGTGTACTGCCTGTGTGTGTGGCAGCAGGCACTGCGTGTGTTCAGTGGGTAGGTTTCCCAGAAGCGGACCTCCTTCTCTGTGATCCTGAAAGTGAAACTGTTAATCGCTCAGTCACGTCCAATTCTTTTTGACCCCATGGACTGTAGCCCACCAGGCAACTCTGTTCATGGAATTCTCCAAGCAACATCACTGGAGTGTGTTATCATTTCCTCCTCCAGGGGATCTTCCCGACCAAGGGATTGAACCTGGGTCTCCCACATTGCCGGCAAATTTTTTACTGTCTGAGCCACCAGGGAAGTCCATGGGCTCCTATGGACTCCTAGATAAGATCAGGCCTTGGTTCTTGTGGCCCAGGAAAAGCTTTTCTTCAGGTTCTCCCACACTCTTAGCCCTTTGTCCCCAGAGTGTTACTGCATTTGTTCCCCACCTGTTAGCCTGTGGCTACCAATGTACCCTGCCTGCAATGCAGGAGACCCAGGTTTGATCCCTGGGTTGGGAAGATCCCCTGGAGGAGGAAATGACAACCCACTCCAGTATTCTTGTCGGGAGAATCTCATGGATAGAGGAGCCTGGTGGGCTACAGTCCATGGGCTCACAAAGAGTCGGACACGACTGAGGTGACTTACCACACATGCATCCTGCTCTGAGCCCCAAAAGTCTGACCTCTGTGGGCTGCATCAACCAGGCAGCCCTGCCATCTGGCTTCTGGTTGGATGAGACCATTGGGCGTCTCTGGCTGGAGTTAAGAGGATGGGTGGGCAGAGAAGTTAGAGGATGTGTTTCCCTGGCTCCCTCACCCTTTCTGCTGAGGTCAGGCTGGCTGAAATGGCTTCTGCGGCCAGGGGACTCTCCAGGGGCTGGGAGTCATCCCTTCCTTTTGACAATGCCATCTGTTTCCTGCCCAGGGCCTGACCGCCACACCTCCTAATCATGATCCTTGGGCTCCGATTTCATCTGTCACCATCCAGCTCACCGTCCAAGCTGCTCTCCAAGGGAACTTTCTAAAACTCCGAACGAGTCACTAGTTAAACACTGATGTGCCCCCATTGCCTCCCAGGGGCTTTCACGCAAATGCTTTCTTCTGGTATATTCATGCTCCTGCACTATCTGGCCCCAGCCTACATTCTGGCCACTTTGCTCCCTGCTCCCTGTAGACCAGCCAAAGCTTTGACCATACCAGGCAGCCTGCACGTCACTGCACACCACCTTGCACACTCGGGGCTTGCTGCCTGCACTTCCTGAAGTTCACTGCTCCTCCTTCATGCCTGAAGCACATGCATCCTTCAAGTCTCAGCCCAAATATCATGTGCTCCTGGCAGATGTCACTCATCTTCTAGGTGTGAATCAACATGCCCCTGTGTGGTCTGTATGGAGCTCTGAGCCAGTGAATAGTTGGCTTGTTGGCCTATTTGTCTTTCTCATAAGGTGGTGAGTTCTTTGAAGGCAGAGGTGCCAAGCCTAATTCATCTCTCCCTCTGTAGCAGATGCTGTTGGCGCCCTGACCTACGTATCGCCTTGACCCACCTGAGTTAACTGCAGCCATGGTGGGCAGCTTCCACTGACAGTTTCCTATTGGCTTCTGGGCCACAGGGATTTCCCAGCACCTTAGAAGCTTGCTCTTCTGCAAGTAGGCACAAGCCGGAAGTGCAGGGACGTTAATACTCCTGTGGCCAAAGGAGTTAACAGCCTTGGGGATGAAAGCTGGTGGAATGAGACTCCAGGCTTCCTGGCCTCCAGATAAAAGAGTTCCAGCAGATTCTACATGGCGCCTCAGAGGGTCCTCAGGGAGGTTGCACCCTAGTTACCCACTGCAGTCCCTTGCTCATGAAAGCAGCCCTTATTGGCTTGTCTTTCTTTTCCTTCTCACTATTCTCCTTCCCTCATTTATGCCTCCTGTGTATTCTCCTGATTAAACTATCTGTGTCTTAGACTCTGTCTCAGGGTCTGCTCTGGGGGGAAGACCAACTAAGACAAGGACCTCAATAGCCATGCAGTGCCCCACATATAACAAGTGCCCAGTAAATGTCACAAGAATGCATGATCAAGGATGCAGAATGCACTGGCCCAATGTGGCTGCTGGAGATCATGCTGGGCTTCAGTAACTGTGTTGATGGGAGCTGCCAAGTGCCCTCCTATCCGGAAAGATGCCACCCGCATCTTTGGGGGCAGCCCGAGCCTTCTCCCAAGTGAGCTGCCTGCTGGGGAGACTAGTGCAGACAGGCAGCTCTGATTATGTATGCAAATGCAGGTCTGGCCCCACAGCTTATGTGAGAGCCACACAGCTCAGCTAAGCCACCCTGGAGAAAGAATCTTACAAAGAATACTAAAGAGCATCCAAGTGTGAAGAATGAAACACACATGAGTTTTCTTTTTTAAAAAATGGAAATCAAACTGTACTTTCATCTTGGCTTTCTCACCAGTCAGCAGCCCCCAAATAAGCCCTAAAAAAGCAAAAGAAGATTTTAGCCAAGATTTGTGACCTGGATTCAGACCAACCATCACCTTCATTAGAGCAAGCCTCAGAGAATATTATGAGCCCCAAGAGAGTGAGATGGGGGCAGGCTGGTGGGGTCTGGTCTCATTTTTACCCTCACAGGGTTCACGGGTAACGAGACAACCAAGGTTTGGAAATGAGGACCACAGGGATATGAGACAGCATGATAGGCAGTAAAAATAGCAGGTGCAAATACACGGTGCTATGGGTGGCATAAGTGATGGAGAGGGGAGTCAATAGGGGCTGATCATAAAAGGCCCCACGTATCTTAGCAGGGAAGGTCCCCAAGGAATCCCTGAAGGTGGAAAAATGAGGCCAGTTTGACGATTTTTGCAACAGTCCATATGAGTGCTGAGACCAAGGAGGCCGCACAGGGGTAAAATGGGAAGAGAAGGATTTAAGAGATCTGAAGAAGGTGAGATGGAAAGGACTGGATAGGAACAGTTTGAAAAGTCAGGGGGCTCTCACTCCAAGCTGTGCACTTTGTTGTAACTAAGTAGAAAATGAAGCCTCCCCCTGCGTCAGTCCAAGGGACAGAAATATAAGAGGCTAATTTGGTGCTGGTGGGCAGATGGGCTGGTGGGCAGATGGGCTGGTGGGCTCATTTGGGGTTTGGTGGATTCAAAACACAGGTGGGGACCTCCAGATGGAGATATCTTGCAGGCAGTTGGATGGATGATCTCAAGGAAGACATGGATTTGCACATGAATTCATCCAAGGCAAGTGAGCTGAGGAAGAAACAAAGGAAACTGAAGACAAATTCCAGGGGAAAAAAAGTATCAGAGGAGTGAGCCATGTAAGAAGAGCCTGCAGAGGGGATGGTGGACTAGTCAGAGGCCAGAGGAGACTGGGAGATGACAGAAGGGAAGTCAAGTTTGCTTCCGTGAGTTGACCAACAGGATCACATTCTGCCAAGCATTTCAGGGAAGTGAGGACTGAACACTAGTGTCAGTACCCTCCTACCATCCTGGCAAGTTCTTGACTTGATGCTTGGAGCTCCTTGTGTATCTGTCAATCACTGGGGAAAGGAGGGTTAATGACCCATTTATGGGCTCCCCAGGCCCTTTGTCTGCTCTATTTTGACTCCTTTCACAGTTTATCAGCCCTTCAACCAAACGATGGACAAGGGAAATAAACTTTCCCCAGTCAATTTTATGACATAATCTATCAGATTTTGGGAAAGATTTAGCAGATGAACAATCTGAAATGAACCGTTGGTTTCTGTTTGTTGTTGTTGTTGGGTGGTCTCTAAATTTCATCATTCAAGCTAGGGCTGCTGGTCTTTCTTCGAGTTAGGAGTCCCCTTCCACTAAATACACCAAAAAATATCACATGGGAAAAAAAAGAGAGATCTTTTTTCAATCTAGTAGAAAAAGCAGGAGGAAATAGAAGTGTATACTTAGCAAGCCTCTAGAGGAAGCAGAACTTTCTCTGTGTTGAAATGATAGAATGAACCAGAAAGGAAGAAGATCAACCAGCCTAAATTCATAGTTAAAAATATTTGTTTATATATAAATCACCTCTGTGCAAACAATATTTATAAAGGAGAGATCAGAAAATGTGTGAACAAGAAAAATGCCCCATTGCTAACATTTCAGTGGGCAAAGAGCATGAGCAAATAATTCACTGAAGAGAAAACACGACTAGTTCACCAACATTTAGAAGAATGTCATGCCTCATTAGGAAGGAAATAATTGCAAATTAAAATAATGAGGTGCCATTTTTCTGCAATAAAATTACCTAAAATCTTATGTAGTGCTGTGGAGGGTGCGGGGCAGTTGTCACTGATGAGAGCGTCAATGAATGCAATTGTGTTGGGAAGGTATTTGGTAAATATGAATTAAGAGCCATAAAAATGTTCATATGCCTAAACCCAGCTATGCCACTCCAACCCACAGGAATCTAGTCTAAGGAAATGATCATAAACATGATACATAGGGGAAAAACACTAAATGGCCAGGAATCCATAGTAGCAGACTCTCAAATACCAACATCTCAACTTTCAGCTACAAGGGACTGATAGAATAAACCGTGGCACATTTACCAGATGAAACATTATGAATCCATTAAAAAGGATGGCTGGGAAGATTCTCTAGCACCATGGGAAAAGAAAGTGGCATAATGTTAACTGGAAAGAAGAGGAAATTTCGCTTAAAGCAGTCTATGATAATTACATAGGTTTCTACTTACAAACATACACATAAATTAAAACACGTAAAAAGGCAAGATGAAAACCCACCCAAACACTGTCACAGTATTGCTTTGAGGATAATTTTTTCTCCAAATTGTCCATATACCATGAGCATAAGCCTGCATTTGGAGGAATCAAATAATCTTGGGTTCAAATCCTAGTTTTTTTAAAGTCTCCTCCTCTGCAAATTGAGAATGTTACCATCTGCCTCAGAGGAGTGTTATGAGAATTAAGCAGAATATAAGGAAAATGCTTGTTATTGTGCCCAGCACATAGGAAGCCATCAATAAGTGTCAGATTTTTATGATTGTCATTATTGAAATTTCATAAAAGGCAAAGGACTCTATCCGTTTAGAAACCTGATGAACGCCTTAGACTGGGAGGTAGACCTTGAATGCAAACAACACTGTTTTTCTTTTTTCTTTCTCTCCTGCCCTCCTTTCTTCACAGACAATCATCAAGAGAGAGTGTCAAAAAGTTAATTTTAGAAGGGGGAAAAAAATGTTTGCTTTGTTTAATGAATGTGAACTTCCTCATTTTTCTGGTTTGTTTTTCTTTCAAGTTGTTTTTATATCAACACCACCCGGGCAGGATGTGCCAGGTGACAAGACTGTGGGAAATTTCACATGGAACTGACTCTCCCCATTTCACACAGTGAGATCTCAGGGGTGCCGAGGGGCTGGCTCAACCCCTGCACCCAGGATTTCTGGGTGCCCTAGCCCTGCAGGACTCCTTTACTGTCCTTCCCACTCTTGAAGACAGGGGGAGAAATTTTTGGAGGATGCTCTACAGAAACCCCTTGAACACAGGGCTCAGAAAAGCTGAGTGAAACTTGAGTGTGTGTGTGTGTGTGTGTTTTGAGCGGTGGAGACTTCATGAGAAAGGCCAGCTAGGAAGTAGGTGAAGGCAGAACCCTAGAGGGCCGTCAAGGGCTGCCGCAAATATGCAGCGGACATCTCTTCTCTGACCACAATCTGTGGATGTGGAAACCTGGAGCTCAGGAATTGCCTTCCCTGACCACTCTTTCCTAGCCTCTCACCACACTTTCATTCCCTTTATCTAACCCTCCTGTGTTCACTAGGCCTCCAGGCTGCCCCTCCCTGCCCCCCTCCACATCGCATTCCTCAGTAAACTCCCTCCCTCCTCCCTTTCACACTGGCTTGGGCTCCACCTGCAGCAATCATTAGTTTGGGGACCCTCCCTGCTGGCTTTCCCACAGGAGCGGAGCACCTGGGTGAACCCAAACCCCCGCTTCCCTCTCTCTGATACCAGCTGGGGAGAATCTCACAAGTGCATCCAAGAAGGATATTACGCACTGATCTTATTCCACCTCAGTGAACTATTGACAAGGGGCAGCCACCTCTCACCCAGCCTACGACTCCCCATGTCCCACGTCCCACGGTCCTTCCCCAACTCCACTGCTATCCTTTCAGCCATCTGCTTCCTTTTCCACCCTCCTCAAGCTCACGATCCCACCGTCTGCTCCCCAATCTGGTTAGGTGCTCTGACATCCTAATCAAAGAAAAAACAGAGGCAAGTTGAGGCATAAATTCTCTAGATACTATCCTCCTTGTCTTCAAAATTTTCCTTTGCCTGTTTTCCATCTATCTCGAAAGAAAAGCATCCTCTTTCCCTGCCAAGAATAACTCCTTTTTCCTTGTGCTGGACAGAACCTCCCCTCCTGATTCTTAGCTTTCTGGAGATAATGAGTACTGAGCAATTCAGTCCGTGCCAGCCACAGTAGCAATATTTTATCTTCTATTAATATTTATAAAAGCTCTGAAATGTTTGCTCTATTATTACCTTTCTTTTAAAGGTGGGGAGGGCTTCCCACCTTTATCCCATCTTATCTACTGGTTTGATGGTGCTCTGGCTGATAGCCCCCCTAAAGTCCCAGCCAAAAACCAGCATCAACCACCAGACAGGTAATGGAGATGCATCTAGAAGCTGGCAGTCTTCAGTCTTAGAGTCTTCCTGGTGAGGCCCTGACATTGTGGAGCAGAGACAAGCCAAACAATGAGGGATAATGAAATAACGGTTGTTTTAAGGCACTGTTTTAGGCTAGTTTGTTACACAGCAATAGTAGCTGCTTCCCACGTGGCTCAGTGGTAAAGAATCCCTCTTCAATGCAGGAGCCTCAAGAGATGCAGGTTAGATCCTTGGGTTGGGAAGATCCTCTGGAGAAGGAAACGGCATCCCACTCCAATATCCTTGCCTGGAGAATCACATGGACAGAGCCCAGTGGGATACCGTCGATGGGGCTGCAAAGAGTTAGACATGACTAAAGCGACTTAGCACATAATAGTAGCTGGGATAGAGTCCCAACCACTACCAAGCCGAATGGTATCTGCATGGTAAATCCCTCAAGATCTGTCTTTCACACTTGACCTGGGCTTTGCTTTTCTCCTCTAATTCCTCTTTTCAACCACAGGAAGAGACTTAGAAGACACAGCTAGATACAGAATGGGATCATAGACTAGATTCTGGGACCAAAAAAAAAAAAAAAGACACAACTGGAAAAACTGGTGAGCTTTGAATGAAGTCTGTAATTTAGTTAATAGTATTGTACCAATGTTACTTTTCTGATTTTGCTAAGTGTGCTATAGTTATGTAAGTCGTCATAATTATGGAAAGCTAGGTGAACGGAATATGAGCATGCTGCAATTTTTTTTTGCAACTTCTCAGTAAGTCTAAAATTATTTCAAAATAGAAAGTTAAATAATAAGATTAACACACAACATAATGACCATGCTTATGAAAAACTCATCTTGCTTGGCACCTGGGACTCCAGTTTCCTTATTTCCCCCTTTCTCAGATTACTCTTTTTCAGCCTCCGTAGGTGAGTGTTCACTGTTGCCCACGGTAGAAGCTGAACCTGCATTCTATTTTGTTCTCTCCTCTTTCTAAGCAGCCCTAATGCTCATAGTCACACCCATGACCCGAAGGGCATCTCTCCTCTGCTCTGAACTGAATACTCCCTGCCTCAGTATTCCAGTTCCACCTGGGTACCACTCAGGCGAGACACAGTCAATTACTTCTCTCCTCCTCTGTCTTCACCACCTGTTTCCTCCTGCTCAGGTCCCCCTCTTAACAAGTGACCTCACCATCAACTGTGGCTCCTTGTAGAAAACCTCAGTTCCACTAATGCAAATGACCCAACCACCTAAATTGTTTTCAAATTTTGTCATCTCCTCTGTACTCCCACAGCCTGATCCCTGTCATCTCTTATCTAGAAGAATGCAATCATCTTCTAACTGGTTTTTCTGCCTCTTGTCTTTTCCCACTGTCTCAGCTTAATGACTGTCACCAGAGATTATTCTGAAGCACAAATCATGGTGCTGGCACTTTGATGGCTCTGGCTTTGGGGAATGAAGTCTGACCTCCCTAACATAGGATGCAGTCTTTCTCAACACGGGTCCCAGGGAGTCTGTCCAACCTCATCTCCTACCAGCCTTTTCCCCATCCCCACCACCTGAAGTCCCAGACCCTTACAAGCAATCCCCAAGCTTGAGAGTGTCCTTCACTCCCTGCAAGCCTCTGATCAGATAGTTTCCTCTGTGTGGAATGACTGGTGAAACACAAGATGTCTTCTAGACCCAACTCAAATGCTCTCTTCTGAGAATCCTTCCCTGATGCTGCTGAGTGGCTTTAATCATGAATACTTCCTGCTCTTTTTCTCTAGTAACGTGTTTATCAAAAGCTATTATTTTCATGTCCTGAAGCATGAAGGTCCAGAGGACATAACCTGGAACTTGCATATGTTTTGATCCCCAGAGCACACCCTCATAACCTTAATGCAGGCTAATCTCCATCTCACAGTCGGCTTCCTTGAAAACTGAACCTTCAACACCCCACTTTTACAAATTAAGAAACTGGGGCTCAGAGAAGTTATGCAACTGTCTGAAGGCCACACCATTAGCAGGTGATGAAACTGGGACCAGAACCCAGGCAGTCTGGCTCCAGAATCCATGCTTTTAACCACACAATCTTGTCTGCTGGATCGCTGAGCACCAGTCCTTTCTAGGATGGAATGTGACCTGGAGAAGGTTGCAGTCTGGACTCTCCCCTCCTGCCTCCCTGCAAGGCTACTAAAGGGCAAGCAAAGTGGATTTCCTCAGGGGTCCACCAGGGCTCTGTTTTCCTAAAAGGCAGTCTGAGAGACCACCTATGGAGGCTTCCCCAACACCTGCAGCCCAAGTGGCTTTTTCCAGGCCAGGAGTTATGAAGGCAGCATCCCTTCCTCTCAACTGGCCCTCCCAGCTGCTGCTCAGCTCACGGAGAAACACGGTGTAATTGCTCACCTTCTAGAAGCGACCTGAATCAGCGACCCTCTGCTGACAGTGACAAGTGATCACATCAGGACACTGGAACAGCAGCCAGCACCTGGGCGCCTGTGTTATTCACTGGTCCATCATGTATAATTTCAGAGTTTAATTTTATCTTCACAAACTTACAGGTGCAAAATGCAGGATAAAGTTCTTTAAGGGGCCCCCATAGAAAGCAGGCTGCGCTGGTCCTTCCTCCCTCCCTCCCGTCCGAGAGCTCTCAGGGTGGCTCACTCAAATTAAATCATTATTGAGGAGGAATAATCCTGGTAGGTTCAGAAAATCAGTTTTAAATTCAGCCTGCTAGCAAAATTCTGAATGTATTTACTTTCTAGATTTCATTTCTCCATCCATATTAAAGCTCCGTGGCATTATCAATTATGGGTTTATTGCAAAGCACAATAGGATTCAATCTGGAGGAATGCCTCAGGGTATGTCTTAGGAGGACGATAAAGCTAATAGTAATGGGTCTACAACTTCTAAGGCTAATTTTCACAGTTACAAATTTCATAAATAAATAGAAGCCATGTCAGTTTCCAGTCACCCAGCTTGAGGTCTCTCATGCTGATAAAAGAGGACCTTCCCTTGCTTCTATCGGGGGGCTCCCATTTAAGTCTTGGTGGGCTGGCCTGAAGGTTCTCTGATCCCCGGAGGAAGGGAAATAATGGAGCCCTTCCAGACCTCCCTCTGCTGTTCCTCTAGCCAGGTTAGAAGCTGGTCTAGATGAAAATGGACACAAAAGCGCAGCTAACCCTAAAATCTGGGAGACTGCCCATATGGCTCCAGCCCAGAATCCAGTCAAACTCTATGACTGGGTGGGAAGGGCTGTCATGCATTAGTGCTGTGATGCTTAAGCCAGGCTTCAGAGCTCCAGGCAGGATGGAACTGTACCTGATACAATCTGGAATCTCTGATGTCCTTCCAGAAAGAGCAGGCAGCAGGGAGAAGGAGGCAGTTGGTATAATGGGTCTATGAGTATACTCCTGGCTATTCCCACCCGGTGCCTCTGATACAGGGAGGGCGGACCCTACCCACTGCTTTTGCGATGCCTACACTCACACGCCTCCTACCTGGCCTGCCGTGTGGTCCCCAGAGTCACCATCCTCCAGCTAGCCCCAGCTACTGGCAGGCAGTTTCCTGTAAGCTCAGACTGATCTCCAGCTGGTAGCATCCTGCCTCAGGTTTGGACCTCTCATCTTTCCACTTTTTGCCCTAGGGTCCCTCCGACACTGCAGCAGCCTCCTTGCCCAGTGCACAAGTACAATACAGAAGTGCAAGGTTAACACTCAATGTCTTCAGCCAACTAGGGGGACAAGTGCCAGGGCTCAAGGCTCCTGCCATCGTTCTTTCAGGTGGACAAGTTCAGAAGCATTCCACATACTTCTCAGGGTGTCCCAGGAGGGCCAAACCCTGGTCACCAGTGATAGCAAGCCAAACACACACTTAAACTGGCTTTCTCCTTTCCCGTCTCCCTCTTTTTGCTTTCTCTTTCCTGATTCTTGGGATCACCTCTCAAACTGAGTGCTCTACACCCAAGTCTTAGCCTCAGATTCTGCTTCCAGAAGCTAAGACAGATGTGCATCATTGAGTAGGATAAAGGCAGGGCAGCTTCCAATAGCTCTTGTAAAAATGCACGCATATAACTTAGTGAGGGAGAAAAAACCCTTCCCCTCTCTCCTGTTCACGTGGAAGTTTCATCAGGGGAGTTATTTATCACCTGGGAAGGCAGGGAGAGAGGAAAACCAAGAGATGGAAGATTATTGATGGGGGGAGAGGGGCTGGAAGGAACAGGGCAAAAGAGGCCCTGGGGAAGCAGGATTCAACAGGAGTGACACCAGCAAGGGCAGGCGGCTGCGAGTGTGCCCCAGATGTGTGTGTGTGTGTGTGTGTGTGTGTGCGCTGGTAGAGGGGACTGCACAGTTCCAGGCAGAATGCAGGGGAACCTTTAGGTGAGGAAGGGCCCGAGTCCTAGGCCAGTGTTGAGACTCAGTGATAAACACTTTGCCTGGGGCTCAGTTCTTATTTATTTCTTTATTTTTAATTGGAGGATAACTGCTTTACAATGTTGTGATGGTTTCTGCCGTACACCACGTGAATCCATCATAACTATATATAAATGCCCTCCATCTTTGAGCCTCCCTCCCACCCAGGACCCAGCTCTGACTGGACACAGCTTTGGACCACAAGAGTGACCCCCAGATATCAGGAGGGCCCATGAGGTGGTGCAGGTATGGCTGCCCCATATGTAGGAGAGATCAGTGGCAAAGCCAACATGGAGATCAGTCAATAGATCTCAGGAGCCTTTAAAAATCCAACCCAGTGGGAAAATAGCATGGATTAATAAGTGGCTGGCATTTCTTACGAGCTTGCTATGTTCTGGGAACTGCTCTAAATTATTTGCCATGTGCTGTCTATTCAATCCTCATGACAACCTTAAGAGGGAGGCACTGTTATTACCTCCATCTACAGATGAAGAAACTGAGGTAGAGAGTGGCAAAGTTGTCCAAAGCCACGCAACTAGTAAACGGATTGCCTGGAACTGGGATGTGAGCAAGGCAAGGTGTTTGGTGCTTTGGAGACATAGATCTCATATGAGACACATTTCTGGCACTCAAGGGCTTTAAAATGTATTAGGGGAGACAGACATTTACACAAATAACAGAATATGAAGCAAAATGAAGTAATTCCCATAATAGCCTCTAGGGTACCATCCTCTGTTAAACAGTCTCTGATTCTATGGCTTACGTCTCATTGGAACTTTTACCAGAGCAGGTACTCAGAAGTTGGGGGGTGGATGTGCTTCCTAGGAGTGACTGAGGTTAGGCTGGTTTTGCTCATTTGGACGAAGTCACCGCCTCCTTGATGCCGCTAGGAACAGAGCTGTGATCTGCTTTCAAGGCACCCTGCTGAATGACCCCCACGGTTTCAGGTTTCTCTCATATGTGCATTCTTTCATTCAATCATTCTGTAAACCCCTGTCGAGCCCCACCAGCTCCTATGTGCAGCCCCCACATCTTGTTTTAGGCAGCATACATACTCTGGTCAAGCCTCCCTGTGTCTGTACCCTGCTGAGTCGCTGCTGAAAATACAAGGGGATGTGGATTCAGGGCTGGGGTGACTCTGACAGGCTATGCTCCAAGTGAGTAATTGAAGGAAGCCCTTTGAAGGGAGAGGGAGCCTGGGTGAGGCTCACAAAGAGAGTCCAGGATGAAAGAGATCATGTGACCGCTGAAAGAGTGAGACCTTCAGTTCCTGAATTTCCATTCCTGATCTCAGTTTATAGCACATTTTCTGTTCTCCATTTCCTGCTCTTGGGATTTTGTAAGATCTGTATATTCACAAGTAAACACCCTTCTTCTGGGAGGTAGCCTGAAAGGGTTTCCTTTTCTTACATGCAGAAGAATTTTTTTTATTATTTATTTTTTTAGAACTGTCACATTATGGTATGCTAGCAATTAATAAGAAAATATATTAAAGGAGAAGGTAGTGGAATGTGCACGATAAATATGTGCATGAAATGTTTTCTTCTAAGCATAGAAAGAATGGACACTAACATATAAAGTCAACACCCAGACTTCATGATACAATGGGTCAAAGGGGATTAGTGAAAAATGTTCACACAAGGATATACTAACTGTAAATCAATGCCTAGGAAAACACTGACTTCACAATTACAAAAAAAAAAAAACAACACCTTAATGCATTCAGACATTACAATATTATTCATAGAGCACCCACAGGACTTCCCAAGTGGCACAGATGGTAAAGGACCCGCCTGTCAGTGCAGGAGATGTAAGAGATGTGGGCTGGATCCCTGAGTTGGGAAGATCCCTTGGTGAAGGGAATGGCAACCCACTCCAATATTATTGTCTGGAGAATCCCATAAACAGAGGAGCCTGGTGGGCTACACAGTCCATAGGGTCACAAATAGCTGGACACGACTGGAGTGACTTAGCAGGCAGGGAGTTGAATCTGTTATAGATGATGCCCTCAAAGTTCTTACAGCCTAGTTGTAGTGAGAATAAATTAGGAAGACAATAGCACCTAGATATTTGGAATAATGTAGTAACAAAATATTACAAACTAAGTCCCAGCTGGAAATGAAACTCCCAAAGTGCCAGGATCAAATAAAAAATTAAGCCAGCACAACAAGTGCATAAATTGATCCTGTGGCATCCAGGGAATCTATCAGAAAGAATATAGACTTTAGGAGCTAGGAGTCAGAGTTTGAACACGGATGTAGAGTCAGAAAATATGGTTGTGGGCCCTCAGAAAATGGGAGAGCTGAAGGTGAGGTCTTTGCGTAAAGTTGATATCTTATGAGGATGAAAAAGGGAAGTAGACAACTTTGCCATGAGTCTAGGAGAGTGGCAAATATTCTCTTCTCTTTCCCCAGAGCTCTAGGTAGTAAATTAAAAGCCTTCAATGAGAATTCAAAGTCCCATGGAGTCTGAAGTTAACCTACATACATGATATAGGAATTTCTCAAACCATAAAACTGCATAAAAGCTGAGCCGAGAAAGCAAATGCAAAAATCCTCTGTGACGATGCTGCCACATTCCAGAGTGAAATCCAAGCTCCTAAAAAAAGCACGTTGAAGATGACTTCACAGTAAAACACGTTACAAACCACGTGAGAACACAATTTATGGTGAGGGAGAGGCAGCAAAAAAAAAAAAAAAACCAAATAAACAAATGAAAATTCCTACAAGCATCCCAAGAACTTGAGATAATAGAACAACTGAGTGAGACTGTAAATACATTTAAAATAATTAAATCAGTAAAAGATGCAAAAGTCTTAATGAAAAGATGTGGCACTATGCTAACATAAAAGGAAGCATATTTGAAAAAGAAGCAAATAAAATTTCTGGAAATAAAAAAGATAAAAATAAAAGTTCAACAGATACGTTAAACAGAATTAGAGACACAGCTGAAAGAATTTATGAACTCCAAGATGGAGTGGAAGAAAACACCTATAATGTATAGTGGGGTAAAGTGATGGGAACCATACCAGAGGGTTAGAGAACATGGAGGATATAATGAGAAGGTTTAACATGTATCTAATAAAGTTTCTAGAAATAGAAACAAGAGGGCTATGGCTAAATTAGAAACACTCATGACAAAGAATTTTTTAGAATTAATGAAATCCATGAAACCTCAGATTCAAAAATACAGGGAGTTGTGAGAGTGAGTGAAAAGTGATCCACAATTAGGTGTACCATAAAAACTAAAAAAGAGAAAATCTCAAAGTAGTCCATGAGAAAAAGAAGATGATTTAGAAGGAGAAACAACTGAATGACAGCAGTAGATTTTGCAGCAGCGTCAATAAAGGAGAGAAAAAATGGCAAAAAAGCAAGGAGAGATAACCATCAATTCAAAAATTGTATACCCGTCTCAATTATCATTCAAGAGTGAGCTTGACAGTGATCAAACAGCATTACTAACAGTGGGCCCACACGTGCCTCCTGATATGACACTATGAAATAGACAACACTGGCTGTGAAGTATTCCTGTCAGAAATGTTTAACCTGAAAAGAAAGGGATGGGGAAATCTTTGGATTTAAAGAGATTTAAGAGACACAACAACTAAATACAGTATGTGGTGCTCAGGCTGAGTTCTAAGGGAAACAAACCAGCTATAACAGACAACTTTTGGAACAATTAGAGGACTCTGAATATGGACTAGATATCACGTGATATTAATTTTGTTTAGTTTGCATTGTTAGTGGTGTTATGTTTATGTTTTAAAAGTCTCTTTTAGACATGCATGTTGAAGGGCTTGGAAGTGTGCACAGTCAGAATCAAGAGGGATAACAGAAGAGAGTTTAATAAAGAAACTATTCATGAAGGTATGGCCAGAATATAGGGAAACCAACAAAGCATAGCACCCTGGAGCTATAGAAGTTCTCAATCATGGGTCTAAAGGGATAGAGGAGGGAGCAGTTACTCAGACCCGGAGAAAGAACTGTGGTAGTAGTCGTAAAAGAACCCAACAGAAGTTGTGGGCTTCAGTGGAGAAAGACAACCACTGCCAACTCTTGGCCCATCTTCTAATCTTCTCCTGGACCCTCCTATTAATCAAGCCTAACCAAGAGCCAGAGGGCAAGAGAGTCTGGAGATCTGGCTCCTAGAAGTAATTTTCTTTTCTCTAGAATAGAGCAAGATAGAGAAAGGAATAGGGAAAAGAAAAATATTCTGCACCAGGTAAAAGTGAGGATGCCCATTATCTACTTAAAAATACTTTAGGGAAAAATAGATCAAACAGATATGGCATGTGCTATGCAAAGGGTAGGACATGACTGAATGACTGAACTGAACTGAACAATTGTTAAATCCAGATGAAGAATATATGCTTACTATTTTGTACTTTTCTGTATGTTTGAAATTTTCCATAATAAAAAGTAAAAAGAAGTGAGGGCAAAATAGGTAAAGAAATGTAAAAACAGACTGAGATTTTACACTTATGATTTTAACTGGAAAAATTACTAAAGGATTTACTTCAGAAAAAAACTCAGTACCTAGGACATGGAGGCAACCTAAATGTCCATCAGCAGAGGAATGAATAAAGAAGATGTGTCATATAGATACAATGGACTATTAGTCATTACAAAGAATGAAATAATGCCATTTGCAGCAACATAGATGCAAGTAGAGATGATCATACTAAGTGAAATGTCAAAGACAAATATCAAATGATATCACTTGTATATGGAATCTCAAAAACATGGTACCAGTGAACTTATTTACAAGACAGAAATAGAGTCACAGATGTAAAAAACAAACTTATGGTTACCAGGAGTAAAGAGAGGGAGAAATAAATTGGGAGATTGGGATTGATATATACATATTACCGTATGCTGCTGCTGCTGCTGCTAAGTTGCTTCAGTCGTGTCCGACTCTGCGACCCCATAGATGGCAGCCCACCAGGCTCCCCTGTCCCTGGGATTCTCCAGGCAAGAACCCGTGGTGGATTCATGTCAATGTGTGACAAAACCAATACAGTATTGTAAAGTAAAATAAAGTAAAAAAAAAAAAAAGAACACTGGAGTGGGTTGCCATTTCCTTCTCCATATATATATAAAATATATAACTATTAATGATAAGGACCCACTGTATAGCACAGGGAACTCTATCAATACTCTGTCATGACCTATATGGGAAAAGAATCTAGAAAGAGTGGACATATGTATATGTATAACAGATTCACTTTGCTGTACACTTGAAACTAACACAACATTGTAAATCAACTATAGTCCAATAAAAATTTTTTTAAAAAGAAGGAAAAAGAACTCAGAAATTAAGCCCCAAAGGCAGCGATAGGATGTGGAAAGCAATGAGAAGCACTGACCTTGGTAAATAAGCAAGTCAATCTACACAAGCATTAACTAGAAAAAATAGCCAGAAATTACACATCAATAGAAGAGGAGAAGAGTTGAGGAAATCTTCCTGAGAAAGGGAAGAGTGACAAATTGACCTGAGTTAAAGATCCAGTGACCAAAGAGGACCAGAGAGAAGGACAAATCCAGGCAGAGAGCTCATCGTGAGAAAGAGCAGAGACGGTTCCCAGGGTGCACGGCATTTGATAACGTTGAATGGAAGGGTACCTCTGGAGATGGTAGGAGAAGTAAGTAGGTAGGAACCACAGCCCAAAGGGTCTGGTGAAAGGCAGATCCTCAAGGTGCCTAAGCTAAAGCTAGGGAGGTAGTGGAAGAATTTTATGCAGAGAAAAGACCTGATCAGATTTGCATTTTAGAAATGAAACTCAAATTCACTTTTGGAGGTCTGATTGGAGAGTTCAGAGGGAAGGAAGACAGCAGCTAGGAGACCAGTGCAGCAATCAAGGCGAGGTGGGGTGAAGGTCTGAACCAAGGTAGTGGCCCTGGTGATGGAGAGGAAACTTGATTCAAGAGACAGTCAGGAGGTTGAATGAATGAGAGGTGGTGACTGATAGTGGGGGGTTGGCAGGGAGTGGTAGCAGGGGCGAATCAGGAAGCAAGCTGAAATCAGGGACTGTGAACCTTCAGAAGGAGCAGGCTGGAAGCAAATTGATGGCTCAGTTTTGTTCAAGTCTAAATACCTAGGTTAGAAGCTATGAACTAGTGGGGTTAGGGGGGACCACAGACATCAAACCTAAATTGAAGACAAGGAGAAGTTGGGGGAGAGCCATGTAAAACTTGTCTATTCGTTTTATCAGGAAGAATACATATCTCCTCAACCCTTGCATGCACACACCAGACACACACTCACACACAGAGAATTTTATTGACCAGATGAATTGGGCCACGTGATATCCCTAGCTTCCTGGGAGTCTGGGAAAATAGAGAAGAAAACTGTCATAACTAGCTTAGACAAATCATGATCCCATGCCCAGGGATGACATATTGCTCCCAAACAAAACTGAATTTCTGTGAGCAAGGAAGAAAGGGGGAATGAGTGGCAAGCAGATGGTTAAAGAGTGTTGGCCCCACATAATCATACTGACTGGGCTTGGGTTTGGGAACTCAAAAAAATGGACTGCAGGGGGACCAAGGCAAGTTTCCACCAGATGCCCAACTCTGAAACCCAGAGATGGAGACCAGGAGAGCCCCTACTTCCTGGTCAGCCTGTTGAGTAAGGGAGGTGGGCTTCAGATCAAGGACTGATAGAAGCCAAGGGTGACTGAAAACGTACTGCCTCAATAGACAGTTCTAGGAACCAAGACAGTGCCGCATGCGCAGTTGGGAAGTTTGAGGAGCCCTGTTGTAGGGATTTGGGGAGGCCAGCCAGCTAGCACTTGCTCAGTCGTGTCTGACTCTTTCGCGACCCATGGACTGTAGGCCACCAGGCTTCCCATGGAATTTCAAGGCAAGAATACTAGAGTGGGTTGTCACGCCCTCCTCCAGGGAGTCTTCCTGATCCAGGGATTGAATCTGCATCTCCTACACTGGCAGGCTCTCTTGACTTCTCTGTTTTGTCACTGCTGCCACAGCCCCTCTCAGCCCTCAGCTACACCCTTCATCTGCTTCTGGTTTTTTCTTTCTCCACCCCAAGCCACTATTGTGGGGGTCTCTCACCCCTAATGGAGGCCCAACGTAGTGCTCCTGTGCTCTACCCTGCTACACTCTAGGACCGCACTGGATGAGTTGGGAACATCCGAATCCCTGCCACACCACCCAGAAGCTGAGATGGCTCCAAAGCCATCTTTCTGCCTACTTACATGCCATCACCTTTATCTCCTGCTGTGACCACACCCCCATGATGGTGCAGGGCCAACAGTGAGGGGCCTCCTCCCAGAAGCCGGACAGGAAGTGAAACAAAAATCTTCTATTGCTGGCTTCCTTATATTTCCTTATATTTGGGGTCTCACTCTCCCCCTGCTCAATATGAAGCCAGCCCTGGCACCTGACTGCTTTGTCCAGCTCTTTCTGACTCCCTTCTCTCTACCTTGTCACCTGCTCTCAGAACAGAACATGGATCTATTTGTTCTGGGTGGAGCTCATCCTCCCCTAAAGCCATAAAACTAATACCTTGGCAACGGCAATGAAGAGGGTGTCGTCAAAGGAATGGACTCAGAAAGAAGGGAGGCCTGCTAGGAAGTATCACTAAAACAGTATCCCTGTGATATGTGATACATCTGTCACCATCTGGAAACTCTTTCTGAAGGGCCTTGCCACTGTGCAATGCCAACCAGGTACAAGATACGCCTAAACCAAAGATGCCACAGTTAGCTGAACATCAGGTCAACTCCCTTCTCTCTAAATTGCATAGTAAGCAGAGTCTTCCAGGCTTGTCAAATTGGGATCCAAACCAGCAAAAGGAGATTTACATAGATAGCCAGCCTATCAACTGCCCTTCTGTTCTTGGATCCATTCCTCACCCTCCCCTTGGCTGTGTCTTGTATCCCATGGAAATACACTTCTCAGACTCCCTTGCCCTCCTGCTTCCGGTTCAGTTTTGCCACGGAGCTTCACCAGGGGCAGGAAGAAGGGAGAAGCCAGGGTGTTTTGCCCTCTCAGTCTCCGCTTCCTGTGGCGTCTCCGGCAGCAGCGATAACCCAGCTGCTCTGTCTGTGGTGACAGCTTCCTGGGATGGTTCCGCCATGGTTCAAGCTTCCCTGGATAGCCTCAGCTCCTGGTCCTCATAAGCCTCCTTCTTCCTGTGTCCACTGAGCTCTTGAAGTGGTAGCAGCTTACTTTGCTGTTGCAAACTTCTGGGTTGCTTGATCATTCTCTTTGGCTTTTTCACTCTTCCATTTCCTATCCAGTGGTCCCCAGCCTTTTGGGCACCAGGGATGGGTTTCGTGGAAGATAAATTTTTCCACGGACCAGGAGTAGGGGGCGGTTTCGGGATGATTCAAGTGCATTACATTTGCTGTGCACTTTATTTCTATTATTATTCATCAGCTCTACCTCGGATCACCAGGTGTTAGATCTCAGAGGTTGGGGACCCCTGCTATAACCAGGTTTCCGAATTAATTTGAAAGACGTGCTAAAGTTTCTGTTTTCTTATCCCAGCTCTGACTGATATACACATACCCACCAAACACATGTATACTTTAAAGAAAAAAAATTATGAACAGGGCATGGCTGCATATCTTTTTTAAAACTCAGAAAGTTACATGTGAAGCTTGTTTGTGGCCTTTGGCGTTTGTTTCCTTCTGTGGCTTCCCAGAAAAGAACCACCACCTCTGGTGTTGCAGCTTGCCACTGGAGGTGACGCTCAGGTCACCCTCTGGTCCCACAAGTGAGAACAGTGCCCTGTATAAAAGGCCACAATTAATTTTTATTGCACATACATGTGGGGAGATACCTGCTTGGCCTCCGTGTGAGAGCCATAACTCTCTTAAATTGATGTGTCAGCGAACTAAAACTCAATATTTTTTTTCACACAGTATATTTTACAGTCAGAGGCCCTTCCCTAATCGGAATAAAGCAATTTGGCTCCCTGTCATCGCTCACTGAAAACATATGAGCTGGTTGGCATTTCTAGCAGCCCAGATTTATCAGGGTCTCTGATCGAGTGCACGGGAGGTTCAGGGCTGTGGCATGGACAAAAGTGGATTTTTTATGACAGCACCGTGCGGCATCTCTGCGTAGCTAGATTTATCCCTTCATTTCAGAAATATTTGTACTGTCTTGAGTCCCAAATCTACCTCAGACTGAAAAGATTCCACACAGTTTGCATGAAGGCTTGGGGTCATTCTTTCTGTACCTTATAAACTCTAATTTCCAGTCTATTAAAAAAAAAAAAGTCCCCAGGTTGCCCTCTTCAGCATCATGGGATTCTGGAAGTTTCAGCTCTGAAATGCTGTCTCCTGCATGACGGCTGTCTGCAGCATGAGAGGAGGCCACGGAAAGGACTTTAGGAGACCTGGGGCCAAGGCTTTTGCTCACCAGGACTTGTAAATCTGTAGCAGAACAGAGCAAACTGCCACACCAGTGTGACTGCCATCCTCATAGTAACTAGCAGATGGTGACAGTGTCCTCTTGGACTCCTTGCACTGCTGGTACTGAGCACCCCTCTGCCTTCATTGTGCCTTTGGTCCTGGCTGCTGGCACCTGCTCTCCTCAGAAGACTGTGCTCAGGCAACTGGCACCATTCTGCCCAAACTCATAGAGAGCCAGATATGCCTAGGACTTTACGTCCTCCTGGGATGGCTCTTAGCTAATGACTGATGGGTGAGGGAATATGAAAACCCAGCTCCCTGGCTTGAAGTCCCACAGGATGTGAGCTCTGGCACACACTCCAGCACTCCGTGCTAGGGTCAGGCTGAGGCTGGGACTTTTCCCAACATGGGACCCTTGCTTGGCTTCCTTCCCCTCTCATCCTGCTTCTCCCGCTCCCTTCCTGCCCTCTTTAGGGAGTATTTCCTTAATAAATCACTCACACCTGACTCCTCATTGTAGGGTCTGTTTCCCAGGATCTCAACCTTAAGCAGCAAGTGTGTTTTTAAAAGTTCCTTATTCCAATCACAGATCTGATGCTAGAACATACTTTCCAAGTGCTTATAATGCATCTGCTTGGTTATTTCCAGAAATGGGCAACTCCTCATCACCTAGGGTAGAAAACCCGTGGTGTAGGCAACTCTATACGTTAGAGAATCATTGAACATAATAGCAGGGAGGAGCCTTGGAGGTCATCTAGACTAACTCGTCTATCTTGATATGAGCACATTGTTGATGGCCTGGCCCATGTTCCTGAAGTCTTGGACAATCTTAGGCATGCTAACAGCTTCCCACCTCAAGAGTACAGAGCAAACTCATCTCATGGGTACAACCCAGAAAGGCAGGTAAATTGATGCCCAAGAGGGGAACCCTTGAAAGTGGGAAATGGGAGCTAGTGCAACAGTGTCATAGCCTTCCCATTCTCCAGGGAGGAGATTCTGAGGTACGAACCACATGTTGTCTCGCATGGTCCATCACGGGATCAAGCCCTAGTTGCCATGAGTAGCAATCTGCTCGCGACCTCACATCTAGTAACTCCTCATCCTTCCCTCTGCCACTCTCCCCACTGCCCCACTGGTGCTTCTTAGCACCACCTCACAAATGAATGACCGGCACCCAAGTCCTCCACTCAGCATCTGTTTTGAGGGAATCCAAACTGAGATAGGGACCCAGAGAAGCTAAAGATCTTTTGCTTCTTTCCCCTGGAAGGTCCTTCTTCCCACTAAGTGACCTTCCTATCCCTGAAAATTCACTGATTTGGCAGAGCCGATTCAGTAAATGCTTATGCGTCTCAGTGCTTTGAGCTCCAGGCCACGGACTGGATTCCATGACACATGCATTCACTTTGGTTAAAATATATACATTCTGGTTAAATATATGCATTCACTTTGGTTAAAATATATATACAGAGAGAGCGAATATATATATGTGTGTGTATATATATATAGAGAGAGAGTGAGCGAGAGTTGTAATACTTGCAACTTTACTCAATATATACTTTCTATAACTCATTTTGCACAAACACACAGTACTGCATTTCTGTTTATGTCATGTATTTTTCTCTCAGGACGCATTTTCTACACTATGTGTTGGATCATTGTATTGGTTCAGGTTACTTGCATCACTAATGAAGGGGTAAGTCAGACCTCCTGGTTGTCAAATCCACAAACATTAGCCACTGCGGCCACAGAGAGCCTTACTGGGCTCCCCTGAGAGGTCAACAGAGACTTCCAGGCAAAGTCTCTCTGCTTGCTGCCATATGGCTTTGACAGTAATCCCCATTTACCCCTGTGTCAAACCCCTGGATCTGGAGAGCAGGGTTGGGCTATGGCAAGTCATAGGGTTATAGCCCAAATGAACACATGTCCATGCGTCATCCTTTCCTCTGCCCCATCTGTTTCCTGTCATGGTTCCTTGGGTGTGGAAAGGGCCCCCTTTATGACACCAGCCCATGGGAGAATTCTGAAAAGGCTGCATCCCAAGGCAAGGTCAAAAGCCCCTCATTATGCACATCCAGAGCCCTCTAACCTCCTGGCCAGGCACAGTCAAAGGCTACCTGTCTACACTTGGGTCCAATAATGTCCTTGCCTTTCATCCATCCTCATCTTCCCCAGAGGATAGAGGGAGGAGAGAGAAGACTTGAGCTCCCCCTAGAGGCCACATGTTTTGACTTACAGTTTCCTCATCAAGTGTTGGGCGATCTTGAAGAATAAAGATATTTAACTATTAGAGAACAGAGTTATACAGGGGTTACATATTGGTAATACATCCAATATATACCTCAGAATTACATATCTGAAATTAGCATGATCAAAAATGAAGTATGAACTCTATTATCTGTGTGATGCTTAGAATTAGTTTCTCAGTAAATACTACCACAGTTTCATTCTTGAATAGCAAAAACATGTATGATGATAAATTGGAAATAAAATAATCTGGATGGCTACTTAATAAAGAACTAAAGAACAACACCGCATACCTTATCTCCTACTGCTTGAGATACATGTAAATGGGATATGATCATCTTTACTTAGGCACAAATTTGAGATCGAGACAGAGGACTTTACTATTCCCTGTGATCAGCACAAGGCCACCAAATGCTTCTATGCAGGTAACACAGCTAGTGAAACAAACCCGAAAGTCACTGCGGATGGTGACTGCAGCCGTGAAATTAAAAGACACCTGATCCTTGGAAGAAAAGCTATGACCAACCTAGACAGCATATTAAAAAGCAGAGACATTAGGTCAGTCTAGTCAAAGCTATGGTTTTCCCAGTAGTCATGTATGAATGTGAGAGTTAGACCATAAAGAAGGCTGAGTGCCGAGGAATTGATGCTTTTGAACTGTAGTGCTGGAGAAGATTCTTGAGAGTCCCTTGGACTGAAAGGAGATCAAACCAGTCAATCCTAGAGGAAATCAGTGCTGAATATTCATTGGAAGGACTGATGCTGAAGCTGAAACGCCAATACTTTGGCCACCTGATGCGAAGAGCTGACTCACTGGAAAAGACCCTGATGCTGGGAAAGATTGAAGAAGGCAGGAGGAGAAGGGGATGACAGTGGATGAGATGGTTGGATGGCATCACCAACTTGATGGACTTGAGTTTGAGTAAAGTCCTGGAGTTGGTGATGGACAGGGAAGCCTGGTGTGCTGCAGTCCATGGGGTCACAAAGTCGGACACAACTGAGCAACTGAACTGAACTGAACTGAACCTACTGCTGGGAATCAGCAACTGGCATGGGACAGCTGATTAACAAATATTTATTAAACCAGTTGCTTTGCTATTTCTTATGTACTTGTCTCTCTACATCTCTTGCCTGGGAAGACTCCTCCCTACCTCCCCCCGCCCCAACCAACCACCCAAGGAGAGCTCTCATATCTTCTAAAACAGAAGTGAAGATGGTCCATATGAAAACAGGAACCAGATCTGAGTAGAACAGGTGAGCATCTTCAGCCATGGGGTGCTGTGTAGTCCTGGGACTGTAACAGAGAGGAACTCTCAGAGGGACCCATTTTTCTTTACTGCTGGAGCGAAGGGTGGGGCGTGAAAACTGTGAGCACAGAAATGTCCAGGGTAAGACAGGGACTCAGAATGGCTTCTCCAGCGGAGTCTAAGTGGTGTTCCATCATGATCAACTCAGCCCCAGACCAAGCAGGTGCTAGAGTCTGGGGGGTTCCCTACCCAGGAGGAGTCTCCTGGGGTGGAGATGACCTTCTTGGAGAAGAACATTAGAGGCAAGAAAGTAGGCTGACACTGAAACATTTGCTACAGATCAAACAGTGGGGCTGGAAAAATGGTCCTCATTTCCTTGACACCAGACTAGAGGGGGTTCAAGAGTCATGGGAGGAGAGGAAGCGAAGAGAGCAAGTATAGACAACTTTGTGAAGGAGCTGTACTGTAAAGTGGAAAGGAGAAATGAGAGAGAACTGGAGAGGTGTGTGCATCAGGGAGGTTTTATTTATTTTTGATAGCAGGTATTGCAACATGTTTTTATGCTGATGGAAATGATTCAGAAGGGAGAGAAATATGGGAGAAGCGGCAGGAGCAAAGCCTTGAGTGAGGAACAGGGGGTGGGATGCAGTTCACACGTGGAGGAGTTGGTCTGGGGTAGAAGAACCCACAGTTTGTTCATTTTATCAGGAAATAAAAAAGGCAGAATCGTGAGTACAAATGCAGGAAGGCAGACAGATACAGTAGTGGGCAGTAGGAAAGCGCTCCCCTGATTGCTTCTCTCTCAGAGTACTAAGAAACAAGGCCATCAGCCGAGAAGGAACAAGAGAGGAATTTCTAGGGCTTTGAGGACAGATGAAAAAGTATGAAATAGTCGTCATAGGGAAAGAAGAGAACGAATTGATTGGGGAAAACTAGGTATGATGGCCTGGCTGTACTGAAGCCCCACTTGAGGTCTGCTGTTGTAAATTTCAAGTGAGACCAGTCAGCAATGGTTGAAAGTTTTTCACCAGCCACCTTTGGCTGTTTAGGAGCTGGGATGGAAGAGGTGGCAGGCTGGAATTAAACAAGGCAAAGTTGAGCAAAATGAAGGAGCTGAGAGAGAATGTAGAGGGAGTTGACAGTGTGTACGAGTGGACAGTGAAGTCTGGACTCGAATAACAATGGTGGAGATGGAGGACATGAAGGAGGTGAGTAGCAGGGAAAAGTTGGCACAGTCACAGGACTGGGGGGCCCTAAGGGGCCCTAAGGTTGGTTGGAGTTAGAACGCTAGAGAGGGTAAGTAGGGATGATAGGAGATGGGAATGTGGGGAAGCTGGAAACAACCGTTAGGGAACGGAGCAATGCTTGGTAATGAGACCTTGGCAATGGCCGAGACAAAGGTGGTAAAAACCACAGGAAGTGAGGCTGTCAAGGAAGCAAGAGGCCAGAAGGTTGGAAGGACTCTCCATGCGTATGTTGCAATGACCAAGAATTAAGAAAGTCATAGTGGCGGAGTGTAATACAGTGATCCTGGTGGTAAAGTCTTCAGTGAAAAGAAAGTAGAGGGTGAAGGTGGGGGGTGTCTGGTCAGAGGATAGAAGGTTACTACAACCATGAGAATGGCCCTCTCAGACCTCTGACTGGCCAGTGCCACTGACCTACGGCCCCCACTACTGTGCTTTGAAACCCATCACTTTGCTGAAGACCCGCCTCACATGGGTGTTCCCAGCTGGGGGCCAGAGCAACACAGGGATATGAAAGCAGAAACACCCCTGGGACATAGTGCTTTGGCTCCAAAGCTCCCCAGCAACTTTGCCAAAACTTTTTCCAGGCATGCAGTTAAGTCTAAGACTTTTCCTTCTCCACCTTACTTTTTTCTGCAGGACTAGACCATCATCCTTTGCCTCCCCCCAGCTCCCTCTCTGTTTATTCCCCTTGAAGTTGGTTTCTCCAATCAGTCTCTCACACATATAATCTTGTCTTGGTGTTAGCTTCTCAAAAGACCTAAGCTAGCATGGAGAAGAAATGAGGTGTGTGGTCTACAATTGCTTCCAAGAGTCTGGGTTCTTTCAGAGAGGAAGGGACAAATAATCCAGAAGTAACAATAAGGAGCAGGAAAATACTTATCACTCCCCCAGCCCCAGGGATTGATGAGGTTTAGGTATGGCAAGATGGTGAGAAAATGCCACCCCTTTCCTGGGTTCAGGATTCAGACAGAATTCAGGTAGGGATAAGGGAGAGGAACCTCCTGATAATCCCTGACCTGGCCACTTAGCCTGACGACACTGATGCTGTCCTGCCCCCTGGGATTCTAACCTGGTGCCCAGATGAGCTCAGCACCCTGTGAAGCCTCTGGGTCATCGTGTTGACTCTTCCTTCCTCTTCCAGGCACTTGAATCAGCCAGCAGGATTAGAGTCCTACCCAGGACCCCACTCTTATTTTCGGTTAGCTCTTTTCTCGTTTCTTCTCCCTTCACCCAGAACAAAGCCCTATCCTAAAGCCAAGGGTATGGATCTGGGACCTGACCACCTTGTTTGCCTTTTGCTACTTCCTGTTTTTCTCTGGGAAGAAGTCTGTCTCTGGGCATTCAAATGGTGGGGATCTTCACCAATGACAGATGTTCAGGAAACATCTTCCCAGCCTCTAAGAATTTAAACAACTTTGGAGGTCCTTGCTATGAAAGTGAAAGTATTTGTTGCTCAGTTGTGTCTGACTCTTCACAGCCCCGTGGACTGTAGCCCACCAGGCTCCTCTATCCATAAGGATTCTCCAGGCAAGAATACTGGAGTGGGTTGCCATGCCCTCCTCCAGGGGATCTTCCTGGGATCGAACCTGGGTCTCCCTCACTGCAGGCAGATTCTGATTTAACCAACTTCAGAAGTGCTTGCTGAGACCCACCTAAAACGTTCTTAAAGTGAGACAAGGCTGCAGTGCCCAAAGAACACCACCTGGGCTTTTAGATGGCTTTTGCAGGGTAGGCGGGCAGTTCCTCAAGTAACTATTCCAGCACCTCCTGGGGGCCGAGTGCTGCAGATGGTCCAGAGGATGGCCGGCTTGAGCCTGCATGAGTCCTGCTCCTGTGCTAGCATCAGTCTCTTTCTACTCTCGCCAGCCCTGCCAGCCTTCCCACATTGTCCTCATCCATTCCTATCAACTGGCTTGGCAATCACCTCATCCAGTGTCTTTGTTTTGTTTGCCTTTTTTAAAGAAAAAATTATTTATTTATTTAGGCTGTGTTGGGTCTTCACTGCTTTTCTTGGGCTGTCTCTAGTTGTTGCAAGTGGGGGCTACTCTTTAGCTGTGGTTCTTGGACTTCTCACTGTGGTGGCTTCTCTTGTGGCAGAGCACAGGCTCAGTAGTTGTGGCACATGAACTTAGTTGCCACCCCCCCACCTCCCCGCAGCATGTGGAATCTTCCCAGATCAGGAATGCAACTCATGTCCCCTGTATTGGCAGGCAGATTCTTACCCACTCCACCACCAGGGAAGCCCTTGTTTGACTTTGAGGCAGTCACTGCTGATGCCTCACACCACCCTGGTTCACTCCTAAGGTCCTCTGCAACTGGACTTGTCAGTTCCTGTGCTTTCTCACTACATTCCACCTCAAACATCTGCCTCTCTCTGCTTCTCTCTCTTGAGAATTTCACTAGCATCAAAGGAGCTTGCTCAGCCCTAAATAAGGACAGCCCAGAAGGACAGGAGATTTGATGCCCTCATAGGGGTAATCTTTAATCAGTAGGAGATCAGAGTTGGTGGATGACATATTCTAGCTTCCTCGATGGGACAATTCTAAGGGATCCTGTCAGAAAACTAAGATCACGGCATCTGGTCCCATCACTTCATGGCAAATAGATAGGGAAACAGTGGAAACAGTGGCTGACTTTATTTTTCTGGCCTCCAAAATCACTGCAGATGGTGACTGCAGCCATGAAATTAAAAGACGCTTACTCCTTGGAAGGAAAGTTATGACCAACCTAGACAGCATATTCAAAAGCAGAGACATTATTTTGCCAACAAAGGTCCATCTAGTCAAGGCTATGGTTTCTCCAGTGATCATGTATGGATGTGAGAGTTGGACTATAAAGAAAGCTAAGCACAGAAGAATTGATGCTTTGGAACTGTGGTGTTGGAGAAGACTCTTGAGAGTCCCTTGGACTGCAAGGAGATACAACCAGTCCATCCTAAAGGAGATCAGTCCTGGGTATTCATTGGAAGGACTGATGTTGAAGCTGAAACTCCAATACTTTGGCCACCTGATGCGAAGAGCTGACTCATTTGAAAAAAACCCTGATGCTGGGAAAGATTGAGAGCAAGAGGAGAAGTGGACTAGAGGATGAGATGGTTGGGTGGCACCACCAACTCAATGGACATGGATTTGGGTGGACTCCGGGAGTTGGTGATGGACAGGGAGGCCTGGCATGCTGCAGTTCACAGGGTTGCAAAGAGTCAGACACGACTGAGCAACTGAACTGAACTGAACTGAGTAAGTTGAATGATCCCCTCCTCGCTCAAGAGATATTCAAGTGGAACCTGTGAGTGTGTCCTTGTTTGGAAAAAAGGTCCTTGCAGACATGGTTAAGGATCTTGAGATGAAATTATCCTGGATTAGGGTGGATCTTAAATCTAATGACAAGAGACCTCAGATAGAGAAGGTGACGTGAAGACAGAGGCAGAGATTGGTGTGATGCACCTGGAAGCTAAGGAATGCTGGCACACCACCAGGGGCTAGCAGGGACTCACGGAACAGATTCTTCCTCAGAGACTTCAGAAGGAACCGTTCCTGCTGACACCTTGATTTCAGGCTTGTGGCTCCCAGAAGTATGAGAGAATAAGTCTCTGTTGTTTTAACCTACCAAATTTGTTATTTATTATAGCAGCCTTAGGAAACTAATATAGGTTTTTACACAGTTTCGCAGAGAGTTCCCAGGGATTTGAGCTCCAGTCACCCACAAGGACTCCTTAACATATCCTTCACTGGCCTCTTTTTCCTGTCTCACTTTTCCTGCTCCCTCATTTGAGCTATGTCAGATCTGCATTTAAGTCCTTGCCTAAGATCTGCTTTGGGGACAACCAAAAATAAGACATGAATATTGAAGGAACTGCTTCTGCCAGTAACTCCAGATATGACCAGTAATATTATGACCAAAGTTTGCTGCCCTCTTTGAAAGCCCATTAATGCTGGCTTAGCTGTGCCGTTGGTGTAGTGGGATCATGCAAAATTCCCATAAATGCTAGATCACTGGGTTAACTCACTCTGCCCCTCTTCTCCTTTCTATGCCACCTCTCCTCTTCTTCCTTCTTCTTTCACGCTGCTTGGTTTCTTTCAGCCTGTGGTGTTTGATTCATTCATTCCTATACAACTAGACGGAGGATTCATCTATCCCTTAGAAACCAAAACATTGAGACAGGAAAGGTTTGGCTTCTACTTATGTTCTGAGAAACACCATTTCCTCAGGAAACAAACAACCTTGCCTCTTTTCCATGGTACCTCCAGTTCTTTTACTGCTAAAGCATCTCAAAGCTATGATGGTTCAAAAGCAAACCATGATCTCAGGCTTTTAAGCCTGAACTGTTTATTCCATCTATTCCATCAAGGTCACACTGAGACCTCCCCAAATTGAGTGCCCTCCCCTCTGGGTCTATTTGACCTTTGAATTGCAGCCATGTCCACCACTGGACCAGGCTGCTACTGACAGGGTCATGGGTGGGACAAATGTGTGTGTTCCTCTCCATGCATTTGAGGCTGTCTTTGAGCACATTCGAAAGCAGTGGGATTTGGGCATCAGTTGCTGACCTTCATTATTTGAGCTGCCTGCTCTGCTCTGTCAGAACTCATTGTAGATATTTAAAGTGAACTGTTAGTTTCACATAAAAGTATAGGAAAGTTTATAGTCAGAGAGTAGTCCAAAGTCTATTCATTTATCACCTGCCATCTATTTTCTAGTTCGGGTGAGAAAGATGTATTTTTTCCTGCTTTTATTTTGATTTGTTTCCATTCTAGTTCAAAGGTTTTAACTCATTCATCTAGTCTGATGCTATTTTGTTTTCCCACATGTAGAATTTTTGACTCGGATAGAGAGAGAGAGGAAAAAAAAAAAAAAAAAGCAACCTGGGTACAAAAGTAGAGAAAGAGTCTTGGATATTTAAAAATGAAAACTGGAAGGGATCTAAAAGATAACCCAACCGCTTTCCTTTATAGGTGAAGAAACTGATGCTCAGAGACGTAAAATGACTTCCCCAAGGTCAAATGACTAACCGCAAAGGGAGTCGCAGAACTTGGAGGAGAAATGCAACCCTGTAGGTCATGGTACTTCCATGACTAAGTGGGCTGGAAGTTGAAAACCGCTGCTTTCCCAGTATTTCCAACTGCCCAGGCCAAGGCAGTTGTCCGAGTCAAGTCTCTTGTCCGAGTCAGGTTTATTACTTCCCTCTTTCAACTGTGCTTAAAACATCTCTTCTCTTGTTCCATCTCTTAACAGAGTCATTATTCAATTCAATAGGGAGTTCAGTTTTTGTCATCTGCAAGTTCCCCTTCTAAAACATAGTCAAGATATTTTTTCAAATCCAGTATTAGACAAACCTACCAATAACTGAACATTTTCCCTTAGAATTTCCCCAGAATGATTTAACTATTTTTGCCCAGTGTGGGGACAATGACTCACACTGGATATTCCCTCACCAATGCCCCTGTTCACACTGAGGCCAGAACAAAGGTTTTCTTCTAGCCTAAAACAGGGAGGTGCCATCCATTTGTTAAAATGAAATAAATGTTCTTTGCAGCTTGGGCTCCCTGGCAGTAGACAAGCTAAATAAATGCGGAATTGCTCTTTTTTCTCCAATTCTATGGTTTCAGACAGAATACAATATCTATCCATTGTCTAACACAGCCCATTAGCCACCTGGCTGACAGACAATAATCTTAAATGGACACTTTGAAGATGGGTCAGCCCATGGCTTTTTTCTCATAGGTTTCAATCTTAATAGATAACTATACTTAGCATTTATGAAACCTTGTCAATCAAAAGCCAAGGGCCGTACTGAGTCACAAGACTTTTTTGCTAAGAAGAAAAGTTGCACTTGGATGTCGTTTTTTTTATTATCATTATCAACATTATCTTCGGGGATGCAGTATGATAAGCAACCCAATTTTTTTTTTTAGCATTGACTCATGTTTTAATTAAAAGCCTATGGAAATTACCAGCTGTGCAAGCTTTGAGCCTCACTTCTCTCCTCTATAAAAAGTGGACAATAATATCCACCTGGCAGAGTTATGAGGGTTAAACAAGAGAGCATTTGAAAATGATTACCTGATATAGAATCAGTGTTTCTCAAAGATAAGATCTTTTTTCTATGAAGCATATAATTATTCTGATAGTCACTTTTGCCTTCTTCCCACAAAATCCAAGGATGGTCCCTAGACAACCACAGCAGACAACCCAAGGTTTTTCTCATAACAGGAGGACAATGAACTTTGTTGAATAAACTGAAATGAAGCTTGATGTAACATCTATCCCTAGATTGGGCTATAGAACTGTCTCACTATTGAAGGTCACTGACCCACAAAAATCAATCAAGGGCTCTGAACTGCAATGTAAATTAGCATTCTTTTAGAGAAAGACACAGGAAAGGCTAAATTCATATCATTTCACAAATCAACAAAAGGTGGCTGTGCTCCCAGTACAGCTGCGTAAGCTCCTACTGGACTAAACTTCCCATAGTTGACAGCTATAAACTCTGGGAAAAACAGACACACAAAAAACCCCAGCTACCTGAAGGCTCTGGAAAGTGAGCAAAAATAAGAAAATTCTGCTGGGGAGTCAACCTTGGGAATCAGGGGAAAATACGGAATTAACTCCTGCTCTTTACAGCTATAGTCTGAGATGAGGCTATAGTCAATATTGCAAAGGGCTGCTAAAACTCTTATAGAAAATTCAGTTAGGGGAATTCCCTGGCTGTCCAGTGGTTAGGACTCAGCACTTTCATTGATATGGCCTAGTTTCAATCCCTGGTTAGGGAACTAAGATCCTGCAAGCCATGTGGCATTGTATGACAAAAAAAGAGAAGAAAATCGAGTTTTTCTAGCCTGAAGTGTTCAGGGCAATTCATACCCATAGCCACTAGAGTGTGAGAAAAAAAATCCTATAAAGAAGTTATAGGGAGAAGAGAAAGTCTAAATGCTATGCGTATCCTTCACCCAAACCTCCAGCTGATCCCTGAACCACATACACAGGGAAGACCCAAAGTATTCCAGCTAAGGACAAAATAATTATATTGAGATCTGAGATATCACTTATGAGATAGAGTTTGCAGTTGAAGTCCAGCCAATTTAATCACTTGCTTAAAAAGAGAAGTACTCTGTGAAGGAATATAACAGAATCCGGAGTCCTAATAACATTCAGAATGTCCAGGATATAACATAGAATTATTTGAGCTGTGAAGAACCAAAAATGTCACCCATTCTCAAGAGGAAAGACAATAAATAAAGACTAACCTCAAGGCAACCCAGATATTAGAATTAGCAAACAGGGATTTTAAACTTGCCATTATAATTATGCTCAGTAACTTAAAGGAAAATATGCTTACAATAAACAAATAGAAAATCTTAGCATAGAATCTATGAAAAACAAAAATTATAGAACTAAAATACACATTATCTAAAACAACAGTTAAGGAAAAGAAATAAAACTTTATTAAAAAACTATTTCTAACACATATGCTTCATATTATGTTATTTAAGGCAAAGGTAGAATGAACAGAAGAAAGAAAAAGAGGAGGAGGGAAGAAAAGCTAGAAGGATAAAGAAGAAAGTAAGAAAAGAGTTATGACTAGAATAGCCTCCAGAAGAAGGAAAATATTCATAAAGCGTGGAGAGAGGGGACAGACTGAAGCTGAGTGAAGGAGCTATAGGAAGAAAGACTAGAGAAGAATCATAAGATCTTAAGTTTTATAAACTATGTGTTTAAGTTGCTCTTCATTTGGAATGAGATGAAGAGGTTTATAAAAGACCTGAATATATAATTTTTAATTACCTTTAAAATGTCAAATATTGTTTAATAAATTGTTGCACAAACTTACAGAGATGCCACTCTTAGTCTTTTCCTTGGCTTCAATAGTGGAACCTTAAGACACAGTCACCCAAGTGGAGGTTAGATTCTTTATCTTCACCTTATACAAACCACAGATCACTCAGGTCACATCTATCACCTGTGACAACTGTCTGACTAAGGAAACTCTAGCAAGGAGGGTCCTCAGAAATAACTCCTTCTCACTATTATGAGTGGGACTGAAAGGGGACTGCATATCTAAAGGATTGTCAGGGTTGCTTGGGAGTCTGAGAGGAAGCCCTGTCTAACGTAAAATCAACTTAGATCTTGTATATTTTCTGAGCTCCAATTCTCTTGGCACAGACTGCCAACTAAGCCCATCATGGTTCAACTTTTAGTTTAATAGGGGACTCTACTAAATAGAAAAACCCTTAAAGACTTAAAGATACTAATTCTTAGTGGTAGAATTCCAGGAGAGATAATTTTAATCGAGAAAGAAAAGACTTCTTAGAGAAGACAGTCCCTGTTTCCTGAAGCTGGAGGTCAAGCTGGAAGATGACCAAGTGACCCAAAGCCATTGATAAACCACTGTCCAGCTGTGGGCTATAGTTTGGTTTTATAAGACTACTAAGGCCACATGTAATGAAAGCCAACATGGCAATTTCTAACACTTCTATCATAGTATCATTTTTCATAAACAGACATTAGATTAACATTGCTATATCTTTTCTTTTCCATTCTATTAAGCACCCCCACCCCTGCCAAATATGAGTGTTTTCATGATTTCATCCATTTATGGCAATGTCGCTCTTTTTTTCTGAATTGGTTGTGTTATTTCTGTAAAATGTTTTTGATCACAGGCCATCCTTTATTTGCTTTAGAGAAATGATAGGAATTAGTCTGTAATATAACTAATGAGATAGAGTTAATAGGAATTTCGGTATCATACAACACAAGTTCCCAACCTTTTTGGCACCAGGGACCAGTTTCCCGAAAGATAATTTTTCCACAGACTGGGGTGGGGATGGTTTCAGAATGATCCTCATAAGGAGTGCACAACCTAGGTCCCTCGCATACACAGTTCACAGTAGGGTTTGTGCTCCTACGAGAATCTAATGCTGCTGCTGATCTGACCGGAAGCAGAGCTCAGGTGCTAATTCAAGCAATGAGGAGTGGCTGTAAATACAGATGAAGTTTCACTCACTCACCTCCTGCTGTGTGGCCTGGTACCAGTTTATGGCCTGGGGACTGGGGACTCCTGTCATACAAGATCAATAAAAATAAAGGGAGCTGATGGTCTACGTTTATGCACTAAACTGTGCTTGTTCAGAACCATGAATTTAGGAAAGGTTCCATGATAAAGAAAGACAACAATAACAGTTGGCCTTGGTATAAAAGCTCTTTGTGTACAAAGCAGATACAGATCTGTAAACAACGCAAGCCTCTTTCCATGGATGTCTTAGATGAATTTAGATCATGCTTTGCTTTGTTTTTCAACAAAACAACTTTAGCATTTTGAGAGAATCCATCATTCTCATCAATAAGAAGAGACTGAGTTATTGGGTACATGAAGGTGTGCTGGATACTCAAGATATTGAATATTTCTGATGGAAAAAAGAAAATTAGAAGTTTCTCTTAGCAGATCAATAAATAAAAAAAATTTTTCATTAGAATTCACTGTGTTCCAAGCTGTGTGGGGATATAAATAAATCCAGTGTGACTTTTACTACTTAGTCATACCAGTACTATACACTGTTGTCAAAGGATAGCACTGTAGATACGGTAGCATGTTCTGATGTGAAGCCAACTCTTTTCTGGGACCAATATGAGCACTTCTGCCCCATGCTTTTTTAACAGTTTCGCTGAGATATGATTTACATGTCATCACATGTTTATATAAATTGTCATATATTTATCTTTGTGTAACTACCATTATTATCTAATTTTAGAATGTTTTTATCACTCCAGAAGAAGCCCCATATCACTAGCGGTAGCTGCCTGTTACCCCCTTTCTTCAGCATCTGGCAATCACTAATCTTTCTATCTCTGTACACTTGACTATTTTGGACATTTCATATCGATAGAATCATACAATATGTAGCCTTTTGTGACAGGTTTCTATCACTTAGCATAATATTTTTGCAGTTCATCCACATTGTAGCATTCCTTTTTGTGGCTAAATAATATTCCACTGTATGGATATACCACATTTGTTTATCCATTCATCATTTGATGAATATTTGGGTTGTTTCTACTTTGGAGATTTTATGAATAATGGTACTATGAGTGTATGTGTGCAGGTTTTTGTGTGAACATGTGTTTTCATGTCTCTTGAGTATATACCTTTGAGTAGAATGACTATATCATATGGTAACTCTATGTTTAAATTTTTGAGGAATTTTTAAACTGCTCTCCAAAATGACTACATATCAGTGATACATGACGGTTCCAATTTCTCCACACCCTTTCCAACTTTTGCTATTATCTGTGGGGTTTTTTTGTTTTTTTTTACCTGTGTTTGTTTTTTTTTTTTAATTAGAGCTATCCTAGTGGATGTGACATGGCATCTCATGTGGTTTCCCTATACTTTTAAGTATAGTTACTATGAAGATTCTTGGGCCATTAGCCCCCTAAAGGTTTTTGCCTTTACTGTGCCCCTGAGTTCATCCTTCTCTTATAGAAAATCTAAGGAAGAAAGCATTGATCTATTCATTCATCTAATGTTTACTGAACATCAACTGTGCCAGCCACTGGAGACAAAATGAGAAAAACTAAGCTCTGATCCTCATAAAGCTCAGAGTCAGCAGGGCACATGGCAGTCTGCACAAGGGGTACATGACAGTGTGGAGAGTGTGGTGAAGGAAAAATGCAGAGTCCCTTTTGTGGGCCAATAGAGGATGGTGGGATTGAGGATAGAGGAACAGAGTGAGTAGGAAGGTCATAAAAGGCCCTGTGAGCCAGGTTAAGAAGTTTGGACTTTAAGAACATTTATAAAGCTTCTAAAAGCAGGAGTGGCTTGATCATATTTCAGCTTTAGATAATCATTCTAATTGAAGCAGAAAACTAGAGGAGAGAGAATTCCATGATGGTAAGGGTGACTAGCTCCTACGATAACCCAATTTCTAGAGTGTAAGGGAGGACATCTGGGTCCTGCGCTCTTGACCTCATGGCTGAGACTCTTAATTCCGACATGAATTTCTTCTATAACCTCTTCCACTTCCCTTAAAGCAGTGACTCTCAAAGTATGGTCCTTGGACCAGAATCATCTGTGAGCTTGTTAGAAATTCAAATTCTTGGGCCTTACTCCAAATTTATTCAGTGAAAAATTCTGGGAGTGGGCCCAGCAATCTGTGTTTCACCAAACCCTCCAAGAGATTCAAATAAACATTTAAGTTTGAGAACCAGAGGTAACTTAAGTGGGTTTCCATTCCTTGCAACTAATCCACTAATAAAAGGCAGAGTATTTCAACATAAAGAGATGCGACATACGTTTCATTGCTTACTGGCTTAGACTAGGAGTCAGAAAACTATGGCCCACGGGCCAAATCCTACCAGGCCCTGTTTTTGTAAATGAAGTTTTATTGGAATACAACTGTGTCTATTTGTTTTAGTATTGTCTATTCCTGCTTTTGCACTGCAATAGAAGAGCTGAGTAGTTGTGACAGAGACTACATAGCCCACAGCGTGGAAAATATTTACAATATGACCTTTTATAGAAAAGTCTGTCAACCCCTGCTCTAAACTAATTGCACAATGCAGGGACATTCCGAAGAAAGAGATGTTATAAGGGAATGCCAGAGTCCAGATGATAAAACAAAATACAAATTTAGGGGACAATAAAAGCTAACATCTCCAAGTATATGATATTGGAAGACATGTCTAAGTGAGCAGGAGTAGTTGGGACCATATTAAATCAAAGCTTAAATCTTCATGAAAGACTTCAGGGACCATGAGACCTGGGGTCTATAACATAATTACTGAAATTTCCATGCAAGGGAAGCTGACTGTGGTATGAGGGTCATCTGCCTATGAGGTCATGACATCTGGACAGTTTTTTCAGAGGATTGATGGGATTATAGCCCAGTCAGTCATACCACAGGAGGACCAGACAACTTAGCATGGCCTCCTTTGTCATTATATTCATTAGAAGGACTGATGCTGAAGCTCTAATACTTTGGCTACCCGACGTGAAGAGCTGACTCGTTGGGAAAAATCCTGATGCTGAGAAGATTGAAGACAGGAGGAGAAAGGGATGGCAGCGGTTGAGATGGCTGGATGGCATCATCAATTCAATGGGCATGAGTTTGAGCAAACTCTGGGAGATGGTGACGGACAGGGAAGCCTGGCATGCTGCAGTCCATGGGGTCACAGAGAGTTGGACATGACTTAGCAACTGAACAATAATAACAACCTTTGTCATTGATATATCCAAGCTCCTCAGATATGGTGTTATCATTCTCTTTACTTGTCTGTATTTCTCCATAGACAGTAAGTTTCTTATAGGCAACATTGTCTAATTCACCCTCATTTCCCCAGCATTAAGCTTATAGGAATGTCTCAACAAACATTTAATGAATGAACAAATGACTATATGGATGGTTCATTGAGTCATGCTGACCTGCTAAACTCAGTAGTGAATATGATAGTGTCTTTATTCTTCTATCCAAAAGTGCCACTGCATTGGCAGCAGAATTCCAGTTGTATGAACAAATTTGTCAACGTGATTACTATATCAGGATTTTCTTAGTTTCTTTTCTAGTAAGCAAGTTTTGGAAAAACCATAAGTTGTATAGACTTCTATATCTAAATGTAAGCCCAACCTACTGAAAGCAACTATCTAAAGTTCTAAATCTGGATGACCCCAAAATGATATTCTAAAACCTTTAAACAAAGATAAATAAAGGGTGAAATATTTCAATTGACAGCTTACCTATATTCTAGTTGGCCTCTCCAGCTTGGAATTCAGTTCATTTATCAAGTTTTGTCATTTGAGGTTTACTGTATTAATTCCCCTTTTCTCAATGAATCTTACTTGGCAACCAAGACACTTCACTGTCAATCCTGGTTTGAATTTAGTGACTTTGAAATCACTGGCACATAGACCACCCATGAATTCTAATAGAAACAAATGCTATTAAAAGGAGCTAATTTTAAATACCTTTCCCTTAAGCACCATTCTGCCACTGGTATCAGTTCAGTTCAGTTCAGTTCAGTTGCTCAGTCGTGTCCGACTCTTTGTGACCCCATGAATCCCAGCACACCAGGCCTCCCTGTCCATCACCAACTCCCGGAGTTCACTCAGACTCACATCCATCGAGTCAGTGATGCCATCCAGCCGTCTCATTCTCTGTCGTCCCATTCTCCTCCTGCCCTCAATCCCTCCCAGCATCAGAGTCTTTTCCAATGAGTCAACTCTTTGCATGAGGTGGCCAAAGTACTGGAGTTTCAGCTTTAGCATCATTCTTTCCAAAGAAATCCCAGGACTGATCTCCTTTAGAATGGACTGGTTGGATCTCTTTGCAGTTCAAGGGACTCTCAAGAGTCTTCTCCAACACCACAGTTCAAAAGATCAATTCTTCGGCACTCAGCCTTCTTCACAGTCCAACTCTCACATCCATACATGCCCACTGGAAAAACCATGGCCTTGGCTAGACAGACCTTAGTTGGCAAAGTAATGTCTCTGCTTTTCAATATGCTATCTAGGTTGGTCATAACTTTTCTTCCAAGGAGTAAGCGTCTTTTAATTTCATGGCTGCAATCACCATCTGCAGTGATTTTGGAGCCCCCCAAAATAAAGTCTGACACTGTTTCCACTGTTTCCCCATCTATGTCCCATGAAGTGATGGGACCAGATGCCATGATCTTCATTTTCTGAATGTTGAGCTTTAAGCCAACTTTTTCGCTCTCCTCTTTCACTTTCATCAAGAGGCTTTTTAGTTCCTCTTCACTTTCTGCCATAAGGGTGGTGTCATCTGCATATCTGAGGTTACTGATATTTCTCCCGGCAATCTTGATTCCAGCTTGTGTTTCTTCCAGTCCAGCGTTTCTCATGATGTACTCTGCATATAAGTTAAATAAGGAGGGTGACAATATACAGACTTGATGTATTCCTTTTCCTATTTGGAACCAGTCTGTTGTTCCATGTCCAGTTCTAACTGTTGCTTCCTGACCTGCATATAGGTTTCTCAAGAGGCAGGTCAGGTGGTCTGTTATTCCCATCTCTTTTAGAATTTTCCACAGTTTATTGTGATCCACACAGTCCAAGGCTTTGGCATAGTCAATAAAGCAGAAATAGATGTTTTTCTGCCACTGGTATAGGTCCTATATTAAAATATAAAGAAGACCATCTGTCTGTCAATTGCAAGCACAATAGGTGATTAAGAAGACACCCATACAAGAGAACAGGGCTTCCCTGGTGGATCAGATGATAAAGAATCTGCCTGCAATGCGGGAGACCTGAGTTTGATCCCTGGGTTGGGAAGATCCCCTGGAGAAGGGCATGGCAACTCATTCCAGTGTTCTTGCCTGGAGAATCCCCAGGGACAGAGGCTACATGGGGTCACAAAGAGTAGAACATGACTGAGTGACTAAGTGCACACACATACAAGAGAACGTTCCTCCTATCACACACACTTCCATAGGAGATGACACAGTTTAGCGTGAAAATGGCCTCTGTGGACTGTAGAAGAACTGGGGTCTCTTATCACCACCACTCTGTGGTTATGTGTATAATCTTAGGTAAGTCTCATCAGCTTATTCGGGTACCAGTTTTCCCATATGATGAACTAGAGTCCAATGTTTCCTTTCAGGTGAGTACTATATACTCCAGTTCCAGTGGCTGCCTGTGCCTTTGGCTGATTCAAAGACAGAAAGGATCCATTTGCAAAGGGAGCTAAAGCTGAAGGATTGGGTCTTGCCAGTGTTTAAGAGGCTGCCTTCCAGCGCAGGGGGTGTGGGTTTGATTCCTGGTTTGATTCCTGTAGGATCTTAGCATACTGCATGACACAGTCAACATTTTTTAAAAATTAAAATAGAAATTTAGAGCTGAAGAATCGTTTTCCCTAGAGAAGTCACAGAGGACAAGGATCCCTTTCAAGTCAACATGATAAAGGAGAAGGGAACATCAGCAAGCAGAAGCTGCAAAATAAAGATTAGTGGATGACAAGAAAGTCCAGGAAAAAAGGGAAATAGAAGTGAGATAGGAGTTTGTTGGGTCCACAAATCCCTGTTAATAGGGTCGTATTCTCACTGGCTCTGGAGCCTTCCAACTCTCTGTACTTCCAACTCTCATACTTCTCAGGGCCTGGCCTTACAGCATCTCCTGCTCACAGAGGTAATCCTGCTCAGGTAATCTTGAGGGAACCTTACTCAATTACTCTTCTTGAAACACAAAAGAGCCTGACTAGAACAGGAGCTTGAAATCTATAATTTTATGAAGTTTTGCAAGGTGATATGGAGGAGACATAAGAGACGTGAGTTTGATCCTTGAGTCAGGAAGATCCCCTGGAGGACGGTGTGGCAACCCACTTCCAGTATTTTTGCCTGGAAAATCCCATGGACAGAGGAGCCTGGCAGGCCACAGTCCATGGGGTCGTAAAAGAGCTGGACACAACTGAGGTGACTTGGCACGCACACATGGGTACACATAGTGTGCTAGGTACAAAAAGAATAAGATATACTCATTTCAATTGTGAGTTTCCAAACACCAAAACCGACAGGCGGTTAAAACCCAAACCAGAACAGATGCTGACTCTGCGGACGTTTGCTCCTGTGGACATGGAAGAGATCCCAGTGCCTGGGCCTCTTGAATCAGATAGGGTGTGGTTGTTCCACACCCAAAAGGACGGAACAGGCAGATCTGAATCAGCCACCAGAGGGAGCATAAACAAATGTACAAAGAGGCAGGGGAAGCCTCCCTTCTCACATTGCACCTGGGTGGTAGAATTTCCACCCAGGGTGTTCTTTCATCTGTTGTTCATTCCAAGCACACTGCAGCTAGCTGGAAATCAAATAGGGAAGCACTTGTTCAGATCTCGAAGCATCCAATGTCAACTGTATCATGCTTTCGCAATTTCACACCACGTACTGTTCAGGTAGGTGCTGGTCTGTTTCTAAACAACACAGGCAGTATACATCTAAAGAAGTCTCTGTTCTAAAGATTGTTTCCAAGTTGTTTAGAACATAGAAGGTCTCATCCCACAAAAGCGACATAAGGAGTCCTTGGGTTTGCCGGCCAGCCCTCTGATGTTAATGATCTCTTGATCAAACTGAACCACAGAGCTACTACTATGCTTCTGGAAGATATAAACAATCATTTAAAATGTTGCTGACATAATGTTTTTCAGCTCAAAGACCAAGCACCATGTTCCCCAGGTAGTGGTTCTTGATACCCCACACCCTGGATGAGGTTGACTGTTTCCTCACCTGGGTCCTCTTCCATCCTCACCAACTCCCGGTCTTATACATTCTCCTTTCACAGAATCTGGGCTTCCCTGTGGCTCAACTAGTAAAGAATCTGCCTGCAATGTGGGAGACCTGGGTTCAAACCCTGTGTTGGGAAAATCCCCTGGAGAAGGGAAAGGCTACCCACTCTAGTATTCTGGCCTGGAGAATTCCATGGACTGTATAGTCCATAGGATTGCAAGGAGTCAGACATGACTGAGCAACTTTCACTTCACAGAATCTCCAATACTTCATGAAAACCAGGTTCCCATAGGTCTCACCATACTGTTCCCTGAACCCATGATCTCATTGCAAGGTGAATGAACATCCGTTCTTTATCACCTGGGTGTGGGGCATAGAGCATGCACTTGCAATGTGTTTGGTCAAAGGGCATGGTGGTGGGATCCTGCCACATCCGCTGCATCCCTGCTTTCAAGTCTCTTCTAACCTTTACACTGCTCATCCTTCCTTCTGTAGGGAGAGTCTGGGTCTGTGAGGCTCAGCTTGAGGCAGGGAGTAAGAAGACCATGGAGACTTCTCCCTTAAAAGACAGAAGGGTCTCTTCTAGTTCGTAGAAATAGGGCAAGGTGGGAGGGAAAGGACAGGATAGTAAGAGGACCCAGGGATTTTCCTGTTAATACTCCACACTGGGCCCTATTGAGGGTGGAGCAGTGGACAGTGGTCTTGACTCCAACAGCCACACAACTCTGGGTCCTCACCTTGGCTCCATCAGAAGAGAAGGCCAAGATTCTGAAAAAAAAAAAAAATATATATATATATATATATATATATATATATATATATATATATATATATTTAGCCTTTCCAGGTTCAGGCAAAGCTGATTCTTTGACTGTCTGTGCTCACTAAGGAGAATCTTAATTTGAGAAATGGAAGAATCTTGCATGTTTGGCCACAGAATTCATGAAATAACCACTAGAGTCTTGGGTGCTAGGCTTGGATCTGCCATTCACCAGAAATAGACCTTTTGGACTATTGACTTCAATGTTATATCTCTGCAGCAAACTTACCTTCCCATTTCTTTTAAATACTTTGCTACCTCTTGGAATTTTAGAGCAAGAAAGGATCTTAAAAAGCATAAAGCCAAGCTTTCTCATTTTACAGTTGAAAAACCTAGGAGGTCTCAGGAGGTAAAGACAAGCACTCAAGGTCATGCAGTTAATCAGGAGTTGTGTCAAGAGCAGAAGCAGGGTCGGCAGACACTTGGCTTGGCACAGTTCCACCTCATCTCCCTGCGCCCCCGAGCCCACACCCACAGAGGGGGCCAAGGGTGTGCTGAAAGTTTGAAGCAAGTAATTTTGAGTTTTCAAATTAGCTGTGGATAAGTCACACATGGATAATCACCAGCTGACTGCAGCCTGGGCTCTAACTGAGCTTTAAGTCAATATTATAAGCTTGAATATTTATGGGTATTTTGGTTTGTTTCCAAAAGTGGAGGAAAGTACCATCCTTCCTCCTGTCACATAAATGGAAAACACCAGAAAGGCAGGATTTACAGTGCTTTCCCAGCATTTGTGCATTTCGATGTTGGTGTGGGTGGACTGAAATCAGAAGGGAAACACAGCAGGAAGAGGCCACCACTAGCTTCTCGGTTTTAGGGGAGTGAGGGGCAATGAAGGAATACTGGGGTCACAGTAAAAGGTGCTGTTTGACTGAGTGATTAGCTCTCAAATTTGAAAGGCATGATGGGACATTTTCCAGGACTACCTCCGGAGGAGAGGGGTAACTTCCGGCCCTTCTTGCACATGGCAGTCACCTTTCCTGCCCTGGCTCTGACATTCTCTGGCTATTGGAAATCTGACCTCCCTCTTTTCTCCTCACTTCGAGGGCTGCTGCTGCTGCTGCTAAATCACTTCAGTCGTGTCTGACTCTGTGTGACCTCATAGACGGCAGCCCACCAGGCTCCCCCGTCCCTGGGATTCTCCAGGCAAGAACACTGGAGTGGGTTGCCATTTCCTTCTCCAGTGCACGAAAGTGAAAAGTGAAAGTGAAGTTGCTCAGTCGTGCCCGACTCTTAGCGACCCCATGGACTGCAGCCTACCAGGCTCCTCCATCCATGGGATTTTCCAGGCAAGAGTACTGGAGTGGGGTGCCATTGCCTTCTCCCACTGCAAGGGCACTTTTCAAATTAATTAAATTCTGATAAAATTGCATTTTTCCTTTGATAACTTGCAATGCCCTTGAGATTATCAGAGAAGATAAGAGCCAGGGCTTTAGGGAGGAACTCTGGGATGGTGACCTTGCTCTGCACTTTACTAGCTATATGACCTTGAAGAAGTCACATCTTGATAAGCCTCATCTGTAAAATGGAAGTCCTGGGTGCCCCACAGACTTGTCTGGAGGATGGAATGAGGGATGAGGATGGAAGGGCTTTGTAAAGTGCTATTCCCTAATGCACAGTGTCTGTAGTCCTTGTTAGTGCTAATGGGCTCTGGGCTGTTATACAGCCTGGTATGGGTTGGGGGCAGGAGGAAAAGGGGACGACAGAGGATGAGATGGCTGGATGGCATCACCGACTCGATGGATGTAGGTTTGAGTGAACTCCGGGAGTGGGTGATGAACAGGGAGGCCTGGCGTGCTGCGATTCATGGGGTCGCAAAGAGCCAGACACGACTGAGTGACTGAACTGAACTAAACTGCATGGGAATTGTGTGATTAATGTTTTCACTAAGATGAGCCTTAAAAAGGGTGTCATAGGTGAAGCTGGTCCTGAGCAATCGCCTCCTTGGGTCTCAGTTAAAGGTGATGTTTCTGAGCCCTTGCCATGTTTCAGGCATTCTGTTGACACCATGCACGGCTCACGTTGTTGAATTCTTACAATAACCCTGTGATAGGATGATTATCCCAATTTCACTCACATGGAAGCTGAGGCACAGAGTGGTTACGATACGTGCCTAGAGTCACACCACTAATATGTATGTGTCAGAGCCAGGAAATGAAATCAGGTAGTTCTTACTCCAAAGTCCTAGCTACTAACTATACTAGAAGATGGTATTTTCCAAAGCAGGCTGCAACAAAAGCTCCCATCCCCACAAGGAGTTCTACAATCAGACCTGCCACTCTCCCATCAGGAGGTGGAATCATATTCCTCTCCCCTTGAATGTGTGACACATCCCCTCCCCACCCTTAGTGATTCGCAGGTAACCAGTAGAATGTGGTGGCAATGGTGCCGTGACTTCTGAGCTAGGTCAGAGAAAAAGAGCCTTGCAGCTTCTGACCAGGCTTTTGGGACACTTGCTCTCTAGCCACCCTCTTTGGGAGTGTTCTTTCTGAAAACTCAGCCTCTGTGCTCTGAAAAGCCCAGGCCACATGGGGAGGCTGCATGGAGACCACCTGTCTATAGTCACAGCAACCTCGTCCAGGTGCCAGACATGCTGTGAAGAAGCTTCTGGATGATCCAGCCTTCCACCCATCAAGTCTTCCCAGGTGAGGCAGAGACAAGCGCCCCTGCTGTGCCCTGTGTGCATTTCTGACCTGCAGCCTCACTGAACGTATGAAATGGTTGTTTCACTTCACTAAGTTTGGAGAGACTCGTAACGATGCCACGATAGATAACTGGAACAGCTATTCTGCTATTCTCCATCAGTTCTTTCCAGGTAATGCCCGCCTCCCTCCTCAATTGATCAGAACTCCCCACTGTGATGTCCTGGATGGTCCTGGCAAAGGCTGTGTCTTCAATGTTTCCCGTTCGCTTAAGACCCTGAACTCTCTTGCCGCTGCTGCTGTTAAGTCACTTCAGTTGAGTCCGACTCTGTGCGACCCTATGGACAGCAGCCCACCAGGCTCCTCTGTCCACGGGATTCTCTAGGCAAGAATACTGGAATGGGTTGCCATTTCCTTCTCCAGAACTCTCTTGCTGAGAGAGGGAAATTCTGAGAGGGTTAACTACATTCGTCCCTGTGAAGCTAATTCCTGGTTAATCGTCAGCCTTCCAAGATTTCAGAGGGCCTTCTCTTGGTAACATGCCTGTCTTCCTAAGGGGTCCCTGGAGCCAGGCTGGCCAAGGGTGAGAAATCCTGGCCTTTCACTGAATGCATTCCTGGATGGGGGCTTGCTCGGACACACAGAAAGGCTGCCCTGTTCTGCCTGATCCAGCTCTGGTGGAAAGCAGCCAAGAATCCCTTCCTTCCCTTTGAAAAAGTCAAAGCAGTCTTAAGGGGAGCCACACAGACACCAGGGGCTGGACCATTATCGTAACGATCCAGACATTTCCCAGTCATGCCTGATCTTGTCACACCTCCCGACCCTGCTCCCTGAGCTTCGTCTGGCCTTGGACTAGCACCCAGATGGGAAACCTGAGCGTGGGATTCAGAGTCAGGAAGCTGGTCACCTATTGGCGGATAGTAGTGGCTGGAGGGGAGCACGGGCAGGAGGGGGGCTTCGGAGGGCCGGTCATGTTCCATTTCTCTCCATCTGGGTGCTGCTCACACAGCGTGTTCACTCTCTGATGACTCAGAGAGCAGTGCGCTTACGACCTCTGCATTTCTTCTGCTACACATCAATAACAACAAGAAAAAAAAGCAGACCAGCCATTCAGCTACTAGGTTGGAACCTAAAATAAATGCCTGAGGAGCACTAACAGAGGAAACATGCTGTATTCTACCAGTGGGAGCAGCGCCTCTCAGCTGTGAAGTCCCTCAGAGGACAGTCCATAGTTTTCATGTTTGTGTCACCAGTACCAACATGGAGCCTGGCATCCAGAAGGCATCCAGGGAGTGTTCACTGACCACCCCCCAACCCTTAGTCTCCCCTTTCTCCTTCCTACTCCTTACCCCGACCTACAGAAGAGCCTACCCAGATGGCTCTTGGCTGATATAGATCTCGTAGCAAGATCTATATTTTCTCATACATGCTCCCTGTCATCATCGATACCTGAGATGATGCAGAACAGGTGAGGTGAAAACAAATGAAGATCCTAAAACTCCCCAGGGGAACTTTAATCAAGATCTTTGCCTGCTTCCCCAGCAAATCCTCCACAGAACTGTGAGGAAACAGCCCTCTATAGCGGATTGATGCTGTGCTGGGTGATTTAATACATGTGCGAACGCTTTTCATCTTCATGACAACCCTGTGAGGTGCGGACTGCTACGCATCCCATTTATAGGCAGCCAAACCGAGGCACAGAGAAGTTAAGCAACTTGCCCAAAGTCACACAGCTAGTAAGTGACAGAGCCTGGATTAAGCCCAGCAATCTGGCTCCAGTCTGTACTCTCAAGCCCCACGGAATCCTGCCTTTATGGAGATGACAGTAACATATATGTGGGAGACATTTCCAAAATATTTGTTTGATAAATGGTGAATAACTGAATAGAGAATAGTTTATTCTACAACATAAAAAAATAAAACCCAGTGTTGGAGCTGGTGGTATTTTCAGCAATTGTGGGTGAAGGTGGGAAGAGGCTGGAGGTGGGGGGTGGGGGGTTGGCTAGATCTCCAGGCCTAGAAAATAAGTGCTTTTTGGATCAGAGAAAACAAAATCTTACTCATAGAAGAAAGATCTCTTGCTCTTCTTCTACCACCCCCCTCAGGATCTGAACAGATAATCAGAGCGTGCAGACATTCAGCAGTAATCAATTAGTACCTACTTTAGATTAAATTGAGAATATGTAAATTGGGTGCCTCATCAAGGCTGCACAGAGCCAGTGATTTGAGATGCAAGCACCCCAACGACGTGCTGCAAACATATCAAGTCCGCAACACAGAGGGGCATGCAAATCTCATCCCTCAGCCGAAAAACTTCTTAGACTGGGAGACCTGCTGTTCCTCTGTACACACACACACACACACACACACACACACACACACAAACACATTTATGCACGTGTGCTTTCTTTATCCACTCTATCCACTCCTCTCCATCTTCCCAGAGGCATATAATGTCCTACATCACCAGAAAGAACCCTCAGTGTAAAAACTCAGTGTTAGCATCACAAACAGCACAGCATCCTTGAGCTGGATCCATCATTCCATGTCACCACAGGGGCTGAGAAGTTGAGCCTTGTTTTGCTATTTGGTGACTGTTTTTATTTTTGACGGTGATATAAATAAAATCAGTGGCTAAACATGACTAGGGCTCCCTGGATTCCTTTCCAAATTCCCAGAAAGGGAAATGAGAGAAGAGACACTGATCAGATTTCAGAAGGTGTTTCTGAGAGTTAGCCTGCTATGCAACCCAAGAGACAAACAACATACGCTAGGATCAAACTAATTGGGAAAACAGGTCCCTGGATCAGCAAGCACAGGAACCTTGAAAGATCTGACTGGAGCAGAGGCCTTCATAAGACAGATTCTATGCCAACCTGCCTGTGAAGGGTCCCTGGGAGAACAAAATAATAAAGCCCTAACTGTCTGAGCAGGAGCCCAGGGAAAATTATAGTCTTTAGGCAAAAGGCATTTTCAGATTGTGGTCCCCAAACTGTCCTTGTTGAGGCCTGGAAGACTGGTAATTTTCATGGGATTCTTTTAATAGGCAAGTCAAGAGTGAGAAAGATGTTGATGGCCAGCCGTGGAGTATGGCATTGAGCCTACAGGGTGATAGCTAAGAGCCTTGAAGAGTGGTCATGTGGCTGAGGAGGTTGAAGAAAACTGGTTGAGGAGGTACATAAGATTTCACTGAGGCCAAGGTTAGGTGATGCATTCCGACTGGAGTTGTGAGTCTCACCTAGTCAGAAAGCTGAAAACATTACACCATCTGAGCTTTCCCTGTCTCCTTCTTTAGACTGCTAGGGGCATAAATTTATTTTTTCTTACTTAAATGAATTTAAGAGAAAAATGGCTTTGAGGAGAATTCTAAGCTATTCCTTGATAGCAAATAACTAACAAGTGATATTTGGCCCTGCCTAGACATTGGAAAGAAGACTCCTTGAAAGTCCCTTGGACAGCAAGATCAAACCAGTCAATCTTAAGGGAAATCAACCCTGAATATTCACTGGAAGGACTGATGCTGAAGCTGAAGCTCCAGTATTTTGGTCATCTGATGTGAACAGACGACTCATTGGAAAAGTCCCTGATGCTGGGGAAGATTGAGGACAGAAGGAGAAGAGGGCATCAGAGGATGAGATAGCTGGATGGCATCACCAATGCAATGAACATAAACTTGGGCAAAATCTGGGAGACGGTGAGAGACAGGGAGGCCTGGCATGCTGCAGTCTATGGGGTCACAAAGAGTCAGACATGACTGGACGATTGAACAGCAACAAGAAGAAGACACTGGAGCCTGTACTAGATATGAAAGTAAAGATACACAGGAATTTCCTCATGGTCCAGTGGCTAAGACTCCAAGCTCCCAATGTAGGGGGCCCGGATTCAATCCCTAGTCAGGGAACTAGATCCCACATGCTGCAACCAAGAGTTCACATGCCACAGCTAAAAATCCCGCATGCTATGAATAAGACCTGGTGCGTCCAAATAAATAAATATTTTTTTAGAACAGAAAGTGAAAATATATGAAAAAGAAAGCTATAAATGTATATTTCATACATAATGATATGAAAATTTGTAACGTATCATAATGATACATTAATTTGTATTCCAATTCAGAAAACAGACATGAATTCAAGAAATGATCAGAAAATGACCAAAGAGTAATGGAGTGGGGTCAGAGACCAGAAATGCTGGAGAGCTGGAGGGGTTATTGGGGATCCTTCGAGCAGAGTTCAAAGAGGAGGTGAGTTGTCCCTAACCTTTGGGAAGAAGGTTTGAATTAAAGGAAAAGAGCAGAGAGGGAGGATATTCCCATGACAGGATAGACAAGATGAGAATACTAATGAGACCCATTCCCAGTTCATGCTGAGTGTGGTAGATTAGAAAAATGCTTACAAATTATTTGCCTCTCTGCATTCACTTCCCTGCAATGTGACACGGCAGCTCCTCCCATCAAAAGATGGGGCCTCTTTCCCTTCTCCTTGAATCTGGGTTGTGTATGATTGGCTTTAGCCAATGCGACATTAACAAATGAGACATAGACAGTGGTTTCAGAAGGACTTACACCTTGGGACTTGTCTTCTTGCTGCACTTGAGACCATTAGGTCAACTTGTGAACGAGCTTGAACTAAACTATTGGAGAGGTCACATGGAGGAAAAACTAAGGCACCCTAGCCAACAGTCTGCCACCTCCAGATATATGAGGGAGATCATTGTTGATAGTCCAACCTCCAGCCTATCTACCAGCAAACCCAGGAGAGACCAGCCAAGCTATTTTAGACTAGAAGCCATATCCAGCCAACCTATAGAATTAAGAGCTAAATAAAATAGGTACCATTTTTAATCACTAAAATTTGGAATGGCTCTTATATAACTAAAGCTGAAACATTGGGGAAGAACCAAGCTATATGTAGGATATATTAATCTGAAAGGGACTAAAATAAATTGGTGGTCAAGATAAATGAAGATCCTGATGAGCATCTCCATAAAACAGGAGAGAATAATGGATGGGGGTGTGGGCAGGCCAAATCGGAAGTGAAAATAGGAACCCCAAATGTGGATGTCCTGGTGGAAGTTTGAAACACAGGGCTAAATAATTAGACCTAGGTTTCAGATTTGAAAGACACCAGCCTATAAGTGGAGAAGGAAATGGCAACCCACTCCAGTACGCTCGCCTGGAAAATCCCATAGACGGAGGAGCCTGGTAGGCTGCAGTCCATGGGGTTGTGAAGAGTCAGACACGACTGAGCAACTTCACTTTCACTTTTCACTTTCATGCATTGGAGAAGGAAATGGCAACCTGCTCCAGTGTTCTTGCCTGGAGAATCCCAGGGATGGGGGAGCCTGGTGGGATGCTGTCTACGGGGTCTCACAGAGTCGGACACAACTGAAGTAACTTAGCAGCAGCAGCCTATAAGTAATGGTGGACACCAGCAAATGATGAGCAATTCATCTTCAAAAAGAATAGTAAGAGAAGACCTTAGGACAGAGGCTAGGAGTCACGATCAATAACTATAGATATGAAAGGAGAAAGAAAACCCACTAAAAGAGGAAGGGCAGAGTGAAAGAGCCTCAGAGAAAGTGGCGTGGGGATTAGGACAGGGGAGGTGGGTCAACTCTGTCTAATGAAACGGGGGTAAAAGAGACTGAGGACCATGAAAAACATCCTTTATATGTTTAGGTGACCATTGGTGACTTTCAGGAGAAGAAAATACGGGATAATGGTTTACCCCTTTCCCTCAAGGGAAAGCAAGAAGTAAACTCATGGGAGGAGTCTACAGTGAAATTCACACCAGTTGCTTTGGCACTATACGAAAAGCTAAGGGGCCAATTTTCTTTGAGAGGGTAAGACGGAGAGAGGTAGAAATGGAGGCATCTTCAAATGTCCAGAAATCAATCTTAGGAATGTCTTCTTTGGAGGAAAATCGTAGCCAAATTCAAAGACTATACAAAGAGACTTCAGTTTTCCATATATTACCCATGGGGGTGTCATCCTACAGTTCTGGAACCATTGCCAGAAAGACTGGCTGAGACCTGTGTGATTTGTAGAGTCTAAGTTTCTGTAAAACATTTAGTCAAGCAGTTTGGTAGCAGTTGAGTCAGTGGACGTGCCCTTATTGCTCACGGGGATGCCCCTGGGGCTTTCTTCACTGCAGTTAATTTCCAGGACATGGCGCCACTAAATATTAGCATGTCCCTTCGTGTTAATGGCAAATGGCAAGAGGCTCTCATAATTTAGATATTTTTATGGCTGTTCTGTGGAAGCTAATTTTGTCTAACAAAACCCCATTAAGTTTTAGCTCTATCCTTTTCCCTTCCTCCAACTCCCAGAACTGGGACTTATATGTTAATTGCAGCCAGTCTATGCTAATTAGGTTTCATTTCTGTTTCTTAAAGAGACAGTTGCCATGGGGCCCTGCCCCAGTCATCACTCCTTCCCACCTCCACAGCCAGCTTTTCAGAGGTTAAACTCCAGGCTGGGTGAAGGATTCAGGTAAGGCTCACACTTGAAGTTGGAAGGCAGAGGGGTGGGTATTTCCATATTTCCCACAACTTCCTTTGAAGAAGAAGAGTTTCTTTTCCATGAAATTCTATGTGCAACATTTCTAATTGAGAAACAAATCAAAACACTATTAGATTCCTTAACTACACACAAAACTCAGCAAAATACCCCCAAGGCCTACTATAACCACTGCTTTGAACAGAACACCCTCAATCCTGAAGCTTTCATCTGCTCTGACAAGCTGGGGCTCATCACTAAAGGCTGAGTGAGGATATGCAGGGCAAGAGCTGCCCAAGCAAAAGGGCAACTTTCTATATTAATGCTTGCATCTATTCATAGAATGAGTGTTTTCTAGGAGCCCAATAGGCATTTGGGAGGATAAAAAGATGGATAAGACAAAGATCCTACTGTAACAAAGTCTCCAGTTTAGTGGGAAGACATTATAATACTATTAAGTAAGTTACCTAGTATTTACCAGGCACTAGGAGAAGCGGACGACAGAGGATGAGATGGCTGGATGGCATCACTGACTCGATGGACGTGAGTCTGAGTGAACTCTGGGAATTGGTGATGGACAGGGAGGCCTGGCGTGCTGTGATTCATGGGGTGACAAAGAGTCGGACATGACTGTGCAACTGAACCGAACTGTACTGTGAATATACAATAATGTTTACATACATTACTACATTGTAATCATCACAACAATAATATGAGGCAGATATTTATCTGTCCATTATACAGATGGGAAAACTGAGGTTTAAAGAGGCATAGCATAAATAAGTATTTGTATATATATGCATGTGTGCTAAGTTGCTTCAGTTGTGTCCAACTCTTTGAGACCCTCTGGACTATAGCCCACCAGGCTCCTCTGTCCATGGGATTCTCTAGACAAGAATACTGGAGTGGGTTGCTATGCCCTCCTCCAGGGTATCTTCCCCACCCAGGAATCAAACCCATGTCTCCTGAAGCTCCTGCATCGTGAACAGATTCTTTACCACTGAGCCACTGGGGGAAGCCTATATATAAGCTATACATACATACATATATATATATATATATTTATTTATTTATTTATTTATTTATTCATCAGTTACCTAGTACCACAAATAATGCTATGCAACCAACAACCACAAAACTCAGTGGCATACCATAGTAAATCTTATTTTTTTTGAGCATGGATCTGTGAGTCCACTTGGGGAGTTCTGCTTCAAGATGTGGGTCATCTTGACTTGGCCACAGGTCGAGTTCAAGTCTGTTCCTGTGTATCTCATCCTCTTTGGACCCAACAGCTAACTTGGGGTAGACTGCTCATGACAATGTAGAATCACAGGGAGACAACTGGAAGCACACGATAGGCCCAGAACTCACACACTGTCACTTTCACTCATATTCTGTGAACCAGTACAAGTCACATGTCAAGACTAACATCAATGGACAAGGAAGTACTTTATGCCCAACCAGGTGGGAGAAATCGCAAAGTCACACAGAAAAGGCTGTGGGTGTATAGTTCTAATGGAGGGTGCAAGAAAATGAAAACCAGCGATCTAATCTGCATACACAGATCAAAACAGGTAGAGCTGGGACTCAGACTCAGAGTGATCAGGTTCTAAAGCCCATCCTTCTAACCTTCATACTGCATGCAAACATCTAAGAATAAGAAAGTCAAGCAGTGAAGCAGTGGCAAATGAATAGTAATGACGCCTTCTGACTGGGAGATTGGATCAGGCTGCACAGAGGTGATACCTGGGCCTGAAGATGAAGAGGATTTCTGATAGGCAGAGACAAAGATGAGGACGTTGTTGCTGGAGGAAACAGCATGGGGATGGATGGAAGGATGTGATGTGATCACAAGATTGGAGTGGAGGGTTCCCAGGGATGATAAGGAGTGGGGAGAACTGAGGATGGGAAGTTAGGATGAGATCAGAATGGAGTTGTGAGCATGGCTGTGACATGATCAGATTTAGAATCTCTTGGGCTAGCTCTTCTCAAACTTTTTGTGCCTAAGAATCCCCTGGGGATCTTGTTAAAATTCAGATTCTGATTCAGTAAAGTCTTGGATGGAGTGATTGAGATTCTGCATTTCTAACAAGCTCTCTGGTGATGGTGATGCTGCTATTTCCCACTTTGAGTTGCAAGACTCTGAGCAAACAGCCTGCTGTCCATTCAAGATCAGGGATTATGTTTTCCTTCTCTTGGTTTCCACACGTTAGACGAGATGTAACAGACCCACCATTGGGGTTGGAAGTTGCTGTGCTGCTCCCGCCATCCCTTCCTTCTAATTGGCCTCCTCACCATCACCAAGGCTTCCCAACTCTGCAGTAAAGAGCCAACGTTCTCCATCTGCTTGCTGCATTAGCTACCTGCATCCCTACGCTCTGGCCCATTTTCTTATTAGAGGAGAAAAACAAAGGGCAGCAAAAAGCAATCTTGTATTACTGGAGATCTATGCAGATTCATTAGAGCTTTGGGGAAGCCATCAGAAGTTGATTGTGCTTGAAGGGGTTGCTCGTCTCCTCCCATTTCCTAATTTGATTTCACGGCTCTGCAACGAAGTCAGAATTAGAGCCACATTAAAGTCTGGAAGAGACAGAGAAAATTCCATCACCAATCAAGTTGTGAAACTTGCAAGGTGCTTTCTCCCAATCTCCCCCAAGGAATCACCCATTTTACTAACGTGAGGGTGACCTCAAGAGAGATCATGGGCTGAAGAATCCCATTGGATGGATTCCAGAGAAGTCTCACATTTGTGGGTAAGGGGCTCTGGAAACAGGAGGGAGTGAAATGCTGGAAGATCTACTTTGGTCAGGATACACTTTAGAAATAAGTGGCTTTTGGGGGTACCAGGTGAATGGCACTGGGTCTCAAGCCTCAGGATGTCCTGACCTGACTGCCTGTCCTTGAGCTTAGAGAAGTTCTTGAGTTTAATGAACAGAATCATTCCTTTAAGTTCTGATGATGTTCAGGTGCCTGTGGCAGATGTGGTGATACTCTGGGCTCAGGCCCTTGGCACTCCCTCCTAGAGCCTGCAGGCATTTACAGGGAATGCCTGCCAAGGATTCTGGCCATGGGGGCAGATTTAGGGGGCTGAGAAGGCAAACTGGAGTTAATGCCCTGAGAAGCCATCGGCCACCAATGAGTTGGTGGATATATACACCAACTTCCTCACTTCTTGCTTGGGATAACACTGGGGCAATAGTTCAGTTCAGTTCAGTTCAGCCGCTCAGTCGTGTCCGACTCTTTGCGACCCCGTGAACCGCAGCACACCAGGCCTCCCTGTCCATCACCAACTCCTGGAGTTCACTCAGACTCACGTCCATCGAGTCCATGATGCCATCCAGCCATCTCATGCTCTGTTGTCCCCTTCTCCTCCTGCCCCCAATCCCTCCTAGCATCAGAGTCTTTTCCAATGAGTCAACTCTTCGCATGAGGTGGCCAAAGTACTGGAGTTTCAGCTTAAGCACCATTCCTCCCAAAGAACACCCAGGACTGATCTCCTTTAGAATGGACTGGTTGGATCTCCTTGCAGTCCAAGGGACTCTCAAGAGTCTTCTCCAACATCACAGTTGAAAAGCATCAATTCTTCGGTGCTCAGCCTTCTTCACAGTCCAACTCTCACATCCATATATGACTACTGGAAAAACCATAGCCTTGACTACATGGACCTTTGTTGGCAATAGTAGAGTATTGCCATTTCTGTAGCTCAAAAATAGGCGATATCATGTGATTCTAATTAATGTTCTTTCTCCATTTTATAAAGGGACGATCTCAGAGATGTTAAGTGGCATAAGGTCAGCCAGTGAGGAATAGGCAAGACTGAGGTTTAGACCCAGGCCTGCAGAGCCTGAGGGTTCTTCTCTATCCCAAGCTCTTTGTAGCTTAGTTCAGTGTGTGTTATTACAATCTCCATCATCTTACATCCAAGGACGTCACTGAGAAACAAGATGACTAGGATACACACCCGGGAGGAGGCAAGGCAAAACTCACATCCTGGGTCTTAAGGGAACCCATTCATCTTTCCTATTTCACAATGAAAACCCCCAAATAGGATAAGTTCCAAGCAAAACTGCAATAAAAGATGAGCCGGAACCTTTCTGCTTGGTAATCAGCAAGTGGAATCACACCTCGTGTACCTAGTCCCCCCAGGCCCCTCAACACACCTGCTACTCCCATCCTTGCCCAGAGGATTAATCTTGAGTTTCTGTCCCACGTTTCATTCACAACTTGTTCAGTCAGAAAGCCCCACTTCTTCCTGAACCCCCGAATCTTTGCCACCCTGGAATGGTGGCATTTTAGTGCAGGAAGTTTGGGGCACTGTCTTAGCTTGGGTTCCTCCAGAAGCAGATCCTAAGACACAGATTTGAGTGTGAGGAATTGATTTCAAAGTTAATCCTAGGAAGCTCTGATAGAGGAATGAAGAAGTGAGGTGGGGAAAGAAAGAACACTGATACAAGCAAGTGACCAATGGGGAGCCCACAGAGAAGAACCCTCAGGCTCTGCAGGCCTGGGTCTAAACCTGTTTTGCAGGTTCCTCACTGGCTGACTTTGTGCCACTTGCCTAACGTCTTTGAGACCGTGTCTTTATAAAATGGAGAAATAACGTTAATTCGAATCACATGACATCGCCTGTTTTTGAGCTACAGAAATGGCAATTTCATGTGGTTCAACCTAAGACCTATCTTGCAGGGTTGATGTGACGATTTAAATTAATAACTGAAAAGCATGTGGTGTACTGACATGACCACTGTAGGTACCCGATGTACCATTACAGCTGCTGCGACTATTATTGAGATAGCATCTTATGGAGATCACACTGTAAAAAGTATAAAACTCTACTTAGATTTTGAGTAAATACTGATAATAGCATCCCACCACCCAAGGACCCTGTTTACTTATCTTAACACCAACCAAGATCAAAACAAAGCAAAAATCAGTGGACATCCAGATGCGGGGAGAACATACCAGGCTTTCCGTGTTTGCTAGCTCCCTGCAGAACACATTATTTTTTGTTTGTTTGTATTTCCAAATGTCATGGCAAAACCATTGTGAGTAAAAGAATAAGAGGTGATTTCAGCTTCCATCTTTTGTGAGGTTCAGGTTTAAAAAATAAAGAAGGGCCCCGCAAAATTAACTTTATCATTTTAAGAAACAACCATTGAAACAGCCGTTGTGAATATATTCATTATTATACAATGCTGAGCGCTGTGCACCAGTGCGCGCAGCATCTGTCTGCTCACTAATTCTCCCGTTATTATTACCCACTGAAAGGGCAGGCGGGAGAGGATTCCAGGCAATCTCCCTCGGCAGAGGTTTGCAGGTTTCATGGAGCACTCAGAACTCCCCCAAATGTGCTCCTGAGCATTTGGCTTGCTAATCTTGTTGACAGGACAGAAAAAAAAAAAAAAGCCCATAGAAAATAGCTAATGGTCTTAATTTTCCTATACCTGACAGCTAACTGATTTCTCCCAACCCAAACAGTTACTCATCTGATTCACCTCTTCTCCCCTTCCCCAAATACACACACACACACACATCCCACACTCCTCCAAACCTGTCAGTCACAGCCGTGTCTGTGCATGCATGTGCATGCCTGAGTGTTTGTGTGTGCGTGTGTGTGAGAGAGAGAGATGGGGCTTCATTGTATTTCTTTGCCTCTCAGGAAGGTCACAAATAACAGATGCAAAGAGACTACCCCAATGGCAAGCTGGAAGGGACAGAGTGGTCTCACCTAAGTCCTACAGCAACTAGGCACCATCAGGACAACACGTGGTATCAATCACTCAAGGTGACCATTGGGAATAAGACAGAGAAGCAGTAGAGTCGGGCCTGCAGGAGAGATCTGGCGAGTGTCTGGTGAGCTGTGGGGCCTGGTGGTGACAGCTGCTCTGGCAGATCATTTCCAGGAAAGCGAGACGCTCAGGCAAGGCAGGAGGTTCTAGAAAGGACACCAGGTACTGCTGCGTCAGGATCCAGGCCAGAATTGGGTGAAAAGCTACTTAGAATTTGTGACTTCTCTTTTGTTCTCCACCCCTGGTTCCTGTTGCTGGTTTAAACTCTTTCAACTGGACCCTGGATTGTGTCTGTGAACCTGAAAAGTACAAGAGCAGCGGCTGCTGTAGCTGCACCAAATGAAATGGAACTATCCTTTGTGTGTGTACTTATGTGTGTGTGTGTGTGTGTGTGTGTGTGTGTGTGTGTGTGTTAGGGGTGGGCTGGTTCTGCATTTTAAAGGGATGGATTAATGGCTAAATGGCTGTTCTATGCTTTAAAGGGCCAGCTGTTCCGTGGTTAGTATTACAAGATTTATCTCTTGGAATGGTTTTTTTAAATCACCACCCCCCTCTTCCCCAGCTGTAGGCTTGTTGTTATGGGAGAAGAAAAACATTGTCTGGGTGGAGGAAAAGCACCCGAGTGTGTAACTTGGACACTTCCTGTACAGCAGACGCCTGGACAATGCTTCCCTCCAAGGGGTTCCTCTAAATTTCTTCAATTTCCTGGATGACATGGATTCTCCTCAAAAACATTATAGACTCACTGGCAAGCTCCTGGAAAACAGGGTTCCTACCTTCATTTCTATCTGTGGTCTCTCCACCTTCTGCCATGGGTTTGAAGCTGTCCTTATCTATCTCCTGGCCTCAATTCTATCCTCTGCTTCCCACTTCCTTCTCCCACCCAGAACCTTCCACCTCTACTCTCCACAGGCTGTTCCTTCAGCTCAAATGCTTTTTGCCTTCCTCTCGAGATGCCTATATGTGCCCTTTGAATAGTCAGGAAGCCCCCTTTCTCCAAAAAGCTTTCCCTCCCTCCATCCCTCCCTCTCTCCACTGAGCTCCAATGGCTCTAAACACATGGGGTCCCCAGAGATGCCCTGCCACTATGCGGGTCTCTATTCCTCCCCTTTGCCCTCCTTTCTGGGGTCCTCATCCTTGTTTTATTTCTTGCCTTCTTCTGCCTTCAGCCAGACTCCAGCTGGGGAGTTGGGTGCCCAGGGACTCCCCGCAATCGATGACAACAGACTGAGGGGCAGCTGCGGAACAACTGCAACAAATGAAACCAAGGCCAAACGTTAACTGCCTCTGGCAACTTCTCCTCTTGGGCCTCTCGTGCAGGCCCCAGAAAGGCTAAAGGTTCAGGTCATAAAATCCCAACTCCCAGACCCACAAATCATTGTTTCCAGCCTGAAGGAGACACCCATCCCAGCCAAGGTCTTCCTGGACACATATTAGTCATGGAGCGGTCCTCCCCGCCTCAGGGCCCAGTCATTTCGACTCTCCTCAGATCATCCCAGGACTGGTGAATGGTCAAAGAAACGGTTCTTAGGGAGAACCGAGTCTCTCCTGGAATTGTGGGTTCCTGGCAGCTAACGCCAGGCACCTGACCCAAAGGAGCTTAGGATGGGGTTTAGCTCCTGAGGCAGAGGCCAGAAGAGCTCACACACCCACAGGCCAGAGTTCCCTGCTGGAGCTCCTGCTGGACGCAGCTGGAGCCGGGACATGCCCACGTGTGTCCTCCCCCAAGAAACCAGCTAGAGACTGCTCTTTCAAAAGGCATGTCTTATAAAAACCCATATTCAACCATGGGACATGCTGTCACAGACACATTATGAAGGGTTCTTGTAGGTTATGAGATACCCATCTGTAGCGGTGAGAAGGCAATAGAAGATAGAAGTGAGACCACTGACAAGAGGGACTGTCATTGAGGCTCATCCCGGACACTGCCACTAACTAGCTGTGTGACCACTTGCAAGTTACCTCTCCACACTGTGTCTCAATTTCTGCATCTGTTAAATGAGGGCAATAATCATAACAACCTCATAAGGTTGATTTGAGGACCAAGTGAGATAATCCAGGCAGGGCATAGGCACAGTACTTGGCACAGAATAAGTCCTCAAAATAGGTGAGTTTTTACTTGAATTTTGATGTTTTTAAAATCAAAGATCCACCTACACTCCTCTTGGGGAAGGAACAAAGGTCAAAGATAAGCTGAGAACTTCACATTCTTGGAAAAAAACTGATTTAGCCTGGAAAGACACTGAGCAGATGGTTCATTTCAACATTTTATCATGTTGAACATCTTCTATCTCTAAACTTCCTTTTGACTTCGATTATTAAAAGCAACCAGAATAGCAAGCAAAGTACTGTGTGTGTGTGTGTGTGTGTGTGTGTGTGTGCGCTCAGTTGCTCAGTTGTGTCTGACTCTTTGTGACCCCATGGACTATAGCCCGCTGGGCTCCTCTGTCCATGGGATTCTCCAGGCAAGAATAAGGGAGTGGGTTGCCATGGCCTCCTCCAGGGAAACTTCCTGACCCAGGGATCGAATCTGGGTCTCCTACGTCTCTTGCATTGGCAGGCAGATTCTTACCACTGAGCCATCTGGAATCCCAAGCAAAGTACTAGTCTTTTAAATATTGTCCATATGTGGGGGGGGGGGGGGGGAGGAATTAGATTGGAAATCCAGTGGGTTTTTTTTGTTTGTTTGTCTAGTTTCTATTTCCTGATTTCCCCTGGAACATCACCCCTCACCCACTCTTAGTCCTGGAACTTGGGCAGGGTTTTGTAGTGGTGTGCTGGCCATCACTTCCACTAGCTCTGTTTGTGATCCTGCCATCCCTTCAAACTCCATGTTCAATGGCATCATGACAGCCACATGCAATCAGCCATGGTGAGAATATTTATACCAGTGACCCTGGCAAACTCTGCAAATAAGCATCTCCCTCTTCTCACTCCAGAGCTCGTTGTTAAATGTTTAACAGCACACCCTTGAGCTTCTACTCCATTCCATAGCCGTATGATCTAAGAATGGCCAATCAGCCTATTTCACCTTCTTGGCTTCAGTGACAGGTTGAGAGATGGATGCACGTCCAGAGCCAGACCCCTGACAAGCAATCTTGAGATGTTTGTTGAAAAAATTTGGAGAAAAAGTCCTTTTTAGTGGGAAGGTAAGGAGGAAGCTGATAATGTCAAAGTCACCACTATATGGATGTTGTCTCACCTGAAAGAAGGAAAGAACAAGATACAAAGTGCTGGTGACTAGGCTGGACTAACCGTTGGATTTAAAAGGAAAATGACCCTATAAATTCCCCCTGCCTTTTCCTTGATAAGCCAGTTGGAGTTGGAGTTCTGTCATGTGACATCCAGGGGTCCCACTAAGAGAGCTGTGTTACATGTTACCAAGCATCGAGTTTTATCTGTCTGCTTGTGGTAGAGAGTTTAATGGCTACAAATTCCTCCTCTCCCAGTAGGCACGCTCCTTTGCAGTGTGATTTGCAGTTTCTTCCTATAAGAAGTGGAGTCTATGTCCCCCTCCCTGGAATCTGAACTGGCCTTGTGACTTGTTTTGCTGATGGAATGTAGCAGGAGCAAGGCTATACAACTTGTGAAGCCAGGAGATCTTGTGGCTTCCACCTCCCGCTGTCTTGGAACCCTGAAGCCACTATGCTTTGACATCATCATCCATGTTGGATGAAGGACCACATAGACAAAGATGCTCAGCAGACCCAGCCATCCCTACTGAGTCCAATGCCCAGCCAACCCTCAAGCTGAATGCAGCCCATGGAGTGAGCCCAGGCAAGATCAACAAAGAACCTGAAGCCAACACCCATAATCAAGAAAAATAATAAATCACTGTTTTAAGCCTCTCAGCCTTGGGGCAGTTGTTACACAGCAAAAGGTACTTAATGGATTTTGGCATCCAAATTTTATTTATCCATTAATGAGGGGATAAAAGTCTTATGTTTGGGAAGAGAGTTGGGGCTCTGGAGCCAGAAAGTTGGACTTGAGCCCAGGTTCCACTGCTTAGCAGCTGTATGCCCTTGGGACACTTATTTAATTTCTCTGGGCTTCAGTTTTCCCATCTGTCAAGTGGGGATAATAATAGCAGCTATCTTGCAGGACTGTCACAAGGATTAAATAAGCTAAAAGCTTATTATATGCCCAGTCTTTGGCATAAGAAAGCACTTCGTGAGAGTTAGCTACTATAACTATTAGGTGTAGCACTTATGCTATGTGAAATAAATCTAAACTCTTTGTTGAATGCAAGAACAGTGATTCTGACTACAGTAAGTGTTGCAGGTTGAGCTTAGGGTATTGTCATGGTAGAATTCCAACTTACCCAGTCATGTCTGTAAGGAGTGGTGGGAGTGAGAGGGCACCACCAATCTACTAGCATTTGTGATCAAAGAGACCCCTGGGAAAGAACTCACCCTAAGTGTGAAGGATGGTGAAAGTGAAGTTGCTCAGTCGTGTCTGACTCTTTGCAACTCCATGGGCTGTAGCCTGCCAGGCTCCTCCCTCCATGGGATTCTCCAGGCAAGAGTACTGGAGTGGGTTGCCATTTCCTTCTCCAGGGGATCTTCCTGACCCAGGGATCGAACCCGAGTCTCCCGCATTCTGGGCAGATGCTTTAACCTCTGAGCCACCAGGGAAGCCCACGAAGGATGGTAGTAAATACTAATAGTCTACACTTATTGAGTACTTAGTATATGCCAGACACTCTAAGTGCATGACATGGGTTATCTCATTGAGCTTCACAGCATTCTTAGAAAAGTAGGTGCTACTAATATCTTTATTTGCAGATAAGAAACTGGGGCTCAGAGAGGTTAAGTTACAAACCAAAGGTCACACAGCTAGTGAGAGTGGAGCTAAGCATTTCAGCCCCAGACAGCTGATTCTAGAGCCTGTGCTCCTAGCCCCTTACCATACTGCCTTGGTGCTTGGACCAATGGGCCAGAGCTGGTCAGCACCATCAACCTTCACGAAGATGATCCTGCCTCCAAGCCCTGAGGCAAGGGGGAGGAATATATAATAAAAGGGCCTGGGAATTCTCCTCCTTCAGTGGGCACTGAACATGTACCTGGCAGTTCTGATGCCAGTCCCTTGATGGCCTACAAGGAGCTGGTTCCTCTGCCCAGACACTCACCATCTGGCATAGGGTTTGGGCACTCCAGTCAGACATTGCTGGTTGCCAGAGGCTGTTGGGGCATCTATGGCAGCGTTGGGTAGCAGCAATAGTGCCTTTGGAAGGCTTTGAGGGTGCAAGGGCCATTTTGACTTAGGCAGACTCTGCCACAGCAGTGGTAGGAAGGCTCAGAACCAGTGGGAAGGAATCTGAGGGGCTCCTGGTCTCTGCAGAGTGAGTGGGAATAGAACCAGAGGCACTGGGCTGTTAATGGCTCTGACCATGATGCTATTCTTACTCCAGGGGACTCCAAACTGCAGGACCTGTCAAAGGCCACCATGAACCCAGGTGTTGGCCAAGGCAGCATCCACAGAAAAATCTCTATCCCCAGAAACATCTCCTGGTCTAACATAAGGAGCTCCAGTTGTTCATGAGCAGCCCTGAAGACCCATCACATTGCATCACCCTTTTGCTAAAGTCCACACTTAAATTACAGCCACCTTGAGGCTAGGGTGAGGGAGTCACTTGGCTTCCATGGGAATGTAATTTTGGAGAAAGTCCATATAAACATTTCTCTCTTCAGAGTCTTGAGGATTCGCAAATGATGCTTCCATTGCAAATAATCAAGCTTGTATAGTTCCCAACTGTCCTCATCTCTGTGCCATTCATCAAGATGTCCAGGAAGCAAAATGGTTCCAAAGGGACTCATTTATTTATTCATAAAACAAATATTGATCAAATACTTCCTCACTGCCAGGTACATGCTTGGGTGCTGGGTGTGTGCATGCTAAGTCACTTCAGTCATGTCCAACTCTTTGTGATCCTATGGACTGTAGCCCATCAGGCTCCTCTCTCCATGGGATTCTCCAGGCAAGAATATTGGAGTGGGTTGCCATGCCCTCCTCCAGGGGATCTTCCCTACCCAGGGATCAAACTCACATCTCCTGTGGCTCCTGCATTGGCAGGCGAATTCTTTATCCTGAGCAACCAGGGAAGTGCCTCCACGGGTGCTGGGTAAGGGGATAAAACCAGCGAAATTGTTATAGATCCTGAACTCATGGAGTTCTTCTAGGAAGAGAGGTAGACATAGATCCAATAGTCAAACCAGTGTGATATTACAACCTGTGAAGCTGCAATGAAGAATAAGAATGGGCTCTTGGAGAGCAAGTTACAAGGGACCAGAGCCAGCCTTGGTAGTCAGGGTTGGCTTTGCTGATAAAGGATAGCTTAAACTGATATCTGAAAGATGGGTAGGGTAGGGGTGGAAGCCAGAGAAAGGCCATTGCCAGAGGTACACTTAAGATTCTTGCCAACTCTAAATATCAGAAAACTAAGATCATGGCATCTGGTCCCATCACTTCATGGCAAATAGATAGGGAAACAGTGGAAACAGTGGCTGACTTTATTTTTCTGGGCTCCAAAATCACTGCAGATGGTGACTGCAGCCATGAAATTAAAAGACGCTTACTCCTTGGAAGGAAAGTTATGACCAACCTAGATAGCATATTCAAAAGCAGAGACATTACTTTGTCAACAAAGGTCCGTCTAGTCAAGGCTATGGTTTTTCCAATGGTCATGTATGGATGTGAGAGTTGGACTATAAAGAAAGCTGAGCACCAAAGAATTGATGCTTCTGAACTGTGGTGTTGGAGAAGACTATTGGAATACAAGGAGATCCAACCAGTCCATTCTGAAGGAGATCAGTCCTGGGTGTTCATTGGAAGGACTGATGTTGAAGCTGAAACTCCAATACTTTGGCCACCTGATGTGAAGAGCTGACTCACTGGAAAAGACCCTGATGCTGGGAAAGATTGAGGGCAGAAGGAGATGGGGATGACAGAGGATGAAATGGTTGGATGGCATCACTGACTCGATGGACATGGGTTTGGGTGGCCTCCAGGAGTTGGTGATGGACAGAGAGGCCTGGTGTGCTGCGGTTCACGGGGTCGCAACGAGTTGGACACGACTGAGCAGCTGAACTGAACTGACTGAAGCTGATATCTGAAGGCAGGATAGGGTAGGGGTGGAAGCCAGAGAAAGGCCACTGCCAGAGGTACGCTTAAGATTCCTGCCAGCTCTAAATCCCATCTTCCTGTGGTTAGGAATCCCCCATCATCCACACTGGGGCTCTAGTCAGGTTACTCTCCAGTCTTCACAAAAGTAAGGCATTGGGAGTCATGCTAGGCTGCTCCTTAAGCCTGGGTTCCACTGTCCAGGTGCCCTGCAAGGACAACCACAGGCCAGTGGGATACCTGGATTTCTTTCAGAGTGATTGCTGTGGGAGGAACTGTGTTGCCTCCATCTTCTCCTCCTACAAAAACATATGCTGAGGCCTTAACACTCAGTACTCACAAATGTAACCTTGTTCAGAAATAGGGTCTTTGAGAGGGTCAAATTAAGACAAGGTCATTAGGTGAAAACTCCAGTTTGAAAAGATGCATGCACCCCAATGTTCATAGAAGCACTATTCACAATAACCAAGACATGGAAGTAACCTAAGTGTCCATCAACAGATGAATGGATAAAGAAGACGTGGTACCATGGTGCCATATAACATGGACTATTACTCAGCCATAAAAAAGAATGAAATACTACCATTTGCAGCCAACATGGATGGACCTAGGGATTATCACACTAACTGAAGTACGTAAAAAAAAACACAAATATTCATGATATCACTTATATGAGGAATTTACAATATGATACAATTGAACTCATTTACAAAACAGAAACAGATTCATAGACATAGAAGGCAAACTTATGGTACCGAAGGGGAAAGGAGTGGGGAGGGATAAGTTAGAAGTACAGGATTAACAGACACACACTACTCTAAATAAAATAAACCACAAAGATTTACTGTATAGCACAGGAGACTATATTCCATATCTTATAATAACCTATAATGGAAAAGAATGTGAAAAATAATATAAACATATACATGTGTATGTGTGTGTAACTGAAACACTTTGCTGCACACCTGAAACAACTCTACTGCAATTAACAAAAAAAGAGGTCAGTAGAGTGGACTGTAACCTAATATGAATGGTATACATATAGAAAGGGGAAATTCGGACAAACCCCTAGGAAGAATGTTGTGGGAAGATACAGAGAGACACAGAAGGAAGATAGCCATGTGAAGATTGAGGCAGAGAATGAAGCGATGCAGCCAAAAGCTAAGCAATGCCTGGAACCACCAGAGGCTCAAAAGGCAATGAAGGATCCTTCCCAGGAGCCTCTGGAGAGAGCATGGCTCTGCTAACACCCTGATTCCAGACATCTAGCCTCCAGAACTGTGAGATAATCCATTTTCCTTGTTTTAAGCCAAACAGTTTATAGCACTTGGTTACAGCAACCCTAGGAAATTAATACAGTGATGGAGCCACTCACAGAACTGTCCCTAGGGATCTGAACTGAGCAGCTCGAGAGGAGGGTCACAGAGGATCACTCTGGGTCAAGAGTGTGGTCAGTCAGCTCAGACTCCTGTGGGTGGAATGGAATAGAGAGGACAAGAGTGGAAGTCAAGGGACAATCAGGAGGCCTGGGTAGTAGTCATGAACTCATGAGACACTAAGGAAGTAACATGTTAGTTGCTCAGTCGTGTCCAACTCTTTGTGACTCCATGGACTGTAGCCCACCAGGCTCCTCTCCATGGAATTCTCCAGGCAAGAATACTGGCGTGGGTAGCCATTTCCTTCTCCAGGGGATCTTCCCAACCCAGGGACTGAACCCAGGTTTCCTGCATTGCAGGCAGACTCGTTATTGTCTGAGCCCCCAGGGAAGCCCATGGACAGAATTTAATTATTTACATGGCAGAAGAAGCAGCTGAAGGTTTCAAGGTCGACCCCCAGTTTTAGACTTGAGAACCTGGTGATAGCAAAGGTGAAGAGGGCCATGTGGGGTTGGTTCTGCTTAATCTCACTGAAGAAGTTAATTGTATTCTCAAAACTCTTTGGGCTTTTCTCTCTTTTGATAGCTAATTTAAAAATGAAAAATGTTTTCTCATTAGAGAAGGCATTCCTCACAGAGAATGACAAGTAGAGAAAACAACTAAGGTCAGATCAGCTTCCTCCTCACTCTGCCATCCGCTCTCTCAGTGTGTATTTCTCAAAGGAGGCCAGTCAGCGTGGGTGTGAGGCAGAATTTTAAGATTCTCAATGACTTATGCCCTGTGTAACCCCCTCCCTCAGAGTGTGGGTGGACCAGACTTAATTAGATGAGCCCTTGAAACAGGGTCTAGAAGTCTGAGATGGAAGAAGTCAGAGAGATTCTGCTGCTGGCCTTGGAAAAGCAAGACATCACTGGTCCTATAGCTGCAAGGAACTCAATTCACCCAATGACCACATGACCTGGGGAGAAACTGGGAGCCTCAGATAAGAATCCAAGCCCCAGTCAACACCTTGACTGTGGCCTTGTGAGATCCTGAGCAGAGGAACCAGTCAAAGCCATATCAGACTCCCGACAAATGTGAGCTATGTGAGCTATGTGAGCTGTGTGGCAAATGTGAGCTAATGAGTGGGTGCTGTCTGGAGCCTCTAAAGGTGTAGGAATTGGTACCATAGTGTTGTTGTTTAGTCACTAAGTCGTGTCTGAATCTTTTGCAACCCCGTGGACTGTATCCCACCAAGCTCCTCCATCCATGGGATTTCCCAGGCAAGAATACTGGAGTGGGGTGCCATTTCCTTTTCCAGGGGATCTTCCCGACCCAGGGATCAAACCCGGGTCTCCTGCATTGCAGGAGGATTCTTTACCACTGAGCCACCAGGTAAGCCCTGGTTACATAGTAGCAGATTCCTAACACAGTGGGGATCCTGACTTTCCCCCAGTCAGATTTCAAAACCGATTCAGCCCTTCCTTATCTTCTTCCTGTCACATTATCTCCATCCATGAAATGTGTTAGATCTGTTTAAGGAGTTCCAGTGATCACAAGAGCAGATGCTGGAATGCTCATTGAAGGCATGACCAGCAGACACTGAAAGCCTAATAAGGCCCCAGTAGAATTCCTTACCTCAAGGAGGAAGGTGAACTTTTCCATTGCTCAGGCTTCTGCTGGTGAGCATGGGTTTGGGTGTTGGGAGCTGTGTGGGGAGACAAAGATCACAAGTGAGAGAAGGAGCTGGCCAGGCTGTGTCCTAGAAGGTAAAGAGAGAAAAATGGTTCCCACTTCCAATGGGAATAGCCTTCAGCTGTGGACTTTGTGGTCTCCAAGGTCAAACAGAGAAGCTTTCTTAAAGCACTAGTGGACGTGAAGGTCCAGCACGACTGCATGGGTCATGCGATGCTCCACACATCAAACCTGGTGTCTTCAGCTGTTTTTCCAGAAAGCAGAGTCTGAAACAGAGGGCAGATATTTTATTTTAGAGATCATCCCAGGAATCAGGCATGAAGGAGCAGAAAGAGTGAGACATGGGAGGAAAGCAAGCCAATACATCAGAGTGTGTTATCAGGGTGGTGCCATCATCAGGAAGAAGAGCAGGCAGAGACCGGCTAGATCCAGAAGGACTCTGGATGCAAGCTAAGCATTTCTAATGGCTTTGGTATCCATAAAAAGAAGCAATATACACTTCTAAGCAGGAGTGTTGCATGATTTGGTGCTCATTTTATCAGGCTGAGGCGGGGAGACCAGGTTCAAGGCTGTTGTAGAAGTCTTGGTTGGTTGGTTTCAAAGCGTGTTCTTAGAACCCAAGCTTGACAACAGGTTTAGCATATGAGGCTGTGTGGGACACTATCACTGTTATCCAGAACAACAGCTTCCAGCAGTTTATCTTATGGTAAAATTTCCTTGGATGGGAGTGTTTTGCTCTAAGACTGATTAGATCACACTGTTATAGTAGAGATGGGATGTGGGTCTTGGCAAAAGTGACTAGCGAGGTTAACAAGCAAGCAGAGGCCAGATCTGAGTCCCTCTTCTGAGGTTGGCTGGTGGCAGATGGGACATGGGGACAGAAAGCGAGAAGGTGAGCCTGACTGGAATCTCTGGCTCTGTTTAGTTTGGTCTGGCTTGGGGGCCAGGGGTTTGTTTAATCTGGTACCAGGACCAGCCTGTGCATTTGACTCCTTGAAGGCCACCTCTGGGAAATGCCTGGGTTTTATGGAAATTAGATCATTTGTTCTTTCATTCATTCAATACTTTGAGAACTGCTAGGGACTGACTCAAAAATAGGTCAGACAGAGTTCCTGCTCTAAAGGGATTCACAGCCTGGGGTATTATGGTCTGCAGCAAGGAGGCAGGAGGGGAGGGGGGAGCTGTGAGTGCCCCTGAGAGGAACTGTAGCCACAGAGAGCCTGGTTGCTAGGGGCGAGGCTACCCACTCCCCATTGCCTGGTGAGGACCCCACCCTCCCTGCTCCTCCCAGGGCAACGGTGGCAGTGGCGGGGCTTGGCCTCCAGTCACAATGAGTAGGGCTGGGAAGAAGCCAGGCTCTGTCTTTGCCCCAGGCCGGAATGTGCTCGCTCAGCTGGGACTCAAACCCAAGACAATCGTGGGCTTGTGGGGAGCTTGGCCAGGAGGCTCAAGAAGGGTTTCTTTTCTTTCCTTTTAGCCTTTGAGAGCCACTCTAAAAAATGTTGTTTTCTGCTTAATGGGAGTTCTCCAACTAGTCTGTATTTGAGAAAACAGAAAAGAGGGAGAATCAAACATGTAGATTTTTGTTATGGTCCCAGATGACGCTTGAGCAGGGCCTCAAATTTTAAAGTAATGCAATCTAAATTGCTGATGTTCAATCAGATGGAAGATCCCGGGCGGAGTGAGAAGGGCTATTTAGCAAACCAAGCAAAGGTTTTGTAAGTTGCAGGCCAACAGTCTTACAAAGAACCCACAAAAATGGCACAATTAAGCCCTCCCTCCCCTTTTTCACCACATTGCTCTTCACACCATGAATGATTTGAAGGCTGCATGCTTTTGGATTGCCCTGGTGAAGATTTAGTGTCTGGCTCAAGAAAATCCATGTCAGAAAATTGTCTTTCAGCTTTCCCAGAAGATCCAGTTAAAAGACTGCTACCAAAAGAGTCCAGTTCTAGTTTTTCAAAATAAATGCACAAATGGACATAAACAATGGAATGATAATATCAAAACACTATAAACTGTTATCTATGGATTGAGAGATTATAAGCATTTCCATTTCCTTCTTTGAGTTTTTAAATCTTTTTGCCAATTAACTTTTTTTTGTGGTTATAAAACATAGTGGTTTTTTTTTTTTTTTTTAAGAATCCCTATAAAGATCAGTTTCCTTATCTGTAAAAAGGGAATAATTTTGCCTCATGTACAGTTCATGAGAATTTGATGATATAATGTATATACTGATCTGGTCATAGACCCTAAAACATATCCCATAGATTGGCATCTATGCTGTGGGCATCAAAATGCATCAATCTATGTTATGTATTTTTAAATTGCCTAGTTTATTAAGATATTCATCTGCAATTTGATCTTGCTGCTTTAGGAATTTTTCCTTCTCCAGGGTCCCCCAAGGAAAGGTGAGTTGGGCTCCTTTGCTTCAGGGGCTCCATGCAGAATGACTGAAAAGTAGAGTATGCTGATCCCAGGACATGGAATGGGAAATGTCATTCCAGTCTGTTGCTTTACAGAAACATCGAGCCACTGAAAAGAATGGCCCTGACAAAATGTGCTTCTGCAGTTACATGACCAGGGATCAAACCTGGACCCTCTTCACTGAGAGCATGGAGTCATAATCACTGGACTGTCAGAGATCAAGCCCTGAGCCTTTGGAGTGGAAGCACTGACTCCAAGACCCAAGACTACCAGAGAACAAACCCTAGGGAGTATCAAATAGTGAGAACTCACACAAAGGAAGTCACTTGAACACAAGATGTGGCATCAGCCAACCACCAGTAGCACCCTGCACAGGACACCGCATCTAAACAATAAACAAAACAAAACTACAAACCCAACCATCAGCAGACAGGATTCACTTAGCCTTGCCCATCAGAAGAAAAACAAACAAACAAACAAAATCTCAGCACAAATCTCACCCTATACAAAGCTTATGCAAACCACTGGAACAAGCTTGAAAGTGAAAGTGAAGTCTCTCAGTCCTGTCTGACTCTTGTGACCCCATGGACTGTAGCCTACCAGGCTTCTCTGTCCATGGGATTTTCCAGGCAAGAAGACTAGAGTGGGTTCCCATTTCCTTCTCCAGGAGACCCTCCTGACCCAGGGGTTGAACCTGGGTCTTCCACATTGTAGGCAGACGCTTTACCCTCTGAGCCACCTGGGAAGTCCTGGAACAACCCTAGGAGAGCAGAAACCAAAAGGAAGAAAGAATTCAACCTTGAAGCCTGGGAAAAGGAGACCTCAAACACAATAAATTTGAAAAAAGAAAAGAAAAGGCAGAGAGATGCTACACAAATGAAGGAAAAAACCAAAAACACAGACATCCAAATAAATGAAGAGGAAATAGGCAAACTACCTGAAAAAGAATCCAGAATAATGATAGTAAAGATGATCAAAACCCTTGAAAACAAAACAGAAAAAAACAAGAATCGATTAACAAAGACCTAGATGAATTAAAGAATAAACATACAGAGACAAACAACACAATTACTGAAATTAAAAATACTCTAGAAGGGATCAACAGCAGAATAGCTGAAACAGAAGAATGATTCAGTGAGATGGAAGATAAAATGGTGGAAATAACTTATGAAGAGCAGAATAAAGTAAAAAGAACGAAAATAACCGAGGATAGTCTCAGAGACCTCTAGGACAATATCAAATGCACCAACATTCAAATTATAAGCGTTCTAGAAAAAGAAGAGAAAAAGAAAGGGTATGAGAAAATTGCACTCTTCTCACACGCTAGTAAAGTAATGCTCAAAATTCTCCAAGCCAGGCTTCAGCAATACGTGAACCGTGAACTTCCAGATGTTCAAGCTGGTTTTAGAAAAGTCAGAGGAACCAGAGATCAGATTGCCAACATCCACTGGATCATGGAAAAAGTAAGAGAGTTCCAGAAAAACATCTATTTCTGCTTTATTGACTATGCCAAAGCCTTTGATTGTGTGGATCACAATAAACTGTGGAAAATTCAGAAAGAGATGGGCATACCAGACCACCTGACCTGCCTCTTGAGAAACCTATATGTAGGTCAGGAAGCAATAGTTAGAACTGGATATGGAACAACAGACGGGTTCCAAATAGGAAAAGGAGTACGTCAAGGCTGTATATTATCACCCTGCTTATTTAACTTATATGCAGAGTACATCATGAGAAACGCTGGACTGGAAGAAGCACAAGCTGGATTGCCAGGAGAAATATCAATAACCTCAGATATGCAGATGACACCACCCTTATGGCAGAAAGTGAAGAGGAACTAAAAAGCCTCTTGATGAAAGTCAAAGTGGAGAGTGAAAAAGTTGGCTTAAAGCTCAACATTCAGAAAACAAAGATCATGGCATCTGGTCCCATCACTTCATGGGAAATAGATGGGGAAACAGGGGAAACAGTGTCAGACTTTATTTTTCTGGGCTCCAAAATCACTACAGATGGTGATTGCAGCCATGAAATTAAAAGACGCTTACTCCTTGGAAGGAAAGTTATGACCAACCTAGATAGCATATTCAAAAGCAGAGACATTACTTTGACAACAAAGGTCCCGCTAGTCAAGGCTGTGGTTTTTCTAGTGGTCATGTATGGATGTGAGAGTTGGACTGTGAAGAAAGCTGAGTGCCGAAGAATTGATGCTTCTGAACTGTGGTGTTGGAGAAGACTCTTGAGAGTCCCTTGGACTGCAAGGAGATCCAACCAGTCCATTCTGAAAGAGATCAGCCCCGGGATTTCTTTGGAGGGAATGATGCTGAAGCTGAAACTCCAGTACTTTGGCCACCTCATGTGAAGAGTTGATTCACTGGAAAGGACTCTGATGCTGGGAGGGATTGGGGGCAGGAGGAGAAGGGGACAACAGAGGATGAGATGGCTGGATGGCATCACTGACTTGATGGACGTGAGTCTGAGTGAACTCCGGGAGTTGATGATGGACAGGGAGGCCTGGCATGCTGTGATTCATGGGGTCGCAAAGAGTCGGACACAACTGAGTGACCGAACTGAACTGAGAAAATTTTTGAAGAGATTATAGTTGAAAATCTCCCCGACATGGAAAAGGAAATAGTCAATCAAGTCCAAGAGGCACAAAGAGTCCCATACAGGATAAACCCAAGGAGAAACACACCAAGACACATATTAATCAAACTAACAAAGACTAAACACAAAGGAAGAATATTAAAAGCAGCAAGGGAAAAACAACAAGTAACATACAAGGGAAACCCCATACATTTAACAGCTGATCTTCCAGCAGAAACTCGCAGGCCAGAAGGGTATGGCAGGATATATTTAAAGTACTGAAAGGGAAAAAAATCTACAACCAAGATTTCTGTACTCAGCAAGGATCTCATTCAAAACTGATGGACAAATCAACAGCTTTTCATACAAGCAAAAGTTAGGACAATTCAGTACCACCAAACTAGCTTTACAACAAATGTTAAAGGGACTTATATAGTCAAGAAATACAAGAGAAGGAAAAAGAGCTACAGAATCAACCCCAAACAATTAAGAAAATGGAAATAGGAACAAATATATCAATAATTACTTTAAATGTAAATGGATTAAGTGCTCCAACCAAAAGAAACATACTGGCTAAATGGATACAAAAATAAGACCCATATATATGCTCTCTACAAGAAACCCACTTCAGACCTAAAGACACATATAGACTGAAAGTGAGAGGATAGAAAAATATATTCCATGCAAATGGGAAGCAAAAGAAAACTGGAGGAGCAATCCTCATATCAGACAAAATATACCTTCAAATAAAGACTATTATAAGAGATAAGGAAAGACACTACATAATGATCAAGGGATCAATCAAAGAGGAAGACATAATAATTGTAAATATCTATGCATCCAACATAGGAGCACCTCAATACACAAGACAAACATTAACAGACATAAAAGGAGAAATTGACAGTAACACAATAATAGTAGGAGAATTTAACACCCTACTCACACCAATGGAAAGATCTTCAAAACAGAAAATTAATAGGGAAACACAACTCCTAAATGATACATTAGATGAGATGGATCTCATTGGTATCTTCAGGACATTCCATCCAAACAAAGAAGAATATACCTTCTTAAGTGCACATGGAACATTCTCTGGGATAGACCACATCTTGGGTCACAAATCAAACCTCAGTAAATTTAAGAAAACTGATATCATATCAAACATCTTCTCCAACCACAACACTATGAGACTAGATATCAATTACAAGAAAAAACTGTAAGAAACAAACACATGGAGATTAAACAGTACATTTCTAAATTACCAACAGGTTAGTGAAGAAATCAAAAGAGAAATAAAAAAATTTCTAGAAACAAATGACAATCAAAACATGACAGCTCAAAAACCTATGGGATGCAGCAAAAACAGTTCTAAGAGGGAAGTTTATAGCAATAAAATCCTACCTCAAGAAACAAACAAACAAAAAAAAAAACAACCTAACTTTACACCTAAAACAACTGGAAAAGGAAGAAGTAAAAAACCCTAAAATTAGTAGAAGGGAAGAAATCATAAAGATCTGAGCAGAAATAAATGAAAAAGAAACAATAGTAAAGATTAATAAAAGTAAAAGCTGGTTCTTTGAGAAGATAAACAAAACTGACAAATCCGTAGCCAGATTCATCAAGAAAAAGAGAGAGAAGAATCAAATCAACAAAATTAGAAATGAAAAAGGAGAGATTACAAAAGACAATGCAGAAATACAAAGGATCATGAGACTATTATGAACAACTATATGGCAATAAAATGGATAACCTGAAAGAAATCGACAGATTCTTAGAAAAGTTCAATCTTCCATGACTGAACCAGGAGGAAATAGAAATTATGAACAATGCGATTTCAAGCACTGAAATTGAAGCTGATACTAGAGCTAATGATATCAGAAATGATACCAGATGGCTTCCCAGGAGAATTCTATCAAACATTTAGAGAACAGCTAATGCCTATCCTTCTAAAACTCTTTCCAAAAACTGCAGGGGAAGGAACACTACGAAACTCATTCTACAAGGCCACCATCACCCTGCTACCAAAACCAGACAAAGACAACACACACAAAAAGAAAACTACAGGCCAATATCATTGATGAACATAGATGCAAAAATCCTTAACAAAATTTTAGCAAACAGAATTCAGAAACACATCAAAAAGCTCATACACCATGATCAAGTTGGGTTTATTCCAGGGATGCAAGGATTCTTAAATATATGCAAATCAAACAATGTGATACACCATATTAACAAATTGAAAGATAAAAACCATATGATCATCTCAATAGATGCGTAAAAAACCTTTGACAAAATTCAGCACCCATTTATGATTAAAACTCTTCAAAAAATGAGCATAGAAGGAACCTACCTCAGCATAGTATAGGCCATATATGATAAGCCTCTAGCAAACATTATACTCAATGGTGAAAAACTGAAAGCGTTCCCCCTAAGATCAGGAATAAGACAAGGGTGTCCACTTTCACCACTATTACTCAACATAGTTCTGGAAGTCCTAGCTACAGCAATCAGAGAAGAACAAGAAATAAAAGGAATCCAGATCAGAAAAGAAGCAGTAAAGCTCTCACTGTTTGCAGATGACATGATACTGTACACAGAAAACGCTAAAGACAGTATCAGAAAATGATACTAGAGCTAATGATAGCTAGATATCTAGAGCTAATCAGTGAATTTAGCAAAGTTGCAAGATACAAAATCAATACACAGAAATCACTTGCATTTCTATATACTAACAATGAAAAATAAGGAAGTGAAATTAAGGAATCAATCCCATTCACCATTGCAACAAAAAGAATTAAATATCTAGGAATAAACTTACCTAAGGAGGCAAAAGAACTGTACACAGAAAATTATAAGACACTAGTGAAAGAAATCAAAGATGACATAAACAGATGGAGAGATATTCCACATTCCTGGGTAGAAAGAATCAATATTTTGAAAATGACTATACTATCAAACGTGATCTACAGATTCAATGCAATCCCTATCAAATTACCAATGGCATTTTTTCACAGAACAAGAACAAAAAATTTCACAGTTCATATAGAAACACAAAAGACCCCAAATAGCCAAAACAGTCTTGAGAAAGAAGAATAGAGCTGGAGGAATCAACCTTCCTGACTTCAGATAATGCTACAAAGCTACAGTCATCAAGACAGTATGGTACTGGCACAAAAACAGAAATATAGACTAATGGAATAAGATAGAAAGCTCAGAAATAAATCCATGCACCTATGGGTATCTTATTTTTGACAAAGGAGGCAAGAATATACAATGGGACAAAGACAGCCTCTTCAATAAATGGTGCTGGGAAAACTGGTCAGCTACATGTAAAAGAATGAAATTAGAACACTTCCTAACACCATACACAAAGATCAACTCAAAATGGATTAAGACCTAAATGTAAGACCAGAAACTATAAAACTCTTAGAGGAAAACATAGGCAGAACACTTGATGACATAAATCAAAGCAAAATCTTCCATGACCCACCTCCTAGAGTAATGGAAATAAAACTTAAAAGCTTTTGCACAGCAAAGGAAATGATAAGCAAGGTGAAAAGACAACCCTCAGAATGGGAGAAAATAATAGCAAATTAAACAACTAACAAAGGATTAATTTCCAAAATATACACTCAGCTCACACAACTCAATGCCAGAAAAACAAACAACCCAATCAAAAAGTGAGAAAAAGACCTAAACAGACATTTGTCCAAAGAAGAAATACAGATGGCTAACAAACACATGAAAAGATGCTCAACATCACTCATTATTAGAGAAATGCAAATCAAAACTACAGTGATATATCACCTCACACTGGTCAGAATGGCCATCATCAAAATTCTGCAAACAGTAAATTCTGGAGAGGGGTGGAGAAAAGAGAATTCTCTTGCACTGTTGGTGGAAATGTAAATTGATACAGCCACTATGGAAGATGGTATCAGTTCAGTTCAGTTCAGTCGCTCAGTCATGTCCGACTCTTTGCGACCCCATGAATCCCAGCACACCAGGCCTCCCTGTCCATCACCAACTCCCGGAGTTCACTCAGACTCGCATCCATCAAGTCAGTGATGCTATCCAGCCATCTCATCCTCTGTCATCCCCTTCTCCTGCCTCCAATCCCTCCCAGCATCAGAGTCTTTTCCAGTGAATCAACTCTTCACATGAGGTGGCCAAAGTACTGGAGTTTCAGCTTCAGCATCATTCCCTCCAAAGAAATCCTGGGGCTGATCTCTCTCAGAATGGACTGGTTGGATCTCCTTGCAGTCCAAGGGACTCTCAAGAGTCTTCTCCAACACCACAGTTCAAAAGCATCAATTCTTCAGCGCTCAGCTTTCTTCACAGTCCAACTCTCACATCCATACATGACCACTAGAAAAACCACAGCCTTGACTAGAGGGACCTTTGTTGTCAAAGTAATGTCTCTGCTTTTCAAGGAGGTCAAGAAACACCTGGAGTAACAGGCAAATTTGGCCTTGGAGTACAGAAGGAAGCAGGGCAAAGGCTAATAGAGTTTTGCCAAGAAAATGCACTGGTCATAGAAAACACCCTCTTCCAACAACACAAGAGAAGACTCTACACATGGACATCACCAGATGGTCAACACCAAAATCAGATTGATTGTATTCTTTGTAGCCAAAGATGGAGAAGCTCTATACAGTCAACAAAAACAAGACCAGGAGCTGACTGTGGCTCAGATCATAAACTCCTTATTGCCAAATTCAGACTTAAATTCAAGAAAGTAGGGAAAACCACTAGACCATTCAGGTATGACCTAAATCAAATCCCTTATGATTATACAGTGGAAGTGAGAAATAGATTTAAGGGACTAGATCTGATAGATAGAGTGCCTGATGAACTATGGATGGAGGTTCGTGACATTGTACAGGAGACAGGGATCAAGACCATCCTATGGAAAAAGCAAAAAAGCAAAATGGCTGTCTGAGGAAGCCTTACAAATAGCTGTGAAAAGAAGAGAAGCAAAAAGCAAAGGAGAAAAGGAAAGATATAAGCATCTGAATGCAGAGTTCCAAAGAATAGCAAGAAGAGATAAGAAAGCCTTCCTCAGTGATCAATGCAAAGACAGAGAGGAAAACAACAGAATGGGAAAGACTAGAAATCTCTTCAAGAAAATTAGAGATACCAAGGGAACATTTCATGCAAAGATGGGCTCGATAACGGACAGAAATGGTATGGACCTAACAGAAGCAGAAGATATTAATAAGAGGTGGCAAGAATACACAGAAGAACTGCACAAAAAAGATCTTCATGACCAAGATAATCACGATGGTGTGATCACTCACCTAGAGCCAAACATCCTGGAATGTGAAGTCAAGTGGGCCTTAGAAAGCATCACTATGAGCAAAGCTAGTGGAGGTGATGGAATTCTAGTTGAGCTATTTCAAATCCTGAAAGATGATGCTGTGAAAGTGCTGCACTCAATATGCCAGCAAATTTGGAAAACTCAGCAGCGGCCACAGGACTGGAAAAGGTCCGTTTTCATTCCAATCCCAAAGAAAGGCAATGCCAAAGAATGCTCAAACTACCGCACAATTACACTCATCTCACACACTAGTAAAGTAATGCTCAACATTCTCCAAGCGAGGCTTCAGCAATATGTGAACTGTGAACTTCCTGATGTTCAAGCTGGTTTTAGAAAAGGCAGAGGGACCAGAGATCAAATTGCCAACATCCGCTGGATCATGGAAAAAGCAAGAGAGTTCCAGAAAAACATCTATTTCTGCTATATTGACTATGCCAAAACCTTTGACTGTGTGGATCACAATCAACTGTGGAAAATTCTGAGAGAGATGGGAATACCAGACCACCTGACCTGCCTCTTGAGAAACCTATATGCAGGTCGGGAAGATGGTATGGAGATTCCTTAAATAACTAGGAATAAAACCACCATATGACCCAGCAGTCCCACTCCTAGGCATATACCCTGAGCAAACCAAAATTGAAAGAGACGCTTGTATCCCATTGTTCATTGCAGCAATATTTACAATACCTAGAACATGGAAGCAACCTAGATGTCCATTGACAGAAGAATGGAGAAAGAAGGTGTGGTACATACACACAATGGAATATTACTCAGTCATAAAAAGGAACACATTTGAGTCAGTTCTAATGAGGTGGATGGACCTAGAACCTATTATACAGACTGAAGTAAGTCAGAAAGAGAAAGAGAAATATCATATTCTAACACGTATACACAGAATCTAAAAAAATGGTATGGAAGAATTTATTTACAGGGCATCAACGAAGAAATAGACATAGAGAATAGATTTATGGACATGGGGAGAGGGGAGGGAAGGGTGAAATGTATGGAAAGAGTAACATGGAAACTTACATTGCCATATGTAAAATAGATAGCCAACAGGAATTTGCTGTATGGCTCAGGAAACTCAAACAGGGGGTCTGTTTCAACCTAGAGGGGTGAGATGGGTAGGGGGGAGATGGGAGAGGACATATATACATATGTATACATACATACATACATACCTATGGCTGATTCATGTTGAGGGTTGACAGAAAACAACAAAATTCTGTAAAGCAATTACCCTTCATTAAAAAGTAAATTTAGAAAAATGTGTATCTGTGTGTGTGTGCTGGGGGGGAGAAGGGGAGGTGGGCAGGAAGAAATGGAGGAGAATGTTGGAGTTCAAAGATTTTAAGAAGGTGAAATCTCCCTTAAGAGGGAGGAGAATTAGAGACTGTCTGGGACTCTTTGATGAAAGGGGCTGGTTTCTTGCAGGTCTAGCATTGGACACCCAAACCCTGTTCCTGAACACGGTGACTGAGTAGGGTCACATTCTCTGACTAAAGGGCTCTGGGATGGCAAGTATAATGATGTCCGTCATTCACTCTAAGTGATTCAGCATAGACCATGAGATTGGATGTATGTGAGAGTTTAAGCTTTAGTGCTAGGGGCCATCAGTTACCCCACGCCAGGAGTACTTAGCCAACATTCAATCAAAAAGGTCACCTTTGAAAGGTGGCTCCTTCAAGCATGCCATCCATACTGTTCCAATAAACACTCAAGGCTTTCCTACTAATTAGGACACAGTGCATATCAGAAATGGGTTTTCATGGGTGGAATGAGTGACTTGTTAGCTAGCAGGAGGAATGCCAGAGATGGGTTCTCTTCTCACCTGTACCAGATGCGGTTGGCATGCCACCTGTGGTCCCCTCGCCTGTACACTTTGGGCATACGAGCCCACTGCCAAGGGCCAGTAGCTGCATTGCCTGGCCTGTGGGCTTTATTTTGTCATTGAAGTCCACTTTGTTGTCTGTGTGTCTAGTCACAGGGGTCAGGAAATTTATTCCTCTTGTATAGCCCTCAATCAATCATTAACCAGAGTTGGTGCATAAATACCAGCTTCTTCGCCCCTCAAATGGGATAACTCAAGTCTGTGGTATACACTGGCTCTAAGTATTTAGCCTACAGATTTAACTTCTAGTCACCTACAGTGGTAATGGACTTGATAATACACCTTTTATTGAATGGCCTTAGCCATTCTCCTATCAGTGGTTCCTTCACCTCCTAAATGGACTATCTGGCTCATGGGAAAACCCAAATGGAAGCATGAACAGGCCATAAGAAGCTAGCAAGGCCTGTAGCCCATATTCACTTGCAGTTCTAAACTGAAATTTGAAATGCTCTTGTACCCAACCTTGAACAGGAGAGGTTCAATCATACCATTCAAAAATCCTGCCTCTAGAGCTTTGAGATTTACCTTTAGTAAACCTTTTAAGCAAGGTGGTTATTGGAGCACCAGAAAGGACAGAGACCCAGGGCTTCTAAGCCTCCAGGTTGTAAGAATTGTTTCTGTGCTTTCCTTTTTTAAAAAAAGTCAATAAATATCCATGCAAGTGGCAGAATTTGTTTACAAACTTGCATTCTTTGGGCAAGGTTATAGGAAGGGTAGTTACTGCTTGCCCGTCTCAAAGTTTCTCTTGGCTACAAGGGCCTACCCAAAAGAACCAAAGAGCTATGCATGCTGGCAGAGTGCTTCAAGATTACAGGAAAATGGGCTACTGAACACCAAGATGTGTGTGTGTGTGTGTGTGTGTGTGTGTGTGTGTATATATATATATATATATATATATATATATATATATATAGTGACTACTGAGCACTAAACACCCCAGGGTCCTTCCTCAAATGTCATCTGTATAAAGTACTAAAACCTTTCACACAGCCTTGGGAAGCAGGCATGTAGAATTAGGAGTAACTGAGATTGACTTCCCCACCAGCTCAGAGCAGATCAAGTTGAATTTAGTAAAATATACACTTCACTTCTTACATCCAGATTTATAAACTAAAACTCATACTTACACACATTAAAATTTTACATTGTCTATGTTTTCCCACAATTAACCAAACCTAGACTATGTCCTCAGTCACTGAATTTTCCAACAGGTCCATTGATTTCAATTATTCTTGAGTTCTACCTACCTCCATCAGCTCTCGACCAGGCAGTCCAGTGTCTCTGTCTGGACCCTGCCACACCTTCTAACTGGAATCGTTTGTTTTTGCCCTATAGTGTTCTTATTCCACAATGTGCCACAGGTAAGAAGACTTGAAAGGCTGGGTGAATCCGCGGCTGAGGTCTGGAATGATCTGAAGGCTTCTTCACTTATATGCAAGGTGTCAGAGCTAAGATGATTCAAAGTCTGGGTTTCTCTGGGATGGTTGACCAAAGCATCTAACATATGGTCTCTCCTTGTAGCTTGGATTCTCTCAGCACGAGAACTGGTTTGTAAAGGGAGCGTCCAGAGGGAGAGAGTATTCAAAGAATAAGCATTTCAAGAGCCATAGAGGAAGCTGCAGGGTGTCTTATGACCAAATCTCAGAACTCACATACATAACGTACTTTTGCTATACTCTATTGGACAAAGCAGTCACAAGTCTGCCCAGATTCAAAGGGAGGGGACCTAACTCCCATCTCTAAATAAAAGGAGCGTCAGAAAATTTAAAGCTTTTTTTAAAAACAAAAAAACACACAAAAAACCCACCATGGCCAGGAAGGGGTAAGAGGTGTCAAAGGTAAATCATCCATGTATTTGAAATCCTATAGGATCTTCCCTTGAATGAGCTGATCCTTCATCGAATGCAGATGAAGCTCCGGATGTTTGATATCAACTCAGTTCAGGAATGATTCATGTGATTGTTGCTGCCACATCCAGAGGATGAAATGGAAGGGAAGACAGCTGAAATATTAATCTATGGAGGCCTGTCTTTTCACGAGATCTTATAAATTATACAAAGCGAGTCACTGGTTCTAAGTGGATTAGCTGCCCATCATGTAGGCAAGGTCATGGCCCATGCTCTAGTTAAGGAAGATTGTTTCCCTCCAGTTTAAATGATAATATATCTAGAGAAACTTGGAACTCAAATGCAAGTAGGCAAGCTAAGTTGAAATTTCTTATCATGAAACCAAATAAATTACCTCTCTTTGAGGCAGAGCAGTAGTTTCTTAAATTCCAAAGAAAGGAAGTAGGAAGTGAAAAATAAACCAAAGTTTTAATGAGTTGCCGTCCAGAGAATTTATATAGCTTTCCAAATCCTTCTAGGAGCCTGGATTCCGTGACTTCGCAGTGGTCCATTGAGGTCTTTGAAAGTTATCAGGTGATTAGCATAATGATGATTTCCATAATTATGAGATCATCTACTGTATTTGGAGAATTCCTTCAAATTTTTTGAGGGATCTTAACAGCGATTATCTCATTTTATTTTCATAATCATACCATAAGGTGGGATGGTCTAGTAAGTCTATCTCACAGATAAAGAGAAATGAGGCACTCAGGAGGGTTCATACATTGTCCAACTTAGCTAACAACGTTTTGGCAGGCCAGCCCCTGGAATGGACACTCTCACCCTAATTCCTAGTTAACCAGATAATATTAATCCTGCAATGGTTTCTATGGTGCTTGAGTGAACACCTGTGATGCTCCAGCGGTGCTCACAGTTCCTCCCCAGACACAGAATCACAGACCAAGGGCTGAAAAGAAGGTGGCTTGAATTTCTTCCTAGTCAGCCTGTCTCTCAGCATCCTCTAGCATACCCTAAATCTTTCAAGGCCTGTGGTGCTTCAGAACTGCTTTGAACTATAATAAAAGGCACCATAGAAATATTCCTTCCAGCTGCTGAGTTTACAAGACTAAGGGTGATCTCAGATGCCTCTGGGCACACTGCCCTGTGCAATGAACAATTAACCTGGAGCCAGTTTCCTCTCCTTAGAGTTACAGGATTTACTGGCTGACACCACACAGTCACTGTGGGTCACGTTAGTCCATCTCTCTCTCTACCCCGTATGTCTAACTCATCACCAAATCCTCTCTAATGCTTATAAACATGCCCCTTGGCTATGGGTATACCTGTGAATGTTTAACAACGGGCTCTACCTAAAAAGAAAAAAAAAAAGCAAAGCAAAACAAAAACAGCCACCTACAATTTGTATGTGGGCCAATTTCTTTGGTGTAAATACCTTCACCATTGCTGATTTCAAACTAACAATCTAACCATGTTTCCCTGCAGCATGAGACCCAAGCCTGGTTCCTTCGCCCAGTATAAATCCTGACATCTACAGCAAGACACACAAGTTCCTTCAGGGTCTGGAACAGTGCTTCTCAATGCTGGCTGCCCGTGAGAACCACCTGAGGATTCTACCTTTATTTAAAATGCTTATATTTTGTTCAAGGGGTTTTTGCATTCATTTTCATTTTTTTAAACTACTGCATTCACCTATTGCTTATTTTGATAACCGGGTTTGTTGCTGTCCCCTTAAATTTCATAGGCAAAGCAAATACTTCGTTTGGTTCACTCTAGTCCCTCTTCTGCTACCTGGAGAAATTTTTAAAATCCGTGTCAACACCACAACCCACATTTCTTACAACAGAATCTCTGGAGGTGGGAACCAGGCATCATTATTTTGGAAGCTTCCTGATTAATTGTAAGTCCACTTTGAGAACCTCAGTCTAGCTTTCCTGACTTTCTGGCTTCATCTCTTGCCTTGGGTGTACTCTACATTTGCAGTCTAGCAGTACTAAATGCCTGTAGGTCCTAGAACATCCCAGGCAGCTTCATACCTCCAAGCACTTGCATTGGCTGTTCTCTCTACTTGCAATATTCTTGCTCCCTGTGCTATCTACTGAAGCATTATTCTTTATCCCAGACATTCGCTAAGATGCTTTCCTGGGCTCCCCCCACCCCATGATGCTAATCCCTGACTGTATTAGTCATCCACTGCTTTGTAACAAATTGCCGCAAAACTAGCAGCTTAAAGCAACGTGCATTTCTTATCTCCCAATGTCTGGAGGTTGACAGTCTGAGCCCAAGTGGCTTAACCAGGTCCTCTGTTTCAGAGTCTTTCATGAGGCTGCAATCAAGATGTCAGCTAGGTCTGCTGTTACATCTGAAAGCCCATCCCCCTGCCTTCCCACTTCGGTCCTTCCTGAGGTGGAGGTTTATTGCCAGTTGTTTGGCTCTTTTTCTCTCAGCTTCGTTTCTGCCCTTCTGTGCTCTGCTCTGTGTCATTCAGGGTTGGAATCCTACAAAACTAATTTCCCAGACTCATTGGGTGGGCTCTCAGGCAGGTTCTTCTAATGGCAAGAAGTGGCAGGTGACTGGGAAGGTGAGAAGGAGACAGAAGATCTTTTTCTGTTTTTCTCTTCAGAGTGGCATCTTTACGAGCAGGGGGCATCTCTAGGCTCTAGGGACTTTGGTGATTCTAGAGGGCCTTCTGGAGTTTCAACAATGACTCTGTTCTGGCAAATTCTCTAGCTGCGTTGGTGGAGAGCAGGCCTCTGGGCTCCTGCTGTCTGTCACTCAGCCTAAGAGTGTGATTTTCCACCAGGAGTTGCTTATCTCTAGCTTACCTCATCGGAGAAGGCAATGGTACCCCACTCTAGTACTCTTGCCTGGAAAATCCCATGGATGGAGGGCCTGGTAGGCTGCAGTCCATGGGGTTGCTAAGAGTTGGGCACGACTGAGCGACTTCACTTCACTTTTCACTTTCATGCATTGGAGAAGGAAATGGCAACCCACTCCAGTGTTCTTGCCTGGAGAATCCCAGGGATGGGGGAGCCTGGTGGGCTGCCGTCTATGGGGTCCCACATAGTCGGACATGACTGAAGCAACTTAGCAGCAGCAGCAGCTTACCTCATATCATCGGTTGGGTTGTCTGCAAGCTGATACTGATGTGGAATTTGGGGACAGGATATTTACCAAGGAGAGGGAGAAGGAGGCTGCAAGATGGGGTAGAGGCAGAAGTCAAACTGTGATTCTGATTTAACTGACCTTTGGCCAACCCCACAGATGTCGGATGTAGAACTCTTCAGAGGTATCCAACCAGTGCATCAAAATGGCATCTCAGAGGGTGAGGCCTGACCAAGTGCTCTCTGCAGCTGAGACCCACCCTGACGAGAGCTGACATCTGAAAGCTTTTCTCCCCCAGGACCCCCAACACTCTCAGCATCTGGGACAAAAGTCCTTCCTTCCTAGAATTGTGGGTAGAACATTATGGTGTCCACCACACAACTTGTCTCCCTGCTCATCCAATACTTTGGTACCCAATTCTGTGTATCCAGTTTTGAAATACCTAGAGTGTATTATGCTGTCTTGACTGAACATTCACTGATAACAAAAGGCACAGTGCCATCTATGAAATGAAAAGGTCATCATTCAAGGGCAGTTACTAACAGACAAGAGGAGCAAGTGAAAGCTCACATGGTGATGGAAGTTGGAGTCTCAGACAGAGAGAAAAGGGCCAGAGGGCAGCTGTCAGCATGCTCACTCCCCATGCACACCTACTGTGGTCAAATCATGAGGGTGGCAATGGAAGGAACTAGAAACACTGAGAGAGAGATGGAGGGTTCTAAGTATGGGTGGGTGTGCTGCTCCTTGCCTCCTACGGGAAGTTGCAAGCCCCTCAGAGTAAGCCCCATATTCAACCTGATGCTTATATACATGGTCTCACAGAGGTTGTGATTTTAAATCAGAAGGAAACAGAAATGAAGGAGGTAAAAATGCATGCTGACCAGTCAGCCCCCTTTAAAAGCTTTCACAGACACTCCATCCAGTGACCAATATAGGCTGGAAAATGTGGTTTTGATTTGGCCATATTGCCACCCCAAATAAAATAGTATTCTGTTTATCAGGCAGGAGAGGGAAATGGATACTCAGTAGGCAATTAGCAGTCCTCACCACAGATGGTGATAGTAAATTGGCAAATTCTGAGTATATTCTTCCTTGCCAAAATTAAAAGTTGACATCATTATGGCAGTCCCCTTGATTTCTAAAACATTATATTGGTCTGTGAAATACAAAACCCAGGCCCAGCGCCCTTAATCACTTTGCGGTACAAGCTTGGACTAGGATACACGATTCTTTGATAAAAAATAGCAAATGTGCAAAACTCATCTCGGCTGAATGGCACATGAAAAAAAGACTCGGAGAGACCTGCCCATCACACATGTGGCCTTTCTTTCTGCTTCTCTTGAGTGACCAGGTGCTCACTGTGACCTTTTGAGATACTTCTGCGGTCCCATAAACAGGTCCTTAACACGGGGTGTGGTGGGTCATGTTGAAGAGGAGAGTGGCGAAGCTTCCTGGGCTCCTCCAGCCTTCTACCCCATCTCCTGGCCTCACTAGCTCTGTCCCATACTCTAGTCATCCTGAGTGGCCTGTCCTTCCTGGCATTCACCCAACATCTTGCCTCCATGACCTTCCTTGAACTGCTGCCAGTTGTATTCTTGCCAATTTCCTATAACTATGTGGGAAAATTCCTTCCATCTCTCCAGGCTCAACTCAAATGCTGCCTCCTCTATGGAGTCTCTGAGCTCCCTTCAACTTGAAGCAGCTCTTCTTGTCTGAACTCCCAGAGAACTTCATTGGTGCCTCTATTATAACACTTTATCCATATTATGGTTATACAGGTATGTTTGATTCCTTTAAGTGAGCATGGTTATCTTTTTAAAATCTTTTTAAAAAATTGACATGTAGTTGATGTTTTGGGCTTCCCTGGTGGCTCAGTGGTAAAGAATTCACCTGCAAATGCAGGAGACTTGGGTTCAATCCCTGGGTTGGGAAGATCCCCTGGAGAAGGAAATGACAACCCACTCAAGTATTCTTGCCTGGAAAATCCCATGGACAGAGGAGCCTGGTAGGCTATAGTCCATGCGGTAGCAGAAGACACAGACATGACTTAGCGACTAAACAACAATGGCTGATTTATAATATTGTGTTAGTTTCATATCAAATGTAAGCCTAGAACTTAGAATAGTAACTGGCACACAGAAGGTACTCAGTGCATGTTTGCTGAAAGAATAGATACATTCAAAATGCAGAATGAATAAATATGATAATTAATGAATGCAGAATCAATGGATGCACATATAAAATATCAGAATGAATGAATGAAGAAAGAAAAAGAGAGAAAGAAAAGGATGAATGATGGAAAGAATGAATAAATAAATAAATGATCACACAGCTCCTTCTGGGTGAGCATTGGCTGGCCTCAGTCTTGACAGCCTCCAGGGTGGATAACTCACAGACTCAGCAGCATGCACATCTTCTCTTTGTCAGATTTTCCCTGACAGGAATCCTCTCTTGTCATTGCTCGTTATCTTTGCTATCCCTGAGCCACCCTGTGTCCTCTCCCCCACAGATCAAGAAGGGAATCCAACTTAGCAGGCTCAGCATGACCAACGGGGAAGAGCAAGTCTCAGCTGCTGGCAACCAGAGGGCAGCTGGAGTGACAGCCAAGCACACATCTTTCTGAGATGGACAAAGACAGGCGCAGAGTCCAAGGGCGTCCAGGCAGACTGGAGTTGGTGTGAATATAAGGGAAGGCCTGCATTTTTCACAGCTGGGGCGCGTAATCCGGCCACACTGCAGGCCAAAAGAAAGAGCCCCCTTTGCAAAATGTGAACGCATCCCATTTTGTTGGATGTTAAACTGAAACAACAAAATGCAGCCAACCAAGCCACCTACCAACCAAATAAGTAAACAGATAAAGCAAAGCCAGGTAAAACCATCCCCGACACCTTAACTTGGAAAAGCAGCTTTTCTTTTTCAGGGTAAACCTTATCTCTTCCAAGACGACATTTATTTTCATCAGGTTTCACAGAAATAGAAGAGTAGGCTCTAACTCCCTAATCCTGCTAATAATTGAAATTCTCCCTCCAACCCCCCTCCCCACTCCTCATTTTACCCCATTCCTTCCTTTTCTCTGGGTCTTGCCTCTGTGCCTCTTTCTCTCTCTCTGCCCCCTTCCTCCCATCCCTTACCCCTGGGCAAAGTCCTAATGCCATTTACCTTTTCTCACGTGACTTTCCCAGATTAGCAAGGAAGCGGGCATCACAGAGCCCGCAAAGAAATAGCTTTGCTGATAGCTGTGATGTCAGCCAGCAATGACATTTCCCTGCCTGTGATATCAGAGCTAGGGCTACAATCAGATTGAGTATTGGGGTACAGGAGATCTTTCATTTCAAAGCATTTAACAGGCATTAACTAATCCATCTTTCCTGATGAGGGAGGTGGCGCCCCACTCTCAAAGAGGGGCTGAGTTCGCAGCTGCTTAGCAGACACTGTGCTTTACTATGTGAAAGAGGAAAACAGGAAAGGAAAAACGCATCTGCCACAGTAAATTGATATTCCTTGTGCAAGCCCTGTTTCCTAGAAAGGCACCTTCTTATCAGATTCCAGACCCGAGTCACAGTTTCTATTTGAGGCTTGAACTGCACATAGGTAATTATTTCCACCCATTTCTCCTTCCAGCTAATGGCAATGTGAAGGGTAGGAGGGCTACCCTGAGAATAATAAAAACAAAACCTCAAATTTCCACCAACAGTGGAATGACATGCAAATAACCCAAGGCAGGGAGTGAGCTGAAGGGGGCTGCTGTCTGGATGTGTTGGTGTCAGCGGCACGCTGAGCTCTGAGTGGTTGGGAGAAAGCATGGTGGGGAATGATTGAGATCAAGACTCAGGAGAATGAGCACGCACACAAGCATGCATGTGTGTGTGTGAGAATGGAAACGTGGGAGAGTGGGTGCACCTTAGCCCACGATTTGAAAAGTCACTCTGGTCATCCCAAGAACCTCTTGTAAGAAGACAGTACAACCTCACAGGTAAAATTAGTTTTCTATTTTAAAAATGTTCTGCTTTGTCAATTCTCCAGGAAGCTTTTGACTATACAAGGTATTAATACAAGGCCACTGAATTGCTTGCAAAGCTCAGTGTATCTGTGTGTTTGCCCCCAAACATAGCTTCTGTTCTAAAAGCTGGGACATTGCAGTTTGATTGTTCTTCAGGCCAATCTCTGTGCCTTGCCTTTTCCCTGCGCTGATCATGTTCAGCTCATGCCAGAGATCTAGCCCATGTGGTCATAACAATGCTGGGCATCGCAATTCCATGAGGATGTCTGGAGATGCCACCTCTGCTTTCTATTTCTCTTAGAGACTCAGAACTTCAAAGCTTCCAGGGCCATTAGAGATCATCTGGGGTCAACTTGCTCAATCTTATAGATGACCAAAGCTCAGGGAAGAGCACTGGCTCTTGAGAAGCCAGCCAGCTAGACCTTGGATGACAGTACTCTTACTAGACTCCTAGTCTGCTCAAAACCATTACAAGCTTCTTCAGGGCAGTTCAAGTCATTTGCTGGTTACTTTGCCTGCATTTCTCATACCTTCTTTTCAAAGTCCCTAATGGGTGGGCGTCAGCCGATTAGCCCATCTGCTAGCCTCTGTTGGTGGTGGGGGCGGGGGGACCAAGAATGGATGGCTGATCTAAGTTGTACTGTTTGATAAATCTTTTCCAGGAATTGGGAATTTAAGTATCTGTTGTGCCTAAATGGAGAGCACATGTCAGGCCCTCAAGGTAGGTCCAATTTTTTTCCCATGAGCAAAAAGAAGAAAGAGAAAATGCCAGTTGCTGAGATAGGATTTAAGGGCCTCATAGAGAGCATCAGTGGGAAATGGCTCACTACCCGCTTCCCAGTGGATTTTAAGTTCTTGTTACATTCCTCATGAGTCCTGCTGCCATTCCTGCCCGAGAGTTCTGGGAGACAACCACAAACCCTTCCAATATGTGCTCCTTTTTGCTTAAGACAGTTTGAATAGATTTCCATCACTTCCTCCTAAGTCCACATACTACTCATAATTTCATTGCCAACTTCTACTGCAGTGCCTTCTGTATCAGTTATCTATTGCTGTACAACAGATTACTCCAAAACACAGTGGCTAAAAACACAGACAGAAAAAAAGTAAAACCAATTATCTCATGGTTTCTGATGGTCAGGAATCTGGACATGGCTTAACTGGGTTTTCTGGCTCAGCGTCCCTTGCAAGGCTGCAATGGATAATCGCTGGGGTTGCAGTCCCATCTCAAGGCTCGACTAGGGTAGGATGTACTCCCAAGCCCACTCGCCTGGCTGCTGGCGGGCTTCAGAAGATCTGCTTCCAAGCTTGCGCACATGGGCCTCTTTACAGGCTTCTTTTAAGACATAACAGGCTTCCTTTAAGATGTGGCAGCTGGCTACTCCTAGAGCAAGCAACGCAAGAGAGAGTGAGAGAAAGCACCCAGAACAGGAGCCAGTCTTTTCACAGCTGAATCTTGGAAATGACATCTTAACACTTCTGCCATATTCTGTTAGAAGAGAGCCACTGGGTCTGGCCCGTCCTTAAGGGGGTGAGGAATTCACAAAGGCATGCATGTGTACTAAGTCACTTCAGTTGTGTCTGACTCTGTGACCCCATGGACTGCAGCCCACCAGGCTCCCCTGTCCATGGAATTCTCCAGGCAAGAATACTGGAGTGGGTTGCCATTTCCTCCTCCAGGGGATATTCTCCACCCAGGGATCAAATGCACGTCTCTTTCACCTCCTTCATTGGCAAGTGGATTCTTTACCACTAGCGCCACCTGGGAAGTGAAGTCACTCAGTCGTGTCCGACTCTTTGCGACCCCATGGACGGTAGCCAACCAGGCTCCTCCGTCCACGGGATTCTCCAGGTGAGAATACTGGAGTGGGTTGCCATTTCCTTCTCCAGGGGATCTTCCAGACCCAGGGATCAAACCCAGGTCTCCCACATTGTAGGCAGTCCCTTTACCATGTGGGAAGCCCTGCACAAAGGCATGAATGCTCAAAAGTGAGGATCATGGTGCTGAGGTGATTTCTTAAAGTTCTACACCTGAGCTTGGATTAATACTCAAAGTTTGCTAAATGTATTAATAGATTTACCATAGGTACTCTGTATCTTCTGGGCTCTTTCTGTCTCTTCCTTATGTTTCTGGAGCACTGTCTAGTTGAATAGGGTATAAAAGCAAGTCTCCTTTCTAACAAGTATGCATGATGATGAAGTACCAAACTTCTCTCAGCAGCTAGGTTGCAAATTCCTGTGAAAACCATCTGCAGTCAATAAACGTATAACCATTGGTTGAATGGATCTGTGATACACCAGACAGAGCTCTACATGGGTCTCTGGCATCCAAGTTCTACTTTTGGATCAGCTTTCAACTATTTTGATCTAGGGCATGTTACAATGTCTTAGGGCCTTGGTTTTCCCACCTTTAAAATAAGGAGATTAGCTCTTTAAGGCTACTGTAAACTCACTCCAGTTTTCTTGCCTGGGAAATCCCAGGGACAGAGGAACCTGGCAGGCTATAGATCATGGGTTGCAAAGAGTTGGACATGACTTAGCCACTAGACAGCAGCAATGAGTAATACGTCCTAAAAACTTCTTCCTCATTTAAATCTCCTTTGAGGCAGTGTATCAGACACCTTTAGTGACCCTCATCATCCCCTTGGCTGCAGTCTAATTTCATCTGCATCTACCGTGGGTATACTCACCTCAAGCTGAGGGTGTTCATCTTCTATCTCTCCCTGGGCCTTCTCAACCCATGTGAGTGTTTGCCTAGTCTATGTGCCTATGTGCAGCTCACAAGTCAGATGGAGTTAGCACCCCCAATGACAATCCTCAACCAGGGTCGGATGGCAGCTAGCGGCTAAACACCTCTACCTCCTGTCCTTCCAGGGGAAAATTCTGCAAGGCATTCTCTATATTCTCTGTGAAATCATTCACTGTGGACTTCTGTAATATTCCTGTTTCTTTCCTCCCTAAATCACTCTCTCCTTTTCTTCACTCTTAATTGCTGGGATGACCTCTTAAATAAACTACCTTCACGCAGGACCTTGTGTCATGCTCTCCTTTCCAGAGAACCCAGACCAAGAAGGAGGCCATTCCTTTCTCTGTCCATCCTTTGCCATTAAGGCTAAACCAAGTTTGGGTCAGGAAGACAAAAATGTGATGCGAGTGGAGTTCCAACCAGACCAGAAAAGCCTGCTTCTTCTGGCTCTCTCTGGATCAAATTTCAAAATGGAGAGTTATCTGATGGGAGTGAAGGCAAAAGCCAAGAGCAGAATTGAAGTCATCCACTCTGCCTGGGAGGGGCTTCCCTGGTGGCTCAGACAGTAAAGAATCTGCCTACAGTGTAGGAGACCTGGGTTCAATCTCTGGGTTGGAAAGATCCTCTGGAGAAGGGAATGGCTACCCACTCCAGTATTCTTGCCTGGAGAATCCCAGAGACAAGAGTCTGGTAGGCTACAGTTCATGGGGTTGCAAAGAGTCAGACATGACTGAAGTGACCTAGCAGGCACTCACTCTGCCTGGGACTCTGGGAGGAGCTGGTCAGCATGGTCCACCTGCGATCACCTAGGGCAGGGAGTGGTCAGGCAGAGAGCAAACCCAAGGGAGCAGCCCTGAAATATCCTGGCAGGCAAGGGATCCGAGACATGCAAGATGCTAGCTGCAGAACTCATCAGAGCGGGTTAGCACTGTGGACTAAAAAGATCCTAGAGTCCAGGAAATTGGCCGGGCTACCTGAACTGGTGACTGAATAGGGATCATGACCATGCCTCAGGGGGTCTTCAATAGCAGCCAGGGCTGAGAAGGACCTGAATCAGCAGGGAGGACCGCAAGGCCCTAAGCACTGATTTCAGCAGCTGCCAGCATTATGGACGTCTATTACAGTGGTGACATGAGGGACCCAGAGAGTGGAACAGTGGCACTGAATGGATTCTGACCCCATAAATATAAGGGTGCAGCATACTCCTTCCCCATACTCAGGCGCCGTCTTGGAAACGATCAAGATAGGGAGAACAAAATGGAAAGAGTAACTATTTCAAGCAAAGGAGACTGAATTTCCAAAAATGATGGTTTAACTGATTAGAGCAGATGAGGCTTACCAGGTTAGAGCCAAGTTTAATACTCACTTCCAGTTCCGTGGCCTACTTCCATGTGTGTGCTTGTGCCCTCCCAAGGACACACACACACACACACACACACACGTGTATGTGTGTGCATATGCTAAGGCATGTTGGGCTCATAAGAAAGCCCCAGTCTGCTGTAGAAAATCTTCTGGAAGATCTGAGCAGAGCATGTAGAAATCTTCATAGTTGTGAATGGGGCAGGGGATTTGGAGGGATCCACCCACAGATACAGGGTCTCCCAGCTGGGGCAGCTTTCCAAGCTCGGACTGGGCTCATTTGGGCCGGAAAAGCCACAACAGTGTCAAACTCATCTCCACGGGTCTGGCTTTAGCTAGGAGGCAGAAGTCAGGGCTCTTAACACACACAGCAAGAACTGCGAAGGAAGGGTGGAGTGGGGGACCCCAGCGTTTGCCTCTTTCATCTCCGTGGGCAGTCTCGATTTCCCTGGCCTCCATCTCGGCTTTATCAAGGCTATCTGAGTCCCCCTGTCTTTTCTGGCCTCCTCTGGGATGCCTCCTCTGCCATGACAGTTGCTGAGGGTTCCCCAGGGCAGGTGGAAGCATGATTTGCTTTTCAAGCTCTGCCCACTTATTGATCTCCTGTCTGAGAAATGTCAGCAGCAGCCAGGAGCTTTCCCCGCTAAGGCACTTAGCTTGGAAGCCTGTGGTATCTGCCTGGATAAACCCTCCGCCTCCTGCCTCTCTGGCTTTAGAACTCTCCCCACCCCCACCTCGGGAAAAGTCTTCTAAGATGAGATGGCAAGAATCAAACAGCGACGTGCTTTGAACACTGGGACGGGAACCAGATTTAAATTGGGCGAAAGCCCTGAGCTCAGAGCGAGTGCATTTCCCTTCCTGCCACCCCTCCCTATCTCTGCCTCTTGTCGCTGGGAGCAGGTTAAGCAGTCTCCCTCGAGGAGCCTGGCCAGGGGCAGGAGATTGGCCCATGAGTCGGAAAGAGGGGCTCTAATCCAGGACCTGGGCAGATAAAGGCTACGTCATTACTTCGACTGCCATCCCCTCTTCGCACACCCCAGCTCTGATATGATTTAAATGCAGGATTGGGAGGAGGGGAGGGGAAGAGAAAAAGACTGTTTAGTGGTTAAACCTTTTAAAGTTTAAGTGCATAAACAGGGCCTTCTCCGTATCTGTCTATAGCAATTCCCATGACAGTTATAGCAAAATTACAGAAACTGGGTCGTTTATATAACCCTTTGTATTGTCAAAGCATATTAAATGTCTGCCTTCCTGCACCCCGCCGAGCTGTCTTCAGCTGTCAGATCCCCATACTGCAGCTCAGAACACTGAGGGTAAAGCACTTTGGCAATGCCGACTCAGAGAAAGCTGGACCCTCAGGTGCAGCTAGGTCTGGAAAGTGAGATTTCAATTTCCTCTAAGTCCGAGTCCCAAGGTTTTGAATATATTGAACCCTCTCCTTTCTAGCCAAACGTTTTGCCACCTGGCCAGTGGGTTGATTCCTTGAATGGGCAGACACAGCATTTGTCTTTTATTCTGGACAAGTTTGAGAGATTGTCTTCATCTATGTATTCATTTGATAAAAAAGGACTTATTGAATGTTTTCTAAAATGCTAGTACCAGGAATAATATGCAGCCACCACTGTTTAAGGGACTTTGTATCAATGAACTCTTAATTCTCATTTTAATCCAGTGAGAGAAACACTATTAGTATCCCCATTTTACAGGTGAGGAAACTGAGGCACAGTATGATGGATGTTGTGGTGTGCTGCCCAGATGGCCTTTCACGACTGAGGCACTCACTCCTCTAGCTTCTGGGAGCATGGACAGCAGACAGTTCACATATAAAGTTGTTTGTTTTTTTTTAATGAAGACTGTATATATCTAAGGTGTACAACATTTAATGCCCCTGTAGAAACTGCCATTAAGGTCACACCCCCTTCCTGAGGGTGACCCACATTGAAAGACAGGCTCACTCAGGGATAGAAAGTCCTGCCATCTTGCCTCAAGTCTTCAGAACAACTCCACAGGGCCACCTGAGATCCATTGCTCCCTAGGGGTCCACCGAGGTCTCCTTTGTGACTGCATCGCAGTTCCCTTAACTGCAGTCGACTGCATCGACTCTTCCCTTAACCCAGTCAGGCCTCCTTTACACTGCCCCCCACCTCACCCCAGTGCTGTGGACCCCATGGGCCCTTCTCGATGAATCTCTTGCACTCACATCTTCATCTCCATCTCAGGATGTGTCCCCCAGGGATTGCACCTGAGGTAGGAGGATAAGCAACCTCCAGCTCATCAAGGTCACAAGTGCACTGTTGAGGTAGTTTCAATCTTCTTATTTGGTGACCAGTACTTCCTGTATGAGAGGCTCCTCTCTGCTCAACCCTGAGCCTGGTAATTTATCCATAGTCAAGCCATTTAATCCTTCAACCCTTGGAATGTCACTACTCTATTCTGCACACAGGGGCCTGAGGCTCAAGATGTTTAGCCAGGGGATGGGGGCTTCAGCAGACTTTGAAAGTCTGGGTATTTTGGCTCACTGGACAGCTCTGGCCTCAGCCCCTGCCATCCTTCTACTACAGCCTGTTCAGACCTCATCCAAGGCTTAGGCTGGAAGCGTGGTGGGATGCTCTTCTACATGAGACTGCTCCTGCCCAGGAAGTGGTGCCATCTGCAGTTTCTTCCCACCACTCTCCCTGAATCCCAAAGCTCTAGATTTCTGAGTGTTTGGACAGCTGTATGGGTTCCATCAATGCCATCATAACCCTTGCCCTTGGCAAAGCCCTTGCACATGCGTCCCCTCTGTCAGGGTTAGGGATCCCTGTCATTCTGTGAGTCAGGCAGCTTGCGCCTAATGATCCCTATTCCACAGACAGGAACACTGAGACACAGGGCAGAGGTCAAATCATGATCTGGTCCATGGCAGAACTGGGACTTGAACTTAGGTCTTTCCTTTATAAGTCCCATCCTCTTTCCATGTTTCCCTGCCCTATTCAGTCTCTGTCCAACCACTTCCTTTCCTTGACTCCCTTCTTGTTGCGCAATAAGCATCAGGAAGTTCATTCCCAGAGGACTCCCAGACAGCAACTGGTGTGATGTGTGGGCTTCTTAGAAACTCCCTAAACTCTGAATGCTCCCTTCCACCGCTGAAACCTGAAATTCCACCATGGCTATAGTCAGCCCTGAGAACTAATCCTTGCCTTCCCCTTGAAATCTTCTTTTGACATGCAAAAAGCAACTGGAACTCTTCTACAATGCTAACAGGAATGTAAAATGGTTAAAAAGAAGAAAACCTTCAGAAAATTTGGAAAAGTTGAAGTTTCTTGAAGAGTTAAACATGTGTTTTTCATTCTCTCCCTGGGTATTTACCCAAGAGAAAAAAAAAAAATTATACATTCAAAGACTTGTCCATGAACGCTCAGAGCAGCTTCATTTGCAATACCCCAGACCTGGTAATAACCCAAACGTTCATAAACCAATGAATAGATAAACCATTTGTGGTATATCTATATTTTTCAGCAATAAAAAGGGACAAACTATAGATGCATGCAATAACATGGATGAATCTCAAAAACACAGTGAGTGAAAGGAGTCAGGTACAAAAGAACACAAACACAAAATGTGATTCCATTATTCACATAAAGTTCTACAACAGGCAAAACTCATCTATGGTGATGGAGGTTGGAATAGTGATTACCTTCGTTTGGAGGATGTTTTGACTGGAGAAGGGCACAGGGAATTTTCTAGGGAGATGGAAATTTTCTTTATCTTAGTGGGGTAGTGTTTACATAGGTGCAAGCATTTGTCAAAACTCATCAAACTGTGCACTTCAAATGGGTGCATTTCGTATGTTCATTATACATCTGTAAAGGTGATTTAAGAACATAAGTCGCTGACACAGTAGACGTGGTATTCTTGACCTGTGCTCTCTGGAGTCTCTGGGATCCATAAAACAATATATACGATTGTGAGCCTAGGTGTATATTACAGGAAACAGGCTCTCATTTTTTTCAGGTTCTACTCTGACAAGAGTGTCTGCAACTTGATTTTAACATAGACGCACAAGAACAAAGCACCTCAAATAACCATTCTATGTGACAAACCCAGCAGACGATTTTCTTCACAGAACTTGGGAGATTTGGGGAGCAGGATTTCTGCAGGCACAGGGCCATGGTGGAAAAGGAGAGGTTCCAAAGGTGGGTACAAGGCCAGCCTTGCACTGTGGAAGGGAAGGAAGGGTTGACGGTCAGGTCCAGACCTGAAGAATCACCAAGCTGTTTCACCTTGCCAACCAGTAAGATGGAGAAGCCACAATCACCTAGGTCTCTACAACTCACACAGGTTTGAAATCACAATTTTGTCATGCCTGTTTAAACCACCATGATGCAGTGAAATCCTATTATCTGCCATATATTACTGTGCCGACAGATGTGGGTAGAAGCCGTGGACGCCATCAGACACAACTCATTCCCTGGGGAACTGGGGGAGCTTGGGGAATTCCATCCTGGGAGAAGCCTCTTTGAACAGTCATCTGAGCACTCCAGACTTCAGCTGGGATTGGGAATGGAATGGGTTATGTCGGAGCAGCACCTGGGCTCGGGCAGCACGTGTGTGCCTGTGTGAGCACGTGCAAACACCCGCAAGCACCATGCTGGCGCTTCGTGAGATATTTCAGAAACTAGCAGCAGCAGCAGCACTTGGGAAGTTGAAACGCTGAAACCTGTGAATCAATCCAAGCACAAAGCTCTCAGTTTCTAATTCGGTACCTGTTTCCACACCTTGCAAAGAGTCAATCTGTGCAGAACCTCACACTCTTGGCATTTCTGGTCCTCAGTTCTAAGGAGGATGCAGTAACAGCAGGTGTCTAAAACCATTGATTTCTTTTAGAGGATCCTACACTGTCAACGACAGTTCATCTGCTCTTGTAAATACTCAGGAACTTTTCGATGCCCATACTCAAAACACTCAAAAAGAAGTTAAAACTTCTGTCTTCTACAGGCTATGGTTGAAGCAGACCCTGGGGATATTTTAACTCATTCTCTCAAGGTATATTTATCAAACATCTATGTGTCAGGCCATGAACATACAGGAGGAAACAGGACCCAAAAGAGCCCTACCCTCATGGAGCTCACATTCTAAAGGAATAATGAATAAATAAATTATATATTATGTTAGATAATATAGTAGGAGAAAAAGCAGAAAATGGCAAATGTGGGGCTATAATTTTGGATAGGCTGGTCATAAGAGATCTCATTAAAATAGGACAGCTAAGCAAAGACTTTTAGGGGTGATGGAGTCAGCTGGATAAATATCTGGATAGACAATCACAGGCAGCGAGACCAACCAAGCAAAGGCTAGGAAGCAGAAACATGCTGAAGTATTAGAGGGACAGCAAAGAGGCCCATGTGGCCAGAATCAAATGAGCAAGGGAGGCTAGAACTATGAGATGAACCTAGCATGGTAGTCAGGGCCAGATTGTGTCTCTCTCTCTTTAGTTGCTAAGTCGTGTCCAACTCTTACAACCCCATGGACTGTAGCCTGCCAGGCTCCTCTGTCCATGGGATTCTCCAGGCAAGAATACTGGAGTGGGTTGCTGTTTCCTTCTCCAGGGGATCTTTCTGACACAGGAATCAAACCCAGGTCTCCTGCATTGTAGGCAGATTCTTTACCAACTGAACTATGAGGGCAGGTTCTTGTAAATCATTGTAAGACTTGAACTCTGTAAGGACATTGTAAGGGCTTTGACTCTAAGGGAGATGGAAGGTTCCAAGCAGAGGAAGAAACTGCTCTGACTTCAGTTTTAAATGGATCTTTCTGGCTGCTGTGCTTAGAACAGACTATAGTAGAGGCTGGGCCAAAGAAGTCTGTGAATGTAAAGAGAGATCAATGGAAACTACCCAATTTGAATAACAGACAGAAAAAAATACTGGAAAAAATGAATAAAGCTTCAGGGAACTGTGTGGTATAGTATTTATGTCATCAGAGACCTAAAGAGGAGAAAGAATGCAACACTGAAAAAATATTTGAAGAAATAATGGCTGAAATCTCCCCAACTTTGGCAAAGGATATAATGTTTTCAAGAAGCTGATTGAACCCCAAATAGGACAACCCCAAAGAAATCCATGACTAGACACTTTATAAACTGGTAAAAAAATAAAAATGAAAAATACTCGTGAAAGCTGCTTGAGAAAAACAATGCAATACCTAGAGGGAATCAACAATTTCAATGACTGCAGATAGCTCACAGAAATGATAGAGGCCAAAAGGAAGTGGGACAGCATTTTTAAAGTGTTAAAAAGAAAAAAACACCAGACCTGTTAACAGAATTCTAAATTGAGCAAAAGTATACTTCCGAAATAAATGAAGGTGAAATCAAGATAGTCTCATATGATAGAAAATTAAGAGGATTTGTAACCCACAAAACTCTCAAAGATTGCTAAAGAAAGTTCTTCAAACCAAAAGGAAAAGACAACAGAAGAAAACTGGGCTATCAAAAATGAAGGAAGAACAACAGAAATGGTCAACATCTGAGTAAATATAATAGATTATTCTTCTATTCTGAGATATTTAAAATGTGCTTGCCCATTGAAAGCAAAAATTATAACATTATTTTTGGGGGTTTTAATATACATTGATATAATACATAAGATGGATATAGCACACAAGAGGGAAGATAAAAGATTTTAAACAGTGGTATATTTTGTACATTCCAATAAAAGTGGCAAATGTTAATTCTAAATTGATAGTGGAAAGTTATGTTTATATTTATAATACCTAGAGCAATCACTAAAATAAATATATTAGTTATAGTCAAAATCACAATAGATAAATTAAAATTGAATACCAAAAAAGTTCAGATAACACTATGACTTGATGCAATGTGATATTTTGGACTGAATCTCAGAATAGAAAAATGGAATGAGCAGAAAAGTTGGTAAGATCCGAATAGATGCTGGACTTTAACAATAATGTGACAATTTTTGGTTTCTTGATTTTGATAAATATCATAGTAATGTAAGCTGTTAACGTTAGGGGAAACTGAGTGAGGGATAGGAGAACTCTCTGTATTATCACTGCAGCTTTTCTGTAAATCTGAAAGCTTTCTAAATAAAGATTTTACTTAGAAAATGTTCAAATTACCCCAAATTAGGCAAGAAAGTGCAAACAGAAGAACAAAAACCAGAGGGAACAAATAAAACCAAATAAAAAAGTGGTACAGTTAATCCAAACATATCAATAATTACGTTAATATAAATGGTCTAAAATACCAATTAAAAGAAAGATAGTCAGAATTGATAAATAAAAGAAAAACATGACCCAACCATACACTGTCTACAAGAAACTCATTCAAATATAATGATACGGGTAGGTTAAAAATAAAAGAAGAAAAAAGATGTACTCTGCAAACACTAATCAAAAGAAAGCTGGAGTGGCTCTATTAATATCAAACAAAACAGATTTCACAGCAGAGAAAATTACCAAGGATCAAGAGGGATATTATATAACAGTGAAAGGATCAGTTCATCAAGAAGACGCGAGAGTGCTAAATGTGCATGCACCTAGCAAAAGAGTTTCTACTACATGAAACAAAAACTGAAAACAACTGAAAAGAGAAATAGACAAATCCACAATTATATTTAGAAACTTTTCAACACTTGTCAGAGAAGGCAATGGCACCCCACTCCAGTACTCTTGCCTGGAAAATCCCATGGACGGAGGAGCCTGGTGGGTTATACAGTCCATGGAGTCATGAAGAGTCGGACACGACTGAGCGACTTCACTTTCACTTTTCCCTTTCATGCATTGGAGAAGGAAATGGCAACCCACTCCAGTGTTCTTGCCTGGAGAATACCGGGGACGGGGGAGCCTGGTGGGCTGCAGTCAATGGGGTGGTGCAGAGTTGGACATGACTGAAGTGACTTAGCAGCAGCAGCAGTAATACTTGTCTCAATAGACAATCAGCAAGCATATAAACAATGATGGCAAACAACTGGATCTAATAGACATTTATAGAACATGCCATCCAACAACAGGAGAATATGCTATATTTTCAAGTGAACATGAAACATTCACCAAGATAGACAGTATGCTACGTGTCTTAACAAATTTAAAAGAATTGAAATTATACAAAGTTTGCTCTCATACCGTAATGGAATTTAACTAAAAATCAGTAATAAAAAGGTAAAAGAAAAAGCATCAAACACTGGGAAAGCTAACATACTTCTAAATAATCTTTTATCAAACAGGAAATATCAGGGGAAATTTAAATATATTTTGAACTGCATGAAAATAAAAAGGCAGCTTATTGAAATTTGTGTGATATATCTATAGCAGTGCTTTGAGGGAAATTTATAGCATTAAATGCTTACATTAGAAAAGAAGAGTTCTCAAATAATAACCAATAGCTTCCATCTTAAGAAATTAGAAAAATAAGAATAATCTAAATCCAAATCAAGCAGAATGAAGGAAATAATAAAGACCAGAAATCAATGAAACAGAAAACAAGCAATAGATAAAACCAATCAAACCAAAAACTAGTTCTTTGAAAAGATCAAAACAATTGATAAATCTCTAGCAGACTGACAAAAAGGGAAAGAGAGAAAACACAAATTTCCAGTAATAGGGAGGAAAGAGAGAATGTCACTACAGACTCTGAAGATATTAAAAGGATAATAAGGGAATAGCATGGGTATCTATGGATATAAATTTGATAAATAAAATGGACCAATCCCCTGCAAATCACAAATTAGCAAAGCTCACTCAACATGAAGCAGATAATTTGAATAGTCCATTAAATATTTAAGAAATTAAAGTTGTCATTAAAATCCTTCCAAAAAAGAAATCTCTAGGATCTGATGGTAAATTCTACCAAACACTTAAAGAAATAACATCAATTATATAAAATATCTTCCAGAGAACAGCAGAGCATGGAACACTTTCCAATTTATTCTGTGTGGCTAACATTACTCTGATACCAAAGACAAAAAGAGCAGAAAAATAAAAAAACTACATGCTAATATTTCTCATAAACAGACACAAAAATCTTCAATGAAATATTAGCAAATTGAATCCATCAATATATAAAACCACAGCACAACCAAGTGGGATTTAGCTCAGAAACACAATATTCCAAAATGGACAAACATAATTCACAATATTGACAGTCTAAAGAAGAAAAACCATAAGATCCTATCGATTGATGTAGAATAAGTACTTGATAAAATTCAATATATATTCATGATTTTAAAAAAATTCTCAGCAAACAAGAAATAGAAGGGCTCTTCTTCAACTTGATAAAGAGGCATCTTTACAAAAACCCTACAGTTAACATCATACTTCATGAAAAATGGAATGCTTTCTCCCTATGATCAGGAACAAGGCAAGGATGTCCACAGCCACCCATCCAATTCAGAACCAGTGGATTAAGCAGTGCAATAAGGCAAGAAAAAGAAATAAAGCATATGTATCAGAAAGGAAGAAGTAAAATTGTCCCTGATTGCCTACATAGAAAATTCTAAGGAAACTGAAAAATAAAACTTCCTAGAACTAATAAATTTAGCAAAGGTGCAGACATAAGGTCAATACAGAAAAATAAACTGTAACCCTATGTACTAGCAATGTACAATTGTAAAGTGAAACTTTAAAAAGCAATGTATAATCATGTCAAAAGAATGAACTTCGTAGGCAAAAATGTAACAAAATATGTACAGGATCTGTATGCTGAAAAATACAAAGCAGGGATAAAAGAAATCAAAGAAGATCTAAAAGACCTGGAGAAACAGAATGATAGACCATGCTTATGGATTGTTAAAGTTCAACATAATAAATATGCCAATTCTCACCGAAATGATTTACAGATTTAATGCAACACCAATCAAAACCCCAGCAGACTCTTTGTACAAACAAGCTGATTCTAACACTTATATAGAAAGACCAACGAACTAGAAGAGCTAAAACAAATTTGAAAAAGAATAAAGATATCAAGTATGATCATTCTCCGTTTTCAGACTCACTCGATAGCTATAATAATCAAGACAGTGTGTTATTGGCAAAGGATAGACGCAGAGATCAATGAAACAGAATGGAGTGTCTAGAAATAGACTCACAGCAGCATGGCCAACTGATTTTTAATGAAGTTGCAAGGAGCAGGCACTGGTTCTTTTACACATTCTGTGGACAGGGCAGAGGTGATCATGGAGAGCTCTGTACTGAAGAGACTCTTAGCTCTCCCCTCGGCTCCTGAGAAGAGGGCTGGAGACCCTTCCCATTCTCTGCAGCCTTTTCAGAAGCAGCCAACAAAAAGGAGAAAGGGGTCCTTGGAAAAGGAAATAGGAAGGCCCTGGCATGTGTAAGGGGTGAGGGGGCCAGTGTGGCTGGAGCATGGAGAGCAGAGGCAAGAAGAGGAAGTGAGGACAGACGTGGCAGGGGACCTAGTCGGTCCCTGGGAGGACCTGGAATTTCCTCGGAGCTGTGCCATGAGAGGGTTTGGAGCCAGGGAGTGATACCATCTGACTTTACCCTGTAATAGACTCCTCACTGCTGAGTTGAGAAATGACTGAGGGGGTGATAGGGATGGAGCTGGGGGTGGGGAAGGATGCAGCAGGGGGACCACACAGGAGGCTGCTCAGATAATCCAGGTGACAGATGATGGTGGCCTGGACCAAAGCAGAAGCAGTGAAGGTGAGAAGTGGTTAGTTTTGGACATAATTTGAAAGTACAGGTTGTGGAGTGTGTGTGTGTGTGTGTGTGTGTGTGTGTGTGTGTGTGTGTTGGGGGGTTGTTGTGATGAGAATTTATTACTGTTGCAGTAAAAAAAAAAAAAAGTAAACTGTGAGAAGACTGCTTTTGCAACGATTCTATTTCCCCTCCACTCTGCTCACTGGAAGGCTGACTCAGGTCTCACAAGTGCTTCAAGCCCTTGGATGCCCAAGACTTAGGAATGCGTGCTTGGAGTGTGAGCAGAGGGTCACTCACTTGGCTTCATGGGAACGCCTGACCTCTTCCCCTGAGGTCTGTGGAAGTAGAGCCACTCTCCTCAGGTGACACGCTGGATGGCTGGGCTTCAGGAGTCCGGCCCAACTTGGATAAGCTGGACCCACTCAATGGGGTTTCAAGTCACAAATGGACAGGTCACAAAGCCTTTACTTCATTTTATTGATTAAAAAAAAAAAAAGGTGTGGAGAACTCTGGTGACGTACCTAGTCTCCCAGACAGGGTCTGTGGCAGATTTTCAGTTTCTGTCCACTGCTCTGATCATGCATGGGAGATGCATGAGGGTGCTACTAACCTTCCGGTTCTTGCTGTCCTTAACTGACCTGATCTTTCTAGACAGCCAAAAGGCTTTCACTCACGAACCAGGCCCACAGTGCAATAGCCAGGGTGGTGGAGCAGGCAGCTGATGCCCTCAAGTCTTCTGCTTTGCAAGTAGCCCCTTGGCTGTCTGCCTGCAAGCTCCAGGCCTCCACTGATCCAGGCAGGGAAGGCCGACAGACAGCAGAGGCAAAAGACCAAAGCGGGGTGATGAATAGTGGGAGGTGTCCACCGAGCAGCATGCTGGGCCAGACTACCGCTCTGAAACACAGCTGAGGCCCAGTGCCTATTGTAACATTTTTCTTTTTAGGCTTCAGAGTTGTTATGGGCTCAGTTATATTCCTTCCAAATTCATATGTTGAAGCCCCAACCCCCAGGACATCAGAAAGTGACTGTGTTTGGAGACAGGGTCTTCATGGAAGTGATTAAGATGAAATGAGGTCATGAGGGTGGGCCCTCATCCAATACAATGAAGAAGTGGGGATACAGATGGCGCAGAGGGAAGGCCATGAGAAGACACGAGGAGACGACAGCCATCTACAGAAACCATGAGGTGGGGACCGGAGAGGGGCCATACAGAACACTCCCCCAGGCCTCTGCTCTCAGCATCCCTCCCCTCTATTCCCACAGCCTCAAGGGGCCAGTCACAGGCAGTCCAAGAGTGGCTGTAGCAGAACTTTCCGGGGCCCTCTGCACTGCCTGGAGCATAGGTAGAAGCTGTTCCCCTGGTTGCCTGATACACAGCTGCAAGTGGGTCGCTGGGGAGGAACTGGCCCTGAAGGCCCAGCCTTCTTCCTGGGCCTCTGAAGCCAGTTCCGTGGGGCTGGCCCAGGGACCACCCACGATCCTCATCATGAAGCCGGAAGCTTTAGCCTGTGGGCGCACCTGCTCGGAGCCTCCAGGAGAGAAGCTAGGGGCTGTTTTTAGCACATACATACTCTCCTCTCTTTCTGTCTTTTTTTCCCCCCTAAATAAGAGAAGGCAGTTCCTTCAGTACTGGGAGTGAAAAGAGGGAGGGGGCCAAGAATGAAAGACTCAGGGAGTGTTACACATCACAGTGGGCGTATTTTATGGAAAGCAGCCGACAATCAGTGTTTGCAGACGCCTTTTATTTTATATTATTTCCTCATCTGTTCAGCTTTCTTGGGCAGGAGCCAGAAAGTTAATATTCTCAGTCAAAGTCAGCCTTTTATCTGTCAGGTTCAAAATGAAACTGAGTCGCTGGGGTTTTAAAGCATCTCTGGCAAAAGGCAAACACACCTTTTTGGCAGCTCTGGCCCAGGGGCTGTCGCAGGGGTTGCCGCACCTGCCAGCAGCTCCCGCTGAGGTCCTCTTAACTAGAGACTTTGCTGATGGGCCGCTGGGGTTCCTTAACCATGATACGAGTCGCTTAAAAGGCAGTAGGGTGTCCCCAGGGAGTCTGGTTTGGCTGTGCCTTTTGGGGTCATCAATACACAAGCAGAAGGTGACAGGGTGGCCTCATGAGATAACACTGGAGATGAGGGCAGTTTGGCCAGTTGGGAGGCAGGTGGGAGGCAAGGTTGGGAGGGGGCAGTTAACCCCTGCCTGCATGCTGCTTGTGGTCCTAAAGCAGCTGGAAGGAGTCGTGGTCTGAACAGAACTGTGGTGGTTTTAAAAGTGGCCTCCAAATTCTTCCACACTCCCTGCCTTGACAGGGTGGAGCCTCAGGCCCTCCCCTTTGATGTGGGCTGGATTTCATGACTCACCTCTAACAAAGAGTTACAGAAATAACCAGAAGTGATGCTGGGTGATTTCCAAGGATAGATGATTAAAGGGGCCATGCACCTTCCACCTGGCTCTCTCTCACAGGACAGCCACCTTGGGCGCCCTAAGCAGCCACGCGAAAGATCCACTTGTTCTAAAGCCGGCACGCTGGCGGGACCACATGGAGAGACCACCCAGAGAGAACAGGAGCCCAGCTGTGCCAGCCCCCAGTTGTCAGAGTTGTCCCAGCCCAAGCAGCAGACATCTGAGAGAAGAAGCCTTCAAGATATCCCTACCTCCAGCCATCCGACTGCAGCAACTAGAGATACTACCTCCCTGAGCCTAGTCACCCCAGAACCTCGAGGGGTAATGATAAAATGGCTGCTTCTGTGTTACTCCATCAAGTTTGGGGTGGTTTGATACACAGCAATAGATAACCAGTACATTGGCCCCCTGCCTTCTGATTTTGTCTCTTCCAAAGCAACATTGTGTAAAGTGGGTCCCCTTTGGCTGTACAAACCCTCCCTTGACAAGACAGCCTGAAGGAATGGGTTGCTGACCTCAGGACAAAAGGGCTGAATGAATCTCAGTTCTGACTCTTCCTGACATATCTTCTCAGTCCACTCACTCAACCCTTCTGTGCCTCAGTTTCCACATCTATAAAATGGGGATGGTGGCTAAGGCTGGCTTCACAGAGATGTTATAAAGGTCAAATGAAATGGTGGATGTAATGTTGAGATTTCCCAACACCCTGAGACACAAGATCAGATAAATAACACGCTTCTCCCCATCACAAGTCTATGGCCAGAAAATCTATGCAATCTGTAGCAAGTGTAACCTATGTGCAACTCTAAGAGGAAAAGGGGCCTTTTGTAAAATATAAGAACTATTCAGAAGCTGCTTCTCATTTTTAGGCCCTATCATAGGTTACGTGGGGGCAACCAATGGAACCATCCAGCTGTGGAGATTCATTTCATTTGGGGAAGTCCATGGCTTTGTAGCCCTCTCCCTTATACCCCAATCAAACTGAGGGTTTCTGCTGTCAATTTGGGGCCTCCCTTCAGTTTGGAGACCACTTAAAATGCACCAGGGTGTCCCTAGTGCTAGAATTCCAGAAGCCCCTGTATCAATTACATACCACCTAATACCCGACTCAGCTGGACTCAACAGCATATTTGAGGATCAACTGAAGTTGAAAATTGGCTCTGTGGGTGGAGATGAGGAGGGACAATTTTACCTCCTGCTACACAGCCCTGCACTTAGCTTGGACCCAGAATTCTGTTTGCTTTTCTGAGTGTTCTGCCTTCCCCACCAACCCTCTGGTGAACTTTTGAGAGCCTCTCCCTTCCTTACAATATGGCTGCTGCTAATAAAGGCATAAATGCTGCAAAGCACTTATTACAGTAATATTATCTTTATATTACCCTAGCATTACCAGGCCTTGCGCAGGGGCCGGGGAGGCGGGAGAACCTCTTCGGTGCTGTCAGTAATCGGAGGAAGGCAGTTTAGTTTAATGATAATGACTTACACTTACATAGCTGCCCTCATCCCAGAGGACCCTGGAGCACTTCACAAACACACTCTTATTCTGAGCCTTTCTAACAAACCTGAGATGCAGCAATGCTTATAAATAATATATACTCTGAGTGCCTCTATATCCTGCAAATGTATAATATAAATATGTATAAGTGTAACAAATATGATTTTTGCATGTTACATTTATAATCTTTAAAAAAAAAAAAGGTGACCCAGCATGGGTGTGCAGCCACAGAACAGACTCACAGAGTGCAAAATCCAATAAATACCGATATTGCACAAGCATTTACAACAGGTATCAGCCTGGGGCTTTTAAAAGCTAAGGAAATCCTTCAGGGTCTACATTCACTAGGTTCTTCTTTCACTGGAAAGGTTATTCTCAGGTCAAGTTTACTCAGCCAGCCCAGCTCTGGGTGTGGCAAACACACACATATGAATAGTCCTAGATGCCCACCTAGGCTGGCTCTGAAGCCCTGATGCTGATGCTGATGCTGTGTGATTATGGACAAAGCACAAACCTTCTCTGGGTCTCAGCTGAATCCTTAACATAACTGGATTGTGGCTGTCTGATAGATCATGTTATGGCTCCCCATCCTTCAGGCTGTTGCTATTAGAAAATTATACATGTGCGTCCTTCGCCATGTGAATTTGTAGTATTTCCCATCGGAGTAGGCACCCCATGCCTACCCCACCCCATGGATCTGAGAGAGCTAATTCTTAGGTAGGTTGATAAGGAGTCCAGGGCCCTCAGAGAAGAAGGGGTCTGGGGTTCTCAAGGAGGAGAAAGGGATAAATGGTTGTTGTTTTCTTTTCTACATTGCTTTGTCTTAGTTACTTAAGACCTTTTTTCTTAACCTCTGAGTTGTACTGACAACAATCTTTAAGACTAACTTTCTTAAAGCCCAGAGCTAATGATTAAAGAATGCTCAAACTACCACACAATTGCACTCATCTCACACGCTAGTCAAGTAATGCTCAAAATTCTCCAAGACAGCCTTCAGCAACACGTGAACTGTGAACCTCCAGATGTTCAAGCTGGTTTTAGAAAAGGCAGAGGAACCAGAGATCAAATTACCAACATCCGATGGATCATCAAAAAAGCAAGAGAGTTCCAGAAAAACATCTATTTCTGTTTTATTGACTATGTCAAACCTTTGGACTGTGTGGATCACAATAAACTGTAGCAAATTCTTCAAGAGATGGGCATACCAGACCACCTGACTTGCCTCTTCAGAAACCTATATGCAGGTCAGGAAGCAACAGTTAGAACTGGGCATGGAACAACAGACTGGTTCCAAATAGGAAAAGGAGTACATCAAGGCTGTATATTGTCACTCTGCTTATTTAACTTCTATGCAGGGTACATCATGAGAAATGCTAGGCTGGAAGAAGCACAAGCTGGAATCAAGATTGCTGGGAGAAATATCAATAACCTCAGATATGCAGATGACACCACCCTTATGGCAGAAAGCGAAGAAAAACTAAAGAGCTTCTTGATGAAAGTGAAAAAGGAGAGTGAAAAAGTTGGTTTAAAGCTCAACATTCAGAAAACTAAGATCATGGCATCTGGTCCCATCACTTCATGGCAAATAGATGGGGAAACAATGGATACAGTGTCAGACTTTGTTTTTTTGGGGGCTCCAAAATCAGTGCAGATGGTGATTGCAGCCATGAAATTAAAAGATGCTTACTCCTTGGAAGGAAAGTTATGACCAACCTAGATAGCATATTGAAAAGCAGAGACATTACTTTGACAACAAAGGTATGTCTAGTCAAGGCTATGACCAGTGGTCATGTATGGATGTGAGAGTTGGACTGTAAAGAAGGCTGAGTGCAGAATTGATGCTTTTGAACTGTGGTGTTGGAGAAGACTCTTGACAGTCCCTTGGACCGCAAGGAGATCCAACCAGTCCATCCTAAAGGAGATCAGTCCTGGGTGTTCATTGGAAGGACTGATGTTGAAGCTGAAACTCCAATACTTTGGCCACATGATGCAAAGAGCTGACTCATTTGAAAAAACCCTGATGCTGGGAAAGATTGAGGGCAGGAGGAGAAGGGGATGACAGAAGATGAGATGGTTGGATGGCATCACAGACTCAATGGACATGGGTTTGGGTGGACTCCAGGAGTTGGTGATGGACAGGGAGGCCTGGCGTGCTGCGGTTCACAGGGTCACAAAGAGTGAGCCACTGAACTGAACTGAATGATCACACAGCAAAATAACTCATCTTGCTCAAGGGTATGCTTTTCCTTAAGCTCTGTCAGTTCAGTTCAGTCGCTCAGTCGTGTCCGAGTCTTTGCGACCCCATGAATCCCAGCACGCCAGGCCTCCTTGTCCATCACCAACTCCTGGAGTTCACTCAGACTCACGTCCATCGAGTCAGTGATGCCATCCAGCCATCTCATCCTCTGTCGTCCCCTTCTCCTCCTGCCCCCAATCCCTCCCAGCATCAGGGTCTTTTCCAGTGAGTCAACTCTTCGCATGAGGTGGCCAAAGTACTGGAGTTTCAGCTTTAGTATCATTCCTTCCAAAAAAATCCCAGGACTGATCTCCTTCAGAATGGACTGGTTGGATCTCCTTGCAGTCCAAGGGACTCTCAAGAGTCTTCTCCAACACCGCAGTTCAAAAGCATCAATTCTTCAGCGCTCAGCCTTCTCCACAGTCCAACTCTCACATCCATACATGACCACAGGAAAAAGCATAGCCTTGACTCGACGGACCTTAGTCGGCAAAATAATGTCTCTGCTTTTGAATATGCTATCTAGGTTGGTCATAACTTTTCTTCCAAGAAGTAAGCATCTTTTAATTTCATGGCTGCAGTCACCATCTGCAGTGATTTTGGAGCCCCCCAAAAATAAAGTCTGACACTGTATCCAGTGTTTCCCCATCTATTTGCCATGAAATGACAGGACTGGATGCCATGATCTTCGTTTTCTGAATGTTGAGCTTTAAGCCAACTTTTTCACTTTCATCAAGAGGCTTTTTAGTTCCTCTTCACTTTCTGCCATAAGGGTGGTGTCATCTGCATATCTGAGGTTACTGATATTTCTCCCGGCAATCTTGATTCCAGCTTGTGTTTCTTCCAGTCCAGCGTTTCTCACGATGTACTCTGCATAGAAGTTAAATAAGCAGGGTGACAATATACATCCTTGACGTACTCCTTTTCCTATTTGATACCAGTCTGTTATTCCATATCCAGTTCTAACTGTTGCTTCCTGACCTGCATACAGGTTTCTCAAGAGGCAGGTCAGGTGGTCTGGTATGCCCATCTCTTTCAGAATGTTCCACAGTTTATTGTGATCCACAGTCACTAATGATTATATAACAACAATGTGTCTTGCTCAAGGACATGTTTCTCCTTCTTAACAAGAACCTTCTGACTCATCTTGTTATCTTAAGACACATGTTGTGGGAGTGGCTCTGGTAAGACCTCTCTATTGTTAGTTCTAATCTTGTTAATTTAAGATCTATGTTGTGGGAGTGGGTCTGGTAAAATTATATAAGGCCTTGATAAGACCAGCAAGGGGGGCATTATCTGTTCCCTTCTGATGTCTATGTCAGAAGCTTTCTTTGCCCTTTTTCACTGTAATAAAACTTCTGCCACACAAAAGCTCTGAGTGGTCAAGCCTGGTCCAAGCTAAATCTTCTTTGGAGATCTCGAATCTGACATCATTCACTATAAGCTATCAGATCCTGGGTTTGACCTGTTTTCTGATCAGTGTTTGTTGTTATTGCTGTTTAATCACTAAGTCATGTCTGAATCTTTGCAACTCCATGGACTGCAGCACTCCAGGCTTCCCTGTCCTTCACTGTCTCTCAGAGTTTGTTCAAACTCATGTCCATCGAGTCAGTGATGCCATCCAACCAGCTCATCCTCTGTCATCCCCTTCTCCTCCTGTCTTCAATCTTTCCCAGCATCAGGGTCTTTTCTAATGAGTCAGCTCTTTGCATCAGGTGGCCAAAGTATTGGAGCATCAGCTTCAGCATCAGTCCTTCCAATGAATTTTTAGGGTTGATTTCCTTTAGGATTGCCTGGTTTGATCTTGCTGTCCAAGGGACTCTCAAAAGTCTTCTCCAGCACCACAATTCTAAAGCATCAATTCTTCGGCTTTGGCACTTAGCCTTTTTTATGGTCCAACTCTCACATCTGTACATAACTACTGGAAAAACCACAGCTGATCACTATTACTGTGTAACAAACTTCTCCCAAAGCTAATCAAGTAAAACAACCACCATTTTATTACCTTTATGGATTCAGTGGGTCAGGAATTTGGTTAGGGCACAGTGGGGATGGCTTGTCTCTGCTCCATGATATCTAGAATTTCAGTTGGAAAGAATAGAGGGCTGGTAGTGATTCAGGGGCTGGAGGCTGGGGCCACTGGAAGCTTTGTTCTCTCACACGTAGAGCCTGGGCTGTCTGTCAAGATGGCGACCTCAGCGTAGTCAGACTTCTTACATGGCAGCTCAGGGCTTCAAGTGCAAGGGATCCAGCGACAAGGTGGATGCTACATCACCTTTTATGGCCCAGTCTTGAAAAATCAGTGTGGTGTTCACAGTCCTTTATCGTCAAAGGAGTCCTAAGCTCATTTGGACTCAAGGTGAGGGGAATCGGACTCCGCCTCTTGGTGGGAGGAATGTCAAAGTCACAGTTGTAGGGGGAGTGGGGGATGTGCGATGGGATACATTGTTTGGCCATTCAGAAGTTTCCACACACTTAGTGGCTCACCAGCATGTACAATTTTACCATTCCTGTGGGCCAAGAACTAGAGCACAGCTTGGCAGAGTTCAGTCTCCTCATTTGTGAAGGGCTTGTGCTAAACATTAGAAGAATCAATGGTACAAACAGGGGAAGGTGCTTGGGATACCAAAGAGAGCTACATGAATGGTTCTTACTCTTCTCCAACTAGATGGTAGAATTCCTGAGGTCAGGGACACTGGGTTACATTCATTTTGGATGCACCATGGGACCTAGAACAGAACTAAGCACATGGTTGTGTGTCAAGGTAAGCTGGCTAGATGCATTGACAGATGGATAGATGGACGAAGGGTGAAGACTTTAGTTCCAAGAAGATTCTGAGAGCCTATCAAGGAACAGGAAGGGGGAAGACAGCCAGCGTGTCTCTGTACTATCACAGGCAGGAAAGCTGGCCATTAGAAAGAAATATAACAAGCTTATTTTGTCTCCTTCCTCTTGCAGATCGCCTGAATGTCTCTGGGTAAAAGGTGCAGTATCATGGTTTCAACTGGGCCTTTGAAGTCAGACTGACTTTAGTTTGAACCCTGGTTCAGCCCTTTTCAAGCCGAGTGACCTCGAGCAAGTTATCGAACCTCTGCGCCTTCAGATTTCCCAGTAGTGAAATGGGGGTTGTGGAAGAAGTATTGACAAGGTATGTGAGACAGCTCAGGGAGTCCACGTGGATGCATGTTTAACAGCAGCTGCTACTGTGAGGGCCACAAAGGTACAGGGTGTTGAAGCTCAGGCTGCAGAAACCGAGTTGCCTGGTTCAAAAGCTGACAGCACCACTTGCTGGCTGTGTGACCTCAGGCAAGTTGCATAACCTCTCTGGTCCCCCTTTCCTCATATGTAAAATGAGTATAATAAATTTATAAGCTTCATTGAACAGCTGTCAAGGATAGTAAGATAGGATAGTGCTTAGAATAGCACATGGCCCATGGCAAGTGCTTGGTGACTATTAGTTGTTGATGGCTTGCTTCATCATCTGCTTTTCTTCCTTCTCCTTTTCCTCCTCCTTGTTCTTTTCCTTCTCACTGTGTGTAGTAGGCTCCTTTCGGTTAGCCATCCAAATTCTCTGCTGCTTGTATTGCAACAGCCCCTGAGTTGTCTCAAACCCTCCTCCTCGATTCAATTCAACAGACATTTAGACTCTGCTCAGCTGCTCCAGTCAAAAACCAAGGACCCGGAGCTGGCTTCTTCCTCTCCTTCACCCATCACTTTACAACCACCACCAAGTCCCATCAGCGCCCCCTCCAGGATGTTTGGAACCTGCCCACAGCTCTCCACCTCCATGACATTACACAGTCCCAGCCACCATCATCTCGGCAGGACAGAGCCATCATCCCTAAGTGTTCTTACACTGTCTTCTGCAATCTACTCTCCACTTAGCAGCCAGAGCAGTCATTGTCATTAGCATTCCCCTACTTAAACCATCCTGATGGCTTCCCACTCCACCAGGCAGAAAGCCCAGACTCCTAAGCAAAGCCCTCAGGGCTCTGCATCCAGTTCCTTCTATCCTCACTCTGGCTCCTTAATAAGCCAAGCCCCTGCCTACCTCAGGCCCTTTGCACCTGCTGCTCTTTTTGTGCCAAATTTCTTTACATCCCCCACCACCCCCAGAAAACTTCTCATCCTTCATTCTTCCACTTTATATAGCAACTGGAGAGACCCCAGCCCCAACTCTCCATTTAAAATAGATCCCTTTGTATCTTCTTTGACAGCCTGTTCTGTTCTGAAGTGTGGTAACACCACAGTTTGCAGTCAAATATTTGTGTTTGTGGACTTCTGATCACCTCCATGAGACTGTCAATTCTATAAAGCCAGGGAGGAGGGCATCCCTAGTCTGACATATAGTTGGCCCTCAATATTCATTGAGTGAAAGAAAGTATTTAAAATTTCCTAGGTCCTTTCTGAACAGTTTTATCTAATACTTAACAATTCCTACTAAGAAACACGCTCAGAGAGGCAGAGAGAAATTTGGTCGAGGTCACCCAGCTAGTGACTGGTGGAACCCATAGGACCAAGAGCATGCCTCTCCTAGAGCAACCCACACCCCCTGATCACTTGACATGGGGTGTAAAGGTCTAGTCATCTTGCCTCAACTCATTGTATCACTGATGGGCCATTCAAACTCCAGAGCTCCTTGTGGGACCGCCAAGGGTGTCTCCAGGCCTACATCACAACTCAAACTCTCCTCTGCCTTCTCCCGCTTCCTCCCCCTGGCCCTCACCAAAGGTACAGATGTCAAGGGTGTTCCCTAGTAGCCATTCCACTTGCTAAACTCCATCTCAGAGTCAGCTTTCTGGGACATCTGACTTGTGACATTCAGTCTCCAGACCTTCCCATTACCTATTTAGCTTTTGCACATAGTTAATGCATTTTTACCAAAGGCAGTCCACCCCCCAATTTTTTTTTTTTCTTGAAGCAGAACAATCTGCAACTTCTGGAGCTTACTCATTCCTAAGTCTGGGTTCTCCAACTTGAGTGTGTGAAAGGACTTGTTAAAACACAGACTGTTGGGCCTCACACCCAGAATTTCCGATGCACTCGGTCTGGGGTGGGGCCCCTGGGATGTGCATTTCTGATAAATTCCAGGTGATGCTGAGGCTGCTGTCTAGGGACTGTGTGGTGAGAACCACTGGTATAGGGAAGTGAGAAATAGCAATTGTAAAGGTCTCATCTTTGTCTTTCAGTTTCCCTGGTGGCCCAGATGGTAAAGAATCTGCCTGCAATGCAGGAGACCCAGGTTCAATTCCTGGGTCGGGAAGATGCCCTGGAGGAAAATGGCAGCCCATTGCAATATTCTTGCCTGGAGAATTCCATGGACAGAGGAGCCTGGCTGGCTATTGTCCATGGGGTTGCAAAGAGTCAGACATGACTGAGTGACTAAAACTTTCACTTTTTTCACTTTCATCTTCATTCTAGTCTCTGTGGTCCCTTAGTAAGGTAGCCCCACAAAATTCCCTTCCAACTGAGAACTGACATTTAATGATGTCTGAATCTTTAAAAAGAGGTCTGGCCTGAGTAGACCCTTGGGCAGGGCGGCCAGGAGACTGGACACAAGGAAGTTGCTCTTTCCCCAAGTTTTCATCCATCTAGAACCCTGACTGCTATTTCTGTTTTGCATTCAATTCCCCTCCATCCTACTTCCAGCCCTCCTGAGCCCCACCTTCTCAGGAAACCATCTCTCCAGGCAGGTGCGCGCCAGACGCTCCAGGCAAAGCCACTGACTGTTCTAATCTACACTCTGCGTCCCTTAAGCTGGAAGTCTCCAGAAGAGTGACAGGAAAACAGTCAAGAGGTGGGCCGAGGCTCAGGCAACTAATTGAAGAACGACTCCTCTGCGGGGTGTTAATACCTTGCAAAGAAGTGAATCTACTGGCATTTTTTTTTTTAGAGTTTAATAAAAATATATATGCACCGTGAGAAAATCATAGCAATAATTCCTTGCACCTTTGTTCCAAGAAGCCCAAAGCATTCCCCATATATTATCATATTCATTATCCTATTTTCTTCACATTTCTCATTAATTTTTTTCTGAGGTGATATATTAATATGAAATTCTAAATCACATTAAGGAGACCACGAGCCCAACTCATTCTCCTCACCCTAACTCCACCTTTCTCTTCTCCCCTTTCCATCCATCATCCTCACTGCCCCTTCCTCCTCCTACCCAGGGGAGGGTAAGTCTGAAGTGTGTAAGCAGCTGATGGGGTTGGTTAGAAGACTGGAGGAGGGCGGGGATCAAAGTGCTGCTTTGCCAGTGGGCTGCACTGCCAGGCCTCCTCCCCAGGACCACTTGATTAGACCAGGACTCTGGTGCCCCTCGGGAAAGAAGCTGCCTGGCAGCCCAACTCCCCTTAATGGTGTAAAACCTACTCCCCCCCACCTCGCCTGCCTCGCATGCAAGAGGGAAAGAATCAGACTCATTACAGATATTATCATGCAACACTTCATATTTCAAAGAGCTTTATAATCGCTAATTAGTTATTGCCAGAGAATATGGAAATGGCACCTTGCTGGAATCCCGCAGGCTGGAGACCAGACTTCCACAGCGCTGCCTGGCCAAGCTGGGCCTGCCCCATGGTCTCAGGAAGTGGCGCCGACTCCAGGGCAGAAAGCCCTAGGCTTTTAGTCCTGGCCAGTGTGGTTCTCAGCTTCCCTGGTGACTCAGATGGTAAAGAGTCTGCCTGCAATGGAGACCCGGGTTCAGTCTCTAAGTCGGGAAGATCCCCTGGAGAAGGGAATGGAAACCTGCTCTAGTATTCTTGCCTGGAGAATCCCATGGACAGAGGAGCCTGCTGGGCTACAGTGCATGGGGTCACAAAGAGTTGGATACAACTGAGCAACTAACACTTTCACTTCCTTTCAGTGTGGTTCTCAGTGGATGCTCCTGGGGTCAGCAGACTGCATCCTGTCTGTGTAGGGAGAACACAGAGATGGGCTACTGCTTCAGGTGGTAAAAGAAAACACGCAGCTGAAAATTAAAACAGCAGTCTCAGCCAGCAGAGGCAATGAAGCCTATGCCCTTCCCACTGTGCTGAGTTCAGTTCTCAAGCCGATGACTGGAATGGGCCTGGGGTTTGCATGCAGCGATGCCTGCATGCACAGCAGTGGCAAGCTCACTCCAGAAGCCTCCTGAAGATCTCAACGGCACACAGGTGTTCTGATGAGGGGTGGAAGTGACCTATTCCTTTTCTTTCTGGCTCTGGAATTGCAACCACGGGACTAGGATGGACCACAAGGGCCTTTCCCCCTCCTACTCTGACCTGTATCCTCTCCATCCAGTCTAACTCCACTTTCAAAAACAGTTCTTGAAGGAGGTTGACATCTACAGTCTGCAGCCCCCTCCAGAGAAAGGAGGGATGAGGAGCAGCCTCATTCACCCGGGATAACCTCGATCTCATTTGAATTTCATTACAAATCCACTCAGAAGCCGGAGTCAGCAGGGGCCTGCAGGAGGCGGGCCCTGGCCAGGCTGACTCAGCCTTCTAGGAGGGACACTGTCGGGTCAGAGGGGAGGATGGAGGCAGGGAGCATTTTTCTTTAAGATTTCATCCCTCGTCTTTCCTGTGAATGAGGATGGGGAGGCACTGGCTGAAAGAAAACTCTGAGTAAGGGCTGCAAAAGCTTTCCTTCCAGCAAAGCTGGTCCACCCAGGTCAGATCGGGACACAGACTGGGGAACCACTCTAGTTTCCAGAAATTCTGCCTGTCCCTGTGTGTGGGAAGCTCGGGGGTCGCTCCAACTCCCAGGGAGTGATCAGTAATCTGAAACATGAATGTCCCCAGCTTTCCTCTCTTCCTGGCCATGAAACGTGCAGAGGCCACTCGGTGGCCTTATCATTGTACTTCCCCTAATAACTCCGGTATGTGTGCCAAAGCTGAGTGACCGTGAAGGGATGGAGACACGCATCTGCTGGGATTAGGCCTCAGTCTATCTTCTGGAAGCTGTGTCTATGATACCCAAGACTTTGCATTTGTGGGGTTCCCTAACAGAAGCTGTCTGTTCTTAGCATGAAACTGTGCTGTGAAAGAGATTGATGTGCCCCTGGACCTAATGTCTCAGCACACCAGCAGGAGAGGAGGCACTTGCCCTTGCCTGCATTGCAGATGACAGCCCTGGTAATGAGAATGCACCGAGGTCCAGACCGTCTGGCAGGGACAGGAATGTGGGGGTGGGGCACTGGACCACACAGAGAGGTTTCCCCAGGCATTTGGCACAAGTACTTATGCAATCTGGGTCCTCTTAGGACAGGACAACTGGCCCCTCCTGCTTCTCCTTTCTGCCTTAGTTTCATGCTAAGGCAACTGGCTGGGAGTTCAGTTCAGTTCAGTTCAGTTGCTCAGTCGTGTCTGACTCTTTGTGACCCCAAGAACTGCAGCACACCAGGCTCCCCTGTCCTTTACTATCTCCCGGAGCTTGCTCAAACTCATGTCCATTGAATCGGTGATACCATCCAACCATCTCATCCTCTGTCACCCCCTTCTCCTCCTACCTTCAATCTTTCCCAGCATTAGGGTCTTTTGCAGTGAGTTGGCTCTTCACATCAGATGGCCAAAGTATTGGAGGGTCAGCTTCAGCATCAGCTGGGAGGTTCCAGCCAAGGTCTTCCTGCGAAGCTTAAACTACCACTGCAGTCCTCTGAGCACACCTCCCCACCCCTGAAGTCCCAGAAGTCAAAGGTGTCTCCCCTGGTAGAGGGCTGGGGAAGTCTGATCTTCTTCAGGATTCTTTCTTTTCCCTCCCACTACCCAGAAGTGCCAGGAGTTTTCCAGAACCCAGACTTCCTTTCCAGCTTTGTCCCCTTTGGACACTCCAAGCAAACAAAATACGCTTCCATTGCAAAGGCGACCCAGAGCCTTGCGTCTCAGCTCTGTGGGCAGCTGGAAGATGGGTCTCATGAAGCTGGGGTGCACACAGCCCTCAGCCTCCCAGCTCTCCGGCTCCAGCTTTCAGCCACCTGCATCACCGTGAGAACAAAGCGTCGAATGAGCCGGCAGGAAAAATTCCTTCCTGATCTGTTCAAATCTACTCTGCTCCCTGTTACAGATACTGCTGGGCGTGCAGGTGCACATCTGCTCCAGGCATGCCCTCCAGTGCACACACGCACACATGTTCTGGTGGTGCCCTCGACCCTGACATACCTCCAGCTTTATATCTGCATCCTATCACACCTGGGTAACTGTCAGGAGCGGAGTGCTGATGGAGGGAAGGGAAAGGGACCATTCCAACTGCTCCTTCTTTGGGCAGAAGGAAGGGCCCCCTGTCTTATCTTGCCTCCCAACCAAGGGCAGGTAGAAATTTCACCTTTAGAAAATTAGAAGAAAGGAAGGAGAAGGAGCAAGAAAGGCAGGAGGAGCCTGGAAGCTGACCGCAGAGCTCTTCTCTGATATCATTAGGGAGACACGATGTGGGGAAAGGAGAAGTTTGGGAGTCAGGAGGAGGCTTCCCAGGTGGCGCAGTGGTAAAGAACCCACCTGCCAATGCAGGAGACGCAGGAGTCTCGGGTTCAGTCCCTGGGTCAGGAAGATCTCCTGGAGGAGGAAATGGCACCCCACTCCAGTATTCTTGCCTTAAAAATCCCATGGACAGAGGAGCCTGGCAGGCTACAGTCCGTGGGGTCGCGAAGAGTCAGACACAACTGAATGATTGAGCACACATGGGAATCAGGAGACTTCCTGCAGAGACCTTTGGCTAGGAGGTCACTTAACCTTTCCAAGTCTCAGCTTTCTTCCCTCTAAAGTGGTAGAGAAAAGAGGATAATGACACTTGTCTTTTGGAGGTGCTGGGAGGAAGAGCAATAATGTTTCTCAGGAGCCTGGAACGGACGGGGGCCTTGACAAATGGCTGCTGTTTTCACACCGCCTGAACGAGAAGGGATCTTGGAAGGTGTCAGTTCTGGGCTCCATTCACAGGGGACAACGTAGGACACATGGTGATATGCTGCCTTCCTTCCTTTACAGCAGAGCTGGGCCCCTGATGACTCATTCTAGATATTCAGTCACCTGGGTGATGGTGGGAAGAGTGGCAGGGGTTGTAGGTTACACTGCCGCCCACAGGGATGCGCACTGGGGGACGGCGGGGTACAAGGTTAAGGCAGTGGTGTGGGCAGACCCCAGGAAGCGCTCCAAGGAGAGAAGAAATACACAGTATTTAAGGCCCTGATGGCTTGACGTTTAGCCAGAGCCGCCAGCAGGACCAGGGACACAGGAAGTCATGGGCATGCAGCCCATCCATGCAGTGAAAGGGTAGAGAGAAACCCCAGGTTTGTGGCCACCTGCCCAAGAGAAATGGGATTGCCTCTCTGGCTGCTATCTTGACAAAGTGTTTCCAGATCATTCTCTCATCCTTTCTCTGAACCTCTGGAGTATCCGGATTGAGCACAGGGAGGCTGTCAGTGCGGTGGTTAAGGATCCGGATTCTGGAGGCAGACCTCCTGTGTTTGAATTCTGCCTCTACGACTTACCAGCTGTGTGATTTAATTTCAGTGTGCTTCCGGTTTCCTTCTCTGTAAAATGGGAGGACTTAGCGCCATGCCAGATCCGTGGTAAGCGCTCTTGCAATACTGGCTACTGGCTTTAATGATTACATTCCTTGGCCAGTTGCCCAGCGTTGGGAACACTTTTCAGGAAGAGGGCGGGTCAACTTGGGCTTTCCTGCTGATGCAAAGGGCAGGGAGTGTGGGGCCCAGGCGCGGAGCCCCTCATCACTTAGCTTCTTGCAGCCACGTGGATCTGCAGCGCGCTCCTCCCTAGGCCATTCTCCCGGGGGGAGGGCGGCGCGGGTGCTGCCTGGCAGCAGGCTGCTCCCCGAGTCACGATCCACTGATCTCCTCCAGCCGCGCTTTCACTCAGCTCCAGGCCTGCGCCCTCTCTCGAGCTAGACTGCCACGCCGAGGCGGATCCAGGTACCGCCTCCAAGTCTGTCCTGGCAGCTCTAAAGCCCCTGCGTGCTCAGCGAGCCAAGCAAGCCGCGCAAGCAAGCGCCGTCCTGGCACTCAGGGCAGCCCAGGGTGGCCCTTCCTGTTCCCCTGCCCCAGCAGGAGTGGGGGCATGGGTGGGAAGCTGAGATGCTGCCTTCTCCGGTACAGTGCTGAGCACGCCCGGAGCCCTGGGCTCAGAGAGACAGGCTTTGGCTCATCTAGGGGGAAGGGCTGGGGAGTGGGCGGCAGCCCTCTGGGAGTCAGGGAGCAGTTGAGGGGGTGAAGGCATCTTAAGGAAGAATCGTAATAGGAAGATGGTGGAGAGAAAGGGGAAGGATGGGGGTGGAAATGGGGAGAGGGGAGAGGAAGGAGGAGGAAGTGAAGGTGGGGAAAGTGGTCCAAGAGGAGAAGGGAGGGAGCAGGAGGGGAAGGGCAAATGGGACCATGGGATCTAGGAGGAAAGGAAGGGGCAGGATGGAAGGGGGAAAGGATGGGAAATCTTGGGCTCTGCTTCTTGTCTGCTATCACCCCAGCACCCCAACACTCCCCTACACACATTTCCATGAGGGATTTTGTAAAAAGGAGCCACAGGGAAAGAGGACTCTTGAGAAAAGCCAGGTGTGCATGAGCTCTGATGTGGCACACCCTTGACCTTGGACGTCGGAGGGGCTGGATGCAAAAGCCCTATGCCCCCTGCCCCCCTCCCCCTGGGAAAGTCAATGAGTCCAAGTTCAAATCCCTCTTCTGTCAGGGAGGTTTGCTGGGCATATGACCTTGGAAGCAGGTGGCAACTTGCCCTGAACACTAGCTATCACATTTATAAAAAGGGGATGATTTAAGTGCCTGCTTTGAAGGGATGTTAAAATTAAATTAGGTTAACCAAAGAAAGAAAGAAATGGAAAGGCCTTGATCTCAGTGGTCATGACCTAGCATTTCATGGAGTGCTTGGAAAAGAGATGCACATTGGTGCCCAGCCTGAACTGGAACACCCATCCCCCAAGTGCTGTGTGTTAACTGACTCCTTCTCACATGGACGCCCCCTTGCCCTCCAAACGTCTGGGAGATAATCATCTCTGCCCCCTGGGCCTGGGGCTACTGACAGCCAATGTCTCTCTAAGCAGGGCCTGGAAGTGGGTACAAACCCAAGTAGTTGCCTCAGGGTGAGCAATTCCAGAGCTTCCCAAGGAATCGGGCTGAATGAAGACTTACCCGAACTCAAGTCCTTTCAGCTTTCCCCTGCCCCATCCTCCTTCCCTTGCTTCCTCACAGACTTCTCCACTCACACCTCAATTCCTAGCTCCGATTCTGCTTGCTTCTAGGAAACCTCACTTAAGACAACACCTTCCTGAGAGTAGTTGTCAATCTGCTGGGACCAAAGATGGGCCTAAGATTGGCAACAGGGACCCCTGGAGCTAGAAGGGAAGGGTATCCCCCAAGGCTATGGTTTCCTGGGACACCAGGCAGCCACCAGCCCTTGCAAACAGGGCTGATGCCATACCTTGAATATTCCAAAATGGCCACCAAGGAGCCTCAGGTAGGGAGGCTGGTAGAAGGGGAGGCGGTTGATCTTGGGGCCTTGCAGAGATGGGGGAGTTTGGGAGTAATTTAAAGGATGAGAAGGAGTCAGGGCACACTTGAATGGGGGAGGTGCCCACAAAGCTTCCATTTTGTGTGCAATTAGTCTAGGGATGCCCTCATTTGCATAAGGTTCATTAATTTGCATAAAATTGCTTGAGGCCCTAACCACCAGTACAGAAAATAAAATAACATGAATCAATTAGCGAGACTGACTGCGATTGGAAGAAGCCTGGCGTTAGGGAATCCTTCTCCTAACTCAGGAGCACTGGGTAAGCAGGAAGGCTACTGGAAGGTGACCCCTCCAGACCACCTCAGCTGCCCCTGGGAGGGGAGCTCTGCCCTTCCTCTGCCCTACAGAGGGATGGGGGAGTTCCTGGAAGTAGGGGCACAGGAGGGGCCTGAGCGGACAGGAGCACCAGACTTCAGCTAAGTGGAGGATATGTGAGAGGACCGCGGGGATGATGAAAGGATGCGAAGAGATGGGTCCAGTGCTGGAAAGGAGGGGTGCTTATCTTCCCAGCCCCCATGTTTACTGAGGCCCTTTCCTGCCTCTGGCCTGAGCCACACATAAAGTCTCGCTTGGTTCTCATAACAATCACAGGAAATCAGTACAATTACCCCACTGGAGAGATCCAAAAGCCTGAGTTTGGAGGGGTTACAGATTTGCAGCGGCAAATGGCAAACCTGGGCTTGCCCAGATCCAGAGGCCCATGACGAACCCCCAGCGAGAATAGAGCCTGGCATCCGGCAGGACCGCAATAAATATTTGTTGAATAAGTGACTGATGTATGTGGGGATGAGCTTTGAGGGGAGGTGAAAGTCAAACCGAGGATGCTGTGTGGCAGTTCTTAAAGGAAAACAGGTTAAAAGTGAACCACAGCATGCAATTTCCTTAAGAAAAAAAAAAAAGTAAACCCTATCAATCACCCTGGGAGTCTGAAGATGCGGCTAAATTTCATTTCTCCCCCAACATCATTGCCGTAAGTTGGCCTTTTGATTCCTCTTTGGCATCACCCCATCTTTCACTCTCTGCCCATTTTCTGAGCCACGCCTGGCGCTGCCTGACATGCCATGTCTTCAGTTCCATTCGGGAACCTTGGTCCTTGCTGAGAGAGCCGAAGCCCCAGCTAACTACAGCTGAGAAGCTGAGGTCGTGGTGCCCAGGCCCAGTTCCCACCGCTGAAACTATGTGGGCTCTTATCTTCCATTTCCATCCACTAGTAACCCTTCGCTGATGAATCACCAATTTTTCTCTCCATCTTTCCCCTTCTTTCTTCCACTGACCTTACTGCTTTATAAGAACTCTCAGGGTTTTTTTTTTTTTGCCTGTGTTCTCTCCCTGAAACTCTTCATCTCCCAGAGCCACTGTTAATGAATCAAATTGCCCTTCGACTCAAATTACGAGGAAAGCAGCCTCACCCACACTACTCGTAGTAGATGGGGTGGCTGCCCCCGGATCCACACTGGCCTCACGGCAATGGCTCAGAGTGGATGTTTATTTTTGAATCTCGCATCCTTTATCTGAGAAAATGGACTACCGATGGGAAACAATTACCTACCACTTACCCCACGGGGCTTATGGGAGCAGATGGCACGTGCGATGGAGAAGCAGCACAGTGCATTAATGTCATCAGCAAGCATCGCAGCCATAATGAGCCCCCATCACGGGGACTGAAAAGCGGAGGGAGGAAAGAGCAACAGCTGGGCACTTCAGCCAGATGTGGTTGCAGTCACCCAAATGGCTTGTTCCAGTTTCACTTAATGGCAGGGAGCGACATTCAGCTATGAGAAGACCCACGGAAAAGAGCCCCTGCGTTCAACCCTGTCCATTGTCAGGAAGCCACTCTGCAGGGAGCACGTGGCAATTCATTGTTTACCTGGGCCCACTGAACTGCTTTCTTCTGCTCTGACTGAACAAAGCCCGTGTGCGTATGTGCACGTGTGTGTGTCTGTGACCGCACAGTGCCTCTGTTAATTCTGCCCAGAAGGAAATGCAGGAGACAGTTCAAGTAAGGTCTATAAAGCTAGAAGTGATGTTCAAAGATAATACATAATGGATGTGAGAAAGACCTGCAGGACACTTCATGATTTGCTGAATTTGGATGCTGTGATATCAGGGACTGTAAAGACAGGACGACAGGTTGATTTCTGAGCTACAGAAAGGACAAAGATGAGGACCAGTGATCTAGCCAGCACCCCTGACACTTCAGAGGGGTCTGGGCAGAAAAGGAAAAAGCGCCCCACTGCTGAGTCTCCTCGACTCCTGCCCAGCTGGCATCAGAATCATGACTTCACTCCCCACGCCCTCTCCCGCACCACCTTCGCTTTGGGCTTTCTCAAAGCTCAGAGCAGGTCAGGATGCCTTCGGATTTTTTCTTCTCCTTCCCAGCTGGACCCAGAAGTGGTTTCCACACCAACACTGAGAATGTAGAGGGTCTTAGCACAGATTCTGGTTGCTCACATTGGGGGACAGGTTCATCTTGTATGATCCCCTCATCTGGCAGAGAAGGCAACTGAAGACCAGAATGGAGTGAATGATTTATCCAAGGTCACACAGCTTATGACTGCCTGGCTCCACTGATAGTCTAGTTTCCCAGACTCAAACTGATACATTTTCTACTACACAATAGACTTTATCCAGTTACTATCTGTCCTTATTCCTTGTCACAACATAGAATTTGGGGGCGGGGGTTAACTGTTCTGTGTAAACAAGGCTGATGTCGGGACTTCCCTGGTGGTCGAGTGGTTAAGAATCTGCCTTGCAATGCAGGATACTTGGGTTCAATCCTGACTAGGGAGTTAAGATCCCACATTCGAGGAGCAACTGATCCCAAGTGCCAAAACTAAGATCTGACGCAGCCAAATAAATAGATACCTTTTTAAAAGGCTGATATTTATCAATATAAAGCCTAAGCATTTCCAGTTTAGTTCATCTTCACGTCCACATGTTTTAGTTGCTGTGAATGCTGCTGGGGTCTTCTGCCTTCTGTCTCAACCACTGCAGGGAAAGCGCTCTTTGCAACTATGTATTTGTTGCTACTGTCTTCCCAGGTGGCGCTAGTGGTAAACAACCTGCCTGCCAGTGCAGGGGATGTAAGAGCCTTGGGTTCAATCCCTGGGCTGGGAAGATCCCCTGGAGGAGGGCATGGCAACCCACGCTGGTATTCTTGCCTGAAGAATCCCATGGACAGAGGAGCCTGGTGGGCTACAGTCCATAGGGTCACACAGAGTCGGACACAACTGAAGCAAGTTAGCATAACACAGCATGTTTGTTGGAACATTCGAAGGACATTGTACCAAACCTCCTTTTACTTACCACCTTGGCATCACTTGACACTGCTGATCCCATCACCTTCCCAGAAAGCTCTTGCTCAGTGCTGCTCAAAAAGCACATTTTGCGGACCCATATCAGTAGGCAAACTGCTGCCAATATGCAATGAGATAAGGATAGCAACTAAGAATAATCAAAACTTTTATAGCAATTTGACAGAATGATTTTTGTCTGCTGAATCTAATAATAAAGTTTATATTTTGAATGTCTGCTAATGTTGTGTTAAGCCATTTTTATTGCATCTTATTACAAAAATATCATCTGTGACACACTGGAGGGGAAAAAGCCTAGTCCTTCTCCAAAGATAACAGGAAAAGCACTGCTATCAGCCTTTATCTTTGCTGAATCTGGCTCTCCCGCGTCCCTCCCATTCCACTCTTCCCAAAAGATTGCATGTTGCCTGCATTTCTTCCTGCCTGCAAAGCTTTGCCCTTTCCTGACCAACTCCGGTGCATCTATCAGATCTCAGCAAAGAGGCCACTCCCCTGCAAGCCTCTCCTCCGTGCTGCCTTGTCCTGTCCACACAATCCACACAACAGGTCACGTCCGACTCCACAGCAGCTGCAAAACAGCGTGGTTTACTCAGCCCCTAGCCCAGTCCCCAGCATGCAGTTTGACTTTTGTGGTAGGAATGAGTTTCCTGGGGGGGTGGGGGGAGCTTGGGAGCCCACCCTTCACCAAATTAGCTGGCATTTTCTGTTTACTCATTTCCTCCTTTTTTCTTCATCCTCCCTGACTCTTGCCATAGGTATCCTGATAGTCAAATTTTAGCAGTGAATTAACAAGTAGTACAATCCCGTCTGAGGTCCAAGTTAAAGTCAGAAAACTCCAGGTTGCAAACCATCTTAGAGATCATATTGGGTTGGCCGAAAAGTTTGTTTGGGTTTTTCTGGAAGATGGGGAAACCGAATGAGCTTTTTGGCCAGGCCAATATGATTTCCCTTGGGCAGGGAGCAGGAAGAGACAGCCTATGGGGTTTCATCCAGAGAACTCATCCCCACTATCTGAGGGCATCCTGGGACTCTGCCAGCCTCTGTGGAAGAAATTGCCTCACTTTAATTTAAGCACAGATGCGGAGCTTGTATTTCAGTCCTGGCCAGGTAGGTATTCTTGAGCTGGGAAATCCCGTGGACAGAGGAGCCCGGCGGGCAGCAGCCCATGGGGTTGCAGAGAGTCGGACATGACTGAGCACATACAGACAGGCATGCAGGTAGAATGTAAGCCACCAAGTGGAATGTCACAGCTTTCCCTGCAGTGTGAATGAATGGCAGCCAGGGTGATCCTTGGGTCTAAGTTGAAAGGGGGACTAATTAGTCATCCTATAGCACATTGAAAATAGAAATGTCAAGTATTACTATTAATAGTCATGTTTTCTCTGCTCTGGTAGGCAAAGTCCCTCATGCCTTCATTCCAGAACCTTTGGAAATTAATGAGAAACATGATTTGGAGGGAAAAGAGAGCTATCACTGTAGTGTACCTCAGTATGACTGGAAAAATAAAATGCAGGTGAATATGCTGGCTTTCTAGAGTGATCCTGAAGACTAAAATTCTAAGAAAAATATTAACTGCTTTAACACATTAAAATGTTGAAACTTTGGCATTGCAAAAAATATAAAATGCCATATACAATTAGAGGACAAATGAAAACCTGGGCAAAATGTTTTACACAGACAGCAATTGAAAGAAGAAGATCCTTAATATGTAAAGTACTCTTAGAATCAATAAGAAAGTGAGGAATACCCAAACAGAAAAATGGGCCAAAGGCCTAAGCAGGTAATACAAAAGAGAAGAAATACAAGTTGACCATATATGTAAAGATATGCTGTTTTATATGGCATCACTTTGATTACCAGTGAAGCTAAACAATAGAATATAATTATTCATTTATCAGATTGGCAAAGATAAAACATACAGATCATCTTCAGGCCAAGTGAGGGGGGAATGGGTATTTACTTTTGCCACTAATGAGATTATAAATAGGCATAGCCTTTCTGGAGAGTAATTTGGCAATGAATAACAAAAACATTGTCTTTCTACTCATGGATTTCACCTCTATGAATGAATCCTAAGGAATAAATCAAACAATTACAACAAGATGTGTACAATAAGACTGGTTACCTCAGTGAGTTTTATAGTAGCAAAACTGGAAGCTATCTAAATGTGTATCAGTGGCTGATTGGTTAAGTATACAGTCCTTTAAAAACATCAGTAGCTCAATATCTACAAATATGGAAAGGCATCCATGACATCTAGATGTCACTAAAGGAAACAAAGAAAGCTGGAGACTGGGGATGTAGAATTGTTTTTTTTTTTCAGGCATTTTAAAAAGTGTGTGCGTGTAGAAAAACATTTTAGTGAAAGTGCTCTAAAATCATACTTCTTGAAGGGTGAGATTACTTTCTTCTCTTACTTTCTTCTTTTATACTTTCCCATAATGTATTGACTTTTCACAATGAAAATTTATAGCTATCTCCACTAAAACAATATGTTTCAGGAGCACTTGGTCTGGTTATTCTGGCTGTTCTACAGAGGTGGAAAAAACAACAAATAAAGACATAAGTATATAAATAAAAATAAGGAAGTAAAATTTGATTGCTCCTTTCTGGAATTATATCATTACTCACTTTGGAACGTACTCACTTTATTCATGGAAATTTCCCTACCCCCCAGCAGCCCTATTTTTTTCTTTTGAAAATATCCTAGAACATTCTATTACATTAACTGCTCCTGAAATTATTCCTGGGTATAATACTTGTATTTTTAATTTTTAAAATCTCTAATAAAAAATAATTGCCAATAAACTGTGCTAAAAAGCATCTCTCCCCAGGGACATATATTATGATCTCCATCCTCTGAGTGAAGCTGTGCAAAGGAGTCCCGCTGGGTCCAACTCCACTGGGATAACTGCCGTCAGGTGAACAGGTGAACAGGGCATGCTTTCCCTTTGCTAGAAGCCAGCCCTGCTAGTGCCTCTAAGTGATCTTTCCACATATTGACTTCTCATTCCATTCTTACAGGACCAAATCAGGGCCTGCCCCCATGTTTAGAAATGTAACCTGGGATGCTAAAGTGTCTTCTGTTAGTAAGTCTTATGTCATCTTAATATGAGGATAAGAATATGAAGGATGTACCAATCTTCCACTGAGAAAATATTCCCTAGAGAAATAAGAAGAATCACAGTTCTCTCAATTGTATCTTATTATATATAAAAAGGCATATATATACATACACATATATATATACATACATACACATACCATATACATATATACATTTTTAGTTTGAACCATACGAAATTTCTTACATTCAACTCTTTTTGATCTACAGAAATGGCAATTTCATATGGTTCAACCTTACATATTCTTCAGTTTGTCATATCTGGACAGTTTTATACTATGAGAAAAATTAAATAGAAACTAATACCTCAGTGCTGCTGTTGTTGCCTTTGTAGAGCAATTAAAATATCTTTCCAGCAAAGCAAAAAAGTGACTATTTTCAGTGAATTTCCCTATGATGAAAGTATACCTACATGTGTACACGTGTGTGTATGTCCTTAGAAACGAAATAGAAAATATCCATTAGCCTTAAAAAAAGTTGTCTTAATGTAACTTTCTCCAGTGTGCCATCTAATAACTGTGCTTGTTGAAGTTGCTTTTGCTCTTTCAAAACTTTTGTCTTAAAAATAAGGAAAAGTATCTTCCAAGGTGATACTACCACACTGCTGTTCATTTTTCACATTTCAGCTCCATTCATCCCCTTGCAAGACCATTCTGTCCTTTAACAGCTGGCCAGAGACGTTTGGGGCTTCCCTTGTGGCTCAGCTGGTAAAGATCCGTCTGCAATGCGGGAGACCTGGGTTTGATCCCTGGGTTGGGAAGATCCCCTGGAGAAGGGAAATGCTACCCACTCCAGTATTCTGGCCTAGAGAATTCCATGGACTATGCAATCCATGGAGTCCCAAAGAGTCGGACACAACTGAGCAACTTTCACTTTCAGAGATGTTAAGCAACTTGCTCAAGGTCACACAGCTTATTAGGGTGAAAGTGAACTCTGGAATTTGGACTAAACCCTGGGCTTTGGGGCTCTTCTACCCTGCAGAGGGAGTAAGGGTTGTTATTATCAGCTCCTCTCAAGAGGAAGAATCAGCTAAGTTAAAAAACCAAGCTGGGAACCAAGAGCCCGGAAGGTTTGAGGGAAAAGATCATCGGTTGACAAATTATCGTGATCATTATTAATGTTATTATTCATATGCTATGTCTGCCGCAGAAAACAAAGGTTTATTTAAAATGCACATAATAATTTGAGTTTGCTCCAACATTTATTTTCTGTCTAAATTATTTTTTAACTGATACGAATGCAAAGACTTCTGAAGACAAAAAGCAAGGCTTTTTAAAAAATCCATAACCTTAAATTAAGACCACATTTATTCACACTGCTGCTCACAGCCCAGAACTTTCTCCCTTTTAACCCTTCAATGACATCAGCAAGCCACATTTCCACCTTATCTTGGTCCAATTTTTCTTTTTGCTGGTAGCAACTGAATTGGAAGACCAAAGTATAACGCATTTCACAGTAAGAATCCTAATGGGATTTTTAGTAAACGGGCCCTACCAGCCCACTTCCCCAGTGAAAACATGCTTCTAATTGATCTCCATGTAGAAACAGCAGCTGGTGATCAGAACCACTGTGCTCTGGTGGGTAATTATTTTATCAGGACAAGCACTTCCATCAATGATAAGAGAGAAACAGCAGGAGCAGGACGCGGGGAGAGACATACAGAGAGGGCCAAACAGACAGACAGACATAGATAAGATACAGCAAAAACCTGCCTGCAGAACCCACAGCCTCGCAACCTGAAATTGGAAGTTTCTGATAATGCACGATGCCCTGGAGCCAGGTGGAGGCAGGGAGGGGCTGTAGGGGCCAAAGGCGCCGGCTCCCCGCGGCGCCTGCGCTGGCCAGGAGCTCTGTTAGGGGGCGCTGTGGGGCCGCAAGAGCCGATTCCCCACCCTCCAAAACCCGCAGCTTCCGCCGGCCTGCCTGCCTTGGTTGAAACCCCCGTAGCTCTTTTGGCAAAGAGTAGGTGTGTCCTGGCCACATTCCAGTTTGGGTAATTACAGCCTGTCAACCTAAATTCCCCCCAGGATTGCAGTTAAATATGGTACCCGTCTTCACAATTAAATTTTCGCCTTAATAGGACACTGGATTGTCATGTTACGTGACAGTTAAATAGCGGCTGCATCGTACCCTGGAGGTAGCTGCACTTTTGTAGTGACTACAAAGATTTCTCCGGGTGTAATAAATGACCTGTATGGACAGAATCGGGGGCTCTTTCTACTAAATGAGAGTTGGTAACTCTAGGACTTTGCTCATTATTCAAATTTTTTTTTTTTCTCGAACTCATTCAGGAAAAAAAAAAAAAAATGAGGAGCGCTTACTACTCCATATCATCTCCACTTCTTTCTCCTGGAAATAAAAATCAGGATGCCAGGTTGTTGCAGGACTGGGGTGGGAGGGAGCCTCTAACTACCCTTCCAGCCCCAGGTCCCCTCCATTCCTTCCTTTCAACATCACAGGATTCTTGCCTTTCTCTAAATGTGCTATGGACTTCTACCTTGCCTGTGTTCCTGGCACTCCCACAGTCTGGAACATCTTTCTTTTGTTTTCTGCTTTCAGAGATCTTTTATCCTGCCAAGGTCCAGCTTAAATGCCACCTCCTTCATCCTTCCACCTTCTCCTCCCATTCAGTGTTTCTCCTCTTATGGCCCCCATTCGATATTGCTATTACCCTCGCTCAGCACTTATTAAAATTTTTGTTGTATATTACAGTAACTTGTTTACATATCAGGCACATGCATGAATTATGAGCTCCTTGGGGACAGGGGTTTTGATTACTTTTCCTTATACCCAAGCACAGTGCTTAACAGATACGTTTGATGGAGAGGAAAAAAAGGCATCCTTTCTTTCTTTTCCAAAAGCATAAGTAAGAATAGCTGATATCAGTTTCCTATATGCTGATCATTGTTTCAGCCCTCACCATCTCATAAAGTATCATTATCATTGTGTCGTTCTTATACATTCGAACACTGAGGCCCAGAGAGGTTAGGTAATTTGTTCAAGGCCACACAGCCAGTAATAAGTGGTACTAAGAACAAATCCCTTGGGGTTTACCCTTCCTCACCCTGGAACCTCGTACCTTTATGCTGCTGGATAGTATAGGTTTTTAATTAAACATATCAGCATCCCCACTGACTTCAAAATTTTACATCAATCCAGGTCTTCGAAAGCACAATTCATTTTCTGAAGGGATGAGTGTGAGGTTGGGAGAAGTTGATGAGACAGAACGCACCTGTCTCCATCTGCTTAGACTAGCCTAAATAACAAGTGGGCTGCTTTCCGAAATCTACCTTCTTGTTTGTCAGTTTCCATCCTTGGGCAATTATTTCACACTGAAAATGAGAAGGTGATAATCTAAAGTATTCGCAGCCAGTCTTGCCTACAGAGGTGTGAGCAAAGAGGAAGATCGCATGTTGTGATTACAGAGAGAAGAAACAAACCCCAGTGATTGCAGTGCGTGAGGAAGGGGTCAGCCTCATTATTCTAAAGCATAGTTTTCTGAACCCATAAAAATATTTTATTCCAACAAGTTAATTCCTTTAAGTGGTGAGCGCTGAGTGTGGCAGACATGATTATCTTTCTTAGGTTCCTGGCCGCTTTCTCCCCGCCCGGCTGGGGGAAGGATTTCTGCAGCTCACCTCGTGCAATTAGAAACAGCCCCACAGGGCAGAGGTGCAGCCTGCGTTGTGAGATACTCTTCTGCCGCTGAAATAAAAACAGCCTTTGAGAATATTCTCCTGCCAAAATCATTTTAGCATTTCACTGTCACACAGCGGGAGGCAGCGAGAGAGAAAGAGAGAGAGAGAGAGAAAGGGAGAGAGCATCCTTTCCACGAAAACCAAGCAAGACCTCATGAGTCTTTCCCGTGTACAAGGAAATTAATTAATTTCCTTTTTTATTTTTCAAAAAGGGGGCCATAAAAACATAGTTCAAGATGTTACATTTTCATAAGGAAGAAGTCTCCATTGTAAATGAGGACCTCTTTTAAGACAAGGCTGTAATGAGATTGCCCGTGGTGATGATGAATGGGAAGGGTGAAGGGTCCTTGGCTTCCTTCTGGGGGAAGAAACATCCTCGAAGGCGGAGGCGAGGGCTGCCTCAGGCGGCAGCGCTGATACCAGCGCCAAATGCTGTTCTCTCCCAAGAAGCTCCTGGAAGAAACGCTGTTTCAAAACCAAGGAAGAAGAACAGCAGGAAAGGCACTTTAGAGGGTGAGCCAAGGTGGTTGCCTAAACAGAGGCCAGCAGTGCCATCAGAGGGCGCTGTACAAGGCCCAGCAGCCTCCCCTTCACTGGCGGCTCCCTAGTGCTTCCTGCACCATCTCTTTCAACCTGGGAGGATTTTCTCTCTAGCAGTTTCTGGAAAGAATGGACAACTTGACTTCCGCTGACCCTTCATAAACGCCTTTTTATTTTTGTTATTTCTGCATGCCTTTTATGGGCTGGATTACATCCCCTCCTCCCCATGCAATTAATCTGTTGAAGCTCCAACCCCCAGGACTTTAGAAACGTGACTACATTCAGAGCCCAGAGCCGCTACATAGATGACTAAGTTAATATAAGGCCCTTAAGGTGGGCCTTCATCCCATCTGACTAGTGTCCATATAAGAGGAACTGGGACACACAGAGACCCCAGGAGTGTGCATGGACAGAGCGAACGCCATGTGAGGACACAGTGAGAAGGTAGCCATCTGCAAGCTAGAGAGAGGTCTCAGGAGAAACCAATGACACCTTGGTCTTGGACTTCTAACCTCCAAGAGCTGCACGGAAAGAGATTTCTGTTGTTTAAGCCACTCAGTCTATGGTACTTTGCTAGGGCGGCCCGAAGAAACTAATACCCAAGTATTTGGTCCGTGGACAATTTGCATCAGAAAGTGATGAGCAGGTTAAAATGTAGATGTCTGGGCCCCCTGCAGACCTACTTAATCACATCTCTGAGGTCCAGGAATCTGTAGTCGGGTCAGTCTCAAGCCCCCCCCCCCGCCCCCCCCCCCCCCAGGCCATCCCAGTGCACACCCGAAACGGGGAAGTCCCTGTGGCTGGAATTTGTGGAAAGAAAGGATCACCTTGGTGGTGATCTGAAGGGGGCTGCCCGAAGGCCACACTGCCTGACTTTCCCCATCCCCCTTAGAAAGGCGTGCTTCGCAGGTAAACATCGCCCTCTCCCTCGTGGATCGCTTTTCAGTGCAAATAGCTCCTGGATGGGGGTGACAAATTAAGTCATAACCTTTGAGTATGAATTCATTTATCAGCTGAATTCCTGTGGGATTGGAAGGATGCCAAACCTAAGAAAAACTGGAGAGCGGGAGGGAGTGGGAGGTGTTGAGAAATGTCGGCATGGTCCACACGGTGAAGGTGGGGGAAGGCGCCACCTTGACAACTTGGCTCCAGGCTGGCCCCCACGTGGGATGGGGAGGCAAGGTGGCCCCCGAGCTGGGCATCGGTGAGCTCACAGGGCACTGCTTTCCCATAGGAAGGGGGATAGAGCAGTGCAATGGTGGTGGGGCTTTGGGGAAGACACCTGACTCCTGGCTGCCTCTTCTTTTCTTTTTTGCTGCTTAGATGTTGAGGACAAAGCCAGTCCCGCTTCCCTCTCTCTCTAGGAGTGAAGTGGGCAGGGGCCTTGCCGAACTGGGACCAGGAGGGCATATAACCAAAATACTGAACAACTGATCTGGCTTAGACGTGAACCCCTCAGGACAAAAAGCAGTCAGAGGAGGCTGGAGCGGGATCCAGCCCTTTGTTTCAGGAGGTAACATCTCAGGGGCCCTGGCCCTGTGCTTTGTCAGAACTCACAGTGCAGGCCTGAAAAAGTGGGAGGGTCTGAGAAGGCGGCTTTGTATTCATGGGGCTCTCATTGTTATTTCTTTGCCTAGGAAGGAGGTGGCACCCCTCCCCTCCCCTCCACCCCAACCCAGGGGCCTGGCTTCACTCACTTCAGATCAGAGCTCAGTGTCGTCCAGGCCAACACAATTCCTGTGTGGCTGGGTCGTACCTGAGTCCTCTGTTTCCTGAGTCTTCCAGCAAGTTCTAATGGGCTAGAAGCATCAGCCAGTGGGTGGGGGCCAGGCTCTGACTGCTGACAAGCGGTTGCCTAGAGAGGGCTGCCCAGGGCCCCAGGCACTCATGGCCAGCTCTGAAGCCATGGCAGCGCGCTTGATAATGAGTTGAAACTGAGAGCCCTCAGCAGGAGTAGATGGATGCCTCCCCCTGAACCAGAGCATCGGTCTCCCTGCAGCCTGTTAGGTGCTCAGCATCAAGAAATGTTCTTTCTGGCTCCCCAGTTTCTATGGAAAAGGGTGAAGCTCAGATGAAATAGCAAAATGGACACTGGCCCAGGATTCCAGGCTCAGTTCCTCGAAGCAGCAGATGGCGGGAGGAGGGCGAGGATCAGCTGCTGTTGTTTCTCTAGACAGTGCTCCTTGTGACAGCAGTTGGCGTGGCGTCCCGCCCACATCCCCTTGAATCCCTTTAGAACCTTTGTATGGGCTCCCTGTCTGCTCACTGCCTCTTACTGTGCTTTTCCTTCTAACACCCAGCACCTACACTGCGCTTCAGGAGGACCACCCTCAGCCTACGAGAAGGGAGCCCCTCTGCACAACTGTGCAGGTAACTGGACATGCCTGGGGGTTGGCCTACTCCCTCGGTGGCTCTTGGTCATGGGCTGATGAGGGCAGAAGTGTGGGAACCTGGCTCCCTTAGACTGGGAGGCCTATGGCACAAGCCAGGTGGGGACTTGCCTGACTGCACCCCCTGCTTGCTTCCTTCCCTTCTCTTTTCTTTTTCCTGCTTCCCCTTCTCCCTTGCAGGTCATCCCTGGAAGTGCTTCCTTACTAAATAAATCACTTGTATGGTTTCCTCCTGGGAGACACAACCTAGATTACGCCTAAAAATTTCTGAATTTTCCTCCCATTAATATGGGGTCACAAAAGAGTAGGACACAACTTAGCGACTAAACAACAACAATGTCTCACAAACAAAAGAAATGCTCTCTCCCTCTCTCCCCTGACACCCATCCGTGGCTCAGAGGTTAGGACGTGAGGTCTGCTCAGCCTGGCTTTTTCTTCTCCCAGCGCCCCCTTGTTCCCCCAGGTTTCTGACCTTGGGCCTCACTTCCCTCTGTAGGCACAGGACACGGGTCTACTTGATCTCTGAGTCTATACAAGAACCCAAGTTCTCCCCGTAGCCAGGCTGTCATTGGCTCAGCCAGGCTCCGGGAACCTCTCCCTGGCCCACCTGTCATCTCCTCATGCCCTCTGCTGTTTATAAACTCCTTAAGCATGGTCAATATCCCATCGTATTGCTCAGATCCCCCTGCAAGTGTAGACATGTTTTCCAGCCCGCACAAAGTCTCCAGTGGGTCAGCCCTACTGTGTGCCTGAGCTGTCTCTCCCAGGGTCACGGTCTTTCTGGGGTGGCCTGCCTCTGGCCAGTGGATAAAGCAGGGATAGGAAGGTGTACAGTGTGGGACACCCTTTAAAACAACCTCATACCAGCGTTCCCTGCTGGGCTGCCCAAAGTGTTCTCAGGCCTGCAGCACATGCCCAGTTCTTCCTGTGTACCGTCTTATTTTCAGCTCCTCCCTTTCAAAGGCATTGATCCCCAGCAGACACCTCATACCCCAAATTCCACATTAACCTCTATTTCTGGCGAGCATAACTGGCCACTCTGGGATAACAGACGATGGCTGTGTTTCTGCGTTCCCCCAGCACCAACCTATGGGGCTAGCTCCAGGGAGGCAAATGTTTGCTGACTTAAGTCTAACTGTTCCTAGGTAGAGTTAACTTTGAAGCAGTAGATCCATGTGCCTGGCACCAGGAGAAGAAGAAGCCTGAGCATTTCACATGAATGTTTCCTTTAGTCTTCAGACAAACCCACAAGGAAAGCACCAGAATGACTCCCATTTTGCAGAGGGGGAAACTGAGGCACAGAGCGTAAACGAGGGTGTCAAAACGTGAGCCTGAGCCCCTCACCACCCTGCTAGAGCAAAGCACTGGACCCAGCAGACAGCTGATGGCTCTCAGCAAAGAGGAACCCTAGGGTGACACAAGGCAGCCAAGAACTGACACAGCATTAGAGGGCAAGCACCCAGGTGGGACCGGCATGCTCAGACACTTTCCTAGCCTGTGTCATCTAGGACAGCTGTCTCTCTTTGTCTCTCTCTCTCTCTCTCCCCCCCCCCTTTTTTTTTTCTTCTTGACCAATTTGTGCAGCTTGTGGGATCTGAGTTCGCCAACCAGGGATGGAACCTATGCCCTCTGCAGAGGAAGCACAGAGTTCTAATCACTGAACCACCAGGGAAGTCCCACTGTTCGCCTCTCTGAAAGTCATTGCATCGTAGGCTGCCTGAACCAGCAACACACACAGCCTAGCCTCCCCGTGGTACAAAACAGAGGCAAGCCCAGAGAGGTTAAGAAGCTTCTCAAAGGTCACAGAGCTGACGAGTGTCTAGCTCTCTAGACCAGCAGGGGTTCCCAGCCCCTCCCCTCTTCCCCTTCCCTCCATGACATGACCTTGAGGAATCCCCTACTTGGCTGGACCAACTCTGGAATCAGGAGTCAGATGCCTTCCCAAGATACCTTCCTCACTCATTCAGCCTCATCAGTACTTGAGCCCCTCTGGGATATAAGGGGACTGACTCACTGAGAGAGGGTAGCTATAAGAGTGATGCGACAGTGCTATCTCATTTTTACTGCCACCTTGCCCCAGTTCTATTATTACATTTCTCACTTCCCCTTAACATTAAAACATAACAGCATGATGGCAAGTGGTTAAGTGCTAGGAAATCAAACAAGCCTTGGTGTGAAACCCGCCTTACCTCTTTCTAGCAGTGCGACCTTGAGAAATTCACTGAAACTCTTTGAGCCTAAGTTCCTTCCTCTAGGCGGTGAGGGAAATCAAGCCTGAGAGCTGCCTCATCAGGTGGCACATGGGTTACATGGAATAACGAATGTGAAGGCCTTGGCCCAGGGCTCCCGAACACAGCAAGGCTACTGGAAGTTGTAGCCATTGTTCTTTTTATTAAAGATACATGAGAGATAACACCAGTGGCACCCAGTAATCATTCATCTGAAGTACTCAGTAGAAAGAACAAATCAGTGCCTGCATTAATTAGGGCTCCTGTAACAGAAAGGCTTTATCTGATAGAGGTGATGCCTCTGGGAATAGAAGTAGGACCACGCTCGCCATCTCCAGACCACAGTCTATCCCTGGCCATCCGAAGCCCTGCAACCTCACTTCTCCAAACTCACTCCTGATACCACACCTGGAAACCCCAAGATTCAGGTTTCCTTAAAGTCTGAATGAAGGCAGTCCGAGTGAACCAAGGACCTGCTGGAAGCTGGGGGTGCAAATGATCTATGGTGCTTCAATAACTCAGTGGACAGAGCAAAGGAGGACGGTGCTCACCATGCTCCCACTGCAGACACAGCAGGCTAACTGATCACACATACTGAAAAAATAAGTACACAGCTTGGGGAGGAAGGAAGGAAGGAAAGGAAGGGAGGAAAGAGTCAGGGGGGTGGGAGGGAGGAAGTGGGGAGAAAGGGAAGAATGAACAAAACAAGATAGAAATCCCCAAGTTCCACAAGGAACTCTTCATTTCTAATCAGTGATGTTTGTTGACCTAAGGCAGAAATAATCGAGCAAATAATTAGAGAAAAGAATTTAAAGTTCTGCAAGCTCGGCCATGAAGGTCACAGAGCCTAGAATTTAAGAGCATTTAAACATGAGACAGCCTGATGCTGTAAGATCTGGCCTCCCAGCATTAAGCTAAGGGGACAACGTCAGAAAAGAAAAAGGAATCCCTGAGTAAGGGAATTTTTGCTTTTTGCTGTGCTCCTACCCTTTTCCTACCCATCAAGCCAAATGCCAGATAAGTTTGGGCAATCCAAATGCTGAAGGCTTTTTCTTATCTCATTATCCCCTTTCAATTCATATTGAATATGGGCTTAGGAACAATACATATCAAGTCCTGGATTTGTGGCTTTCTATCTGTGTGATGTTGGGAGGATCACTGTTTATTTATCTACACTTCTTCATCTATAAAAACAAAACAAATAAACACTTAACTACCAATTTCATAGAAATCCAAGTCTCAATCATTCTTAATTTCTGCTAGGATCTCTCCCACATGCACACACACATTTTCTCTTTCTCTGTCTCTTTCAATATATGAGTTAAGAATCTTCTGGTTGCAAGTGGCAGAGATACATTTTATTTTATTAATTTATTAATTTTTGCTGTTTACTTTATTTTATATTGTTTTTAATTGGAGGATAATTGCTTTACAATGTTGTACTGGTTTCTGCCATACAACATCATGAATCAATCATAAATATGATGGATTAATCATAAATAAATAAATCAATCATAAATACATACACATATATCCCCTTCCTCTTGAGCCTCCCTCCCACCCTATCTCCCCTAATTCCACCCCTCTAAGTCATCACAGAGCACCAGGCTGGGCTCCCTGTGTTATATACCAGCTTCCCACTAGTTATCTATTTTACACATAAGTATATATATGTCAGTGTTACTTTCTCAATTCATCCCACCCTGTCCTTCCTCTGCTGGGTCTACAAGTCTGTTCTCTAGATCTGTGCAGAGACCCATTTTAAACCAGAAATCAGAAAAAAAAAAAACCCAAAAATGTGCCAAGGGTATTTATGAGTTCAAGTAACTGAACTTATTGGGCTCTCATCTCTGGCCTTTGCATGGCTCGTCATTGGTTTTTCTTCCTAGACCTCAATCGCTCTTACTAAAACCAGCTGGGAACGACTGCTTCAAGCAGCTCCACTTTTTCTGTCCTTACAACTTATAATCTCAAAAACCGAATACCAAATTGATTATTGCAGCAGAAGTATCTCAGGGAAGACCCACTGGTCTGTTTTGAGACACATGTCCTGCTCTGAGCCAATCACCCTGGCCAAGAGGATGCCTCTGGCGGTTGTTCCATAATGTCAATGGACCTTTCTGATTTATGTCCTCTCGTGTCTCCAGTGGATGCAATGTCGTGCTCTCCCAGGCTGGTATCAAGCTGTGCAGGATGAAAGATGGACAGTCCTTGCACAAATGAGACTGCTCTTCTCTATCTGCCCATGAATACCCTTGCCTGTCCTCCCTACTGGTGGTGATATGTGAAAAGCAGGGGCAAGGTCAGCATCAAAAGAGATCACATTCTAGAAACACAGTGATGGCAGCCAAAAGAGATCAAGGGAACATTGGTGTAGAAGATGCATTCTTCTATGTTTAAACTGTAAAATTCTAAACAGTAGGTTTAATATGACCAGACAAAGAATTATCATTTACATTTCCTTGCAGTACGAAAATGTCTTTGTCAGTAAGATGCATTTGTGATGCTCCTCAATGAAACACAGTAATGACCTTTGAGAGAATCACTGGAAACCATGGTCCATGGATGGCACTAGGCATGATGCAGTGTCCTGGCTAATGTGAAAGTGGAAGTGTTAATTGCTTAGTCATGTCCGACTCCTTGCGACCCTGTGGACTGCAGCCTGCCAGGCTCCTCTGTCAATAGAATTCTCTAGGCAAGAATCCTGGAGTGGGTTGCCATTTCCTCCTCCAGGGGATCTTCCTGACCCAGGGATCGAACCTGGGTCTCATGCATTACAGGCAGATTCCTTACCATCTGAGCCACCTGGGAAGCCCACTAGGTTTAAACAAATGAAATAAGTACTAGGAGGGAACTGAAGAGGTAAGCCAATCTATATAGTTTCAATACAAAGAGGTTCCAAAGAGCCATGGCATTACGAGTAATAACAGCATTGCTACCTTTTTCTTATACTGAGAGATAAGAAGTTGTCCAAGAATGACACATTTGGCCATAAAGAGCACAAAGAATGATTCCTGGGCCTGAAACATGAAGAGATGGCGCCAGGATACTGTGAAGAATCTTCATAAGCACTGATTGGGCAGTAAACACGTATGTAAGTTTCTCTTCTACACTCACTATATCAGTAAATCACTACACCTCACATAAGCCCATGAATTGTGTAGCACATTAAACATTTTAAACGTTTATGTGGATAGCCCCCTATCCACCTTCAAAACAATACTTGAGTGGGTGCCCCTGCACAGCCTAGAGGTGGCTCTAAACAAGGCTGAAGGCCTTGTTGAATTATAGTGCTTGAACCTGTACCCCAGCCTTGTGGCTTCTTTATTTTTTTCTATAATTGATCTCAGTGTGTAGCAGGTAACCCCTCATTCTTAGTCTAAAAGCTTCCATTTTGGCCTTGGCTTTTGGGTAATAAAAACAACAGGCTGGTTGCAAAGCCCGGTTAATCTGCCCTTTGCTTCCAAGTTCAAAGCTCCCATTCAATCTGAGTGAATGAGTCATTACAATAAGGATAATTATTACCTTTGTCAGGCAAAGAGTACTCATCTGGAGATATTTGGAAGTAGCCAAAGATTTCCAATTTTCCACAAATCTCTTCCTGGGACCAATTTTATCCCCTATTGTGCTTCCATCTTCCCTGCCTTGGTGAGCTCCAACTTTAAATCAGGGCAGAAAATAGGGCCTCTTCAGTTCTCCCAAGGGTCTGGATCATGTTTCTCAGCCATTTGGGGTTGTTGGCCACATTAGGCAGCATATCTTAGCAGAGGCATATGCTACCCCTTATAAGCTTTAAGGTAGAATAGGCTTTCTTGTAGGACCTTGGGGAAAGCTACAAGAAGTAGACCCCACACAACATCATCCTGATATTTTCCTTCTAAGCCTAGTAGTTTGTGTGGCTAGGCATATTGCTTGCTTTTGAAGATACAGGGGATGACAATTTAACCAGCTGTTTTGCCACTTCTAAATGAGGACTTACTTGGTTGGCAAGTAATAGACATTGACACTAAAGAAGGAAAATGGTATGTCTCAGTCTGCTCAGGCTACCATAATAAAATACCATAGACCGGGTAGCTTAAACAGCAGAAATTTTCTCACAGTTCTGAAGGCTAGAAGTCTGAGATCAGGGTGCCAGCATGGTCAGTTCTGGTGGGGACCCTCTCCTTGGCTTATAGAGGGCACCTTCTCACTGTGTGCTCAAATAGTCTTTCCTTGGTGATTGTGTGTGGATAGAGAGAGATAGCTCCCTCTTTCCTATGTATTAGGCCACTAGTCCTATTTGATTGGGGCCCCACCCTTACGACCTCACTTTTCCTAAAAGCCCTATCTCCAATTATAGTTACATTGGAGGTTAAAGCTTCAAAATATGAGTTTTGGAGCGATACAATTCAATCCATAGCAGTTTTATTAGAGAAATTCTGGAACGCTCACAGAGCTAAATAATCAAGACAATCAGAACTTGGGACCAATGGAAATCATGTCAGCTCTGGATATAAATAAAAAGAATGTATAAAGTATATTTTCCAGGTGCTGGAAAATAAATATTTATAAAGATTTAGCTGTGGCTCCTTTGACACTTGTTTATTCAACTCAAGGTTCAAATTTTTCCGGAAAGAGAGTAGATGATGGGCTGAGCCTGAGTCATGTACCCAGCCTGGAATTAATCATCCTTTTCAAAGGAAGGGATAATGTTTTTTGATTGGTCATCCTGGCTTTTGTGTGCGTGCATGCATGCATGCGTGCGTGCGTGCGTGTGTGTGTGTGTGCGTGCGTGTGTGTGTGTGTGTGTGTGTGTGTGGAGATCAGGTCAGTGCCATCCAAGTCACACAGAATAGGTTTCTCATAGGAAAGCTCTGTTAGGTGGAAAAGAGGCAAAGGTAGAAGGTAGGTGGGTAGACAGAAAAAATAGATGTCCACCACAAAGTGCCAAGATTTTGTACAAAAACTGTTGATGTATATCTTTAAGGAAAGTATTGGTTGGCCCAAGAAGGAAAAAATTGTTGTGCATTGTTAATTTTACCCTTTCAAGGTGATGATGATGTGAAGAATTGAGCTTAGACCTTCCAAGTCTTAACAGGCCCTTGGAGTTTATTTTCCAGGTAGATTAATTTCCAAAAAAAAAAAAGGAAGAGGCAAGATGAGCTTTCAATGCAAATCATTTGTCACCCCAGAGTTCCCAAATTTATCTTTTTAGGGAATGGCTAGAGGCCAGATAGTAGATGCTTTATCATGAAACACAACTGACTGTTTAAAAAAAAACCAAACTATGGTTGCAAAAGTGGAATAGCAGAGCTGGCAACTGTTGAGTATCTACTCTCTGCCAGCTCTGGTCACCACTATGGAGTGCCTTCACCAAATCTATTTCCCGCATCCTCTTTTCCAATAAGATCTTGATCTCATTCACATAATCATCCCTTCTCCATCCAAACTGTGTAACTTAGGCAAAGGTGACCTACCTCTATCAACAAAGATGAATCCTGATTCATGGAAATCAATCACAGTCATCCATTCCTCTTCTCCTCCAATCGGTTCACAGACCCTAATGTCCATTGCCATGGGGCGCTCCTCTGACAATGGATATTGATCCAGGAAGATGGCAGTAACCTAGGTCAGCCCAATGAAATTGAAGGGAAGGTATTTCTTTCCATATCTGGGAGTGGTTTGCTCTTTCTCTTCTGTTGGCGATGGACAAGCAATTCCACTGCCCTGGTTGCTGCCAACAGCTCTCTTGCTTCAAGGCGGGTAATGAGAGGAAAGCCAAGTCAAGAAAATAGCTGATAGATCAGGACCAGAGCCCCAGCTGTATTATACCTGGAGGATTCTTCCCTCACTGGACTACATGGGATAATACATTTCCTAATTTTTAAAGCCATTTCCATTCAGGATCTCTGTTGCTTACAGCCCAAAGCTTATCTCTAAGCCAGATACTGTGTTAAGTAATGACTTTATATGCATAATCTCATTTTATCCACATACTACCCTAGAGGGGGTAGTATTATTATCTCCATTTTATAGGTGAAAAAACTGAGGCATAAAAAGTTAAGTAACTTGTTCAGGGTCACTTACTGAATTCAGTCATCTGCTTCCAAAATCCATATTCTAAGCCAGTAAAAGTAAAGTGGGTTTATATATACCAACATTCCTAGAAAATTATAGTGAAATGGATATGTTATTTTTTAAATCTTGTTTTTCCAATGATTTGGATGAAAGTTTCAGAGGTTCTTTGTCTTCACTCCAGATTGACCTCCAATTGCCAGGGGGCATACACTTCTCACCCCTTACATCTCTTGGCAAGTAAATGACTAATGTTCTGTGAGAAAACACATCGCCAGGAAATTTCTCCAAACTTTGAAAAGTCAATGATATTGTAAGCTCTAGTTTTCTTAAGAATAAGACCCATCTTCTGGGCAGAATAGGGAAGAGAAGTTCAAAATCTCAAGATCTCAAGTTGCCCGGTGATGCAAAGGCAGGAAGTCAGCTGGCTGACATTTAAGCTATGCAGGAAATGCAGCAGGCAGCTGGTCTCTCCTTGCCCTACACCCTGTGGGTTTACACACTACGAACAAAACATAGTTGCTAAGAGCCCAAGCCCTGGAACCCCACACACCTGAATTACCACTGTGACCTTTCTTAGCAATGTAGACCTCAGCAAATTAATTAACTTCTCTAAGAATGAATTTCTACATCTTTAAAATGAAAATAATTGTAGTACCCACATAAGGCATTACTGAGTTAAATGAAAAAGTAGTTAGCATTCTTTGATGTGCAGCTATGACAACACATCCTCAAACTCGATGGCAAACAAAATCACCATTTCATCTCACATTTATGAATCTGCAGGTGTGTGTGTATCAGTGGACTTGGGTGAGGCTTGGCTGTGCAAGTCTTCTTCAACCTGTGGTTCAGCTGAGCTTGAATTGAAGCTAGAGGTGGGGGGTGATCAGGTCTGCTCCACTTGTTTTCATTCTGAGGCCCTGCCAAACACATTGGGACATTCAATAAATGGCAAATATCAAGAGCCTGACTCACTAGAGGCCAGTTTTAGAAATGACACTTGTTCAAAACCGAGAGCTGGTAGGTCATTGCCCTTCCTTCTCTATCAGTTTTGAGAGGAGACACTTGGAGGAAGAGCTGGACCAAGATGCCAGCACTCTTTAACCACCGAGCACACTCATGGCCCCATCATGGGGGCTCCTCTTTAAATCTCCAACCCCAGTTTGGATAGTATGCAGACATACTGGCCTCCTCAAAGAGACTTTAGAGAACACTTGAGGGGGCAAAATGTGAGCAAGCCCAGAACTCACCAAGACCACAGTCCATTATGGCTCATGCAGGTGGGCTTCTGGTCTTGGGCCCTGAGCCATTACACTCTCACTGAGCCACCCACTTCCTCAAGGATGCCCATCTGCCCAGTTCCCTGCCGCCCTCTCACATCACTGGGGGGTGGCAGGACGAGGGTTGAAGTGAAGGTGACTGACCCTCCCTCACAAGCCCATATCTTTTCCAGGGTGCCATTTCATCTCTCTTTGTTCTAACAGACTCAAATTTGTCCCAAATATGTTACATTCCTGATGGATAGTGGGGGCAGAAGGAAAGAAAGGGGCCAGTTCCAGTCTCTGCTCTGAGAGACCCAATTCTTCCTCTAAGTGATAGGACTGGCCCTGGCAATTTGAACAGGGAATGGCTGGCTCCTCACACCCTCCCATGATGCTCAGGAATTGCTTCATTTCCATTAGAGATGTGGTACTCTAACATAACTTCACCGTGAAATGCATTTAACAGTCATACAATGAGAAAGACACCCATAGAGCCAAGTTGGGGGGATGACTTTGTTACAAGTAGATTTGTATGCACTACAAACTTTATCATTTGTTATGGCAGGCATCTTGCTCTCCAACTTCGTGTTTGTTCCAGTTGGGATTTTAAGGCATAAATAAACAAAATAATCACACAACCAATAAACAGGCATGGATTCTTCTGCAGCGTGTGTTCGGAGGCAGTTCAAAGTGGCTGCATGAGGGATTCTTCCATAAGAGGATGATAAATGGGGAAACACATTGTTTTTCCTATAGATCAAGACATCTGCCTGTAAGGAAGGGATTTTGAGATGCTCCTCATGGTAATGGATGATGAAAAGATCAGGAAATGCCCAAGATGATCAAAGAGGGATGGGAAGCTGGAATGAAAAACAAAGGGAAGCCAATTAAAAACATGATGTGATGTCAACATACACCGATCAGAACAGCTAGAATGAAAGACAATGCCAAGTCTTGGAGGTGGAGCAACCAGAACTCTCAGTTGCTGCTGGTGGAAGTGTAAATTGGTCAAATCTCTTTGGAATACTCTTTGCCATTCTCTACAAGAGCTGATCAAATGCCTATTTTGTGAACCCCACATATAGACCAAGAGAGATGCATACATAAGTTAACCAGAATACATAAATTTGAATATTCATAGCAACCCTATGCATACTAGCATTGAACAGGAAACTACCACATGTCCATCAACAGTAGAATGGATAACTAAATGCGGGTATATTTGCAAAATGGAATATTATGCAGCAGTGAGACTGAACTAACTACAACGACATATGACAATATGAAGGAGCCTCACAACCATCGCACTGAGTGAAAGGAGCCAGCCACAAAAGGGTTTGTACTATATGGTTTCATTTTCCATTTGGATGGTGTTGTGAGTTGAATTGTGTCCCTCAAAAGATATGTTGACATTCTAACCCTGACCTTATTTGCCACTAGAGAGGCAAGGCCACCAGTCAACATACCAGTCAGTTTTATGTAAAAAATAAACAAATAAGAACAAGGATTCTTGTCATCTCTGTTTTATCCATGAACAGAACAGCCCACTGGTGGATAATGCCTGGGGCTTGTCAGTCCTCGTGGTGGAAGAGGGGAGGGCCTTCAAGGGTCAGGTCCCCACCCGCAGGGTCAGGCCAGTAAAGATTTGAGGAAGGCACTGCCCAGGAGTGTGTATATACAGGTCTGAGAATGTGAGCAATTCAAAACTGCAGAGACAAATATCAATCCATATCAATCAATATTTATTGCTGAGTAAATACCTATAGTATGCAAGGTATTCCCCAGGGATCCAGGAGGGGAGTAGACCGAGACTCTGAAAGATTTACTCTTCTTGATTTTGCATTATCTGTGCCTCCAGCCCCTTCCATTAGCATGAATAATTAACAGCTGACAGAGCTATCAGCCACAATAAGAGCATGCTTAGGACTCAGGGTTTGTCATGTGCCAAGGAAGAGAAAAGGCTCAGGGATTTGAAGTGATGCTCAGGGTGATGAAGGGTGGTGAAGAGGAAGAAGACGAAGCCTATTAAACACAAATGCCACAGAGTCCCTTCTTTTCTGCTTTTCCTATAAAATTACCTTTAAAGGCACATGTAATACATGAATGCTAAAATAGAAATAGATTGAGTAAAACCTTTCAAACCACCCTTTCCTCTTCCTAGTCCCCTCTCTGGGGAGTAGTTGGAATGAGCAGTTGAAGTGTGTCCTTTCAGGCCTTCTAGAAAAGTATTTACACACAGAAATGAACATACATAGATTTTTTTAACATAACTTTGATTTTATCCTATATATTATCCAGAGTTTGTCTTTATTTCATGAGAGTATATCTTGAACATCTTCCCTATCAGTATATACCAAGGACTTCATGGTACAGGCATGCTATGCTTTATTTATGTAATCTCTGCTCTATGGATGAGAATTCAGATCAATCATATTTTTCACTGTATATATGTGTATGTGTGAGTATCTGGGTACACATGCCATTATATCTATGGGATAAAGCTTCCAGTGCATGGTTTGGAAGAAGGCTTGCTGGGCCAAAGACTATGACCATTTTAAATGTTGCTAGAAGCTGCCAAATTGCCCTCCAAAATGTCTTTGCCAATTAAAACTCCCACCAAGAGCACACAACAGTGCCCATTCTCCCTCTACTCTCCCCAGGACTAGGTATTATCAATCCTTTTAATGTTTGCCAACCCGGTGGATGAAAAATGCCCCCTCATTTCTGTTTATAATTGCATAGGTCTGATTTCTAGTGAGGCTGAATATCCCCTCATGTTTTTTCAAGCCCTCATCAAATCTGTAGGTAGGAAAACTGATTATACTGTAGTATTTTTTTTAACAGAAAGAAGCAGGTAAGTAAGAAATGCCCCTTCTGGCCCAGTCATCTGATTCTTGGTGTGTGGTGCTGAAATCCAGCCAGAATGAAGTTACTAAAACCTCTGGCAGTGACTTGGGAAGGTAGATTTGTTTGGCTGTGTCCAGACCCAAGTAATTAGTTGATTGTTTGGGCATTTAGCTGGAACATCTTGCCAAGATGTTGTTCTCTCTAAGCTCCCAACAAGCAAAGGATGCACTTTGGTCCAGCTCCTTTTCTGAGTACCCCTTGGTCCTTAGCTGCTGCTTCTGCTAAGTCACTTCAGTCGTGTCCGACTCTGTGGGACCCCATAGACGGCAGCCCACCAGGCTCCCCTGTCCCTGGGATTCTCCAGGCAAGAACACTGGAGTGGGTTGCCATTTCCTTCTTCAATGCATGAAAGTGAAAAGTGAAAGGGAAGTCGCTCAGTCGTGTCCTACTCTTCGCGACCCCATGGACTGCAGCCTACCAGGCTCCTCCGTCCATGGGATTTTCCAGCCACGAGTACTGGAGTGGGGTGTCATCGCTTTCTCTGCTTGGTCCTTAGAGAAGCTTCCTATTCTGTAGGGACCATGAAGATGGGTGATGACTATCAGCTCAATTGCTCGCTCCAAAACCAGACCCAGAGGGTCATTTAGAAAATGCTTGTGAAAACCAAAAAATTAAAAGCTAGGACTATCTAAATAACTCTAAACTGAAATCCCACTGCCACTACCTCAAGCCAGACATCCACCCCTGGCACTGGGCTCTAATCCCTCCATCTTTCTTCTGCCTCCAATCTTTCCACACCTCCAGTCTAATCATGACACTCCAAAACTAGTAATTTTTTGTCAAAATTGGGGGCTTTCCCTGGTGGCTCAGTGGTAAAGAATACGCCTGCAATGTAGAAGACCCAGGTTCAATCCCTGAGTCAGGAAGATCCCCTGGAAGAGGAAATGGCAACCCACTTCAGTATTCTTGCCTGGGAAATCCGATGGACAGAGGAGCCTGGCAGGCTGCAGTCCATGTGGTTGCAAAGAGTGGGACACAACTGAATGACTAAGCACGTCAAAACTGAGCACTTACATTTTACTAGCATTATGGACTACTTTAGAATCCATTGTTTAAAAGCTCCGAACACTGGCCTCCAGCTCACACGCACTCAACATGCTCCCACCTGGGAGCCTCGCTGTTCTGACATGCTCTTCCCCAGGCCCAGTACCTGGCTCCCTCACTTTATTCAGGCCTCCCATCAAATACCACCCCTCATAGAGGTGACTCCCTGTCACCCTCTGTTCCCTGCCCTGCCTCATTTCCTTCAGAGCCCTTTTCGCTATGTGGTATTTCATGTACACTTCTCAGTACATTGCCACTTCCTGCATTCAACTACAGGCTCACTGAAGGCAGGGACTTTGTTCATGCCTCAGTCGCCCATGGCTAGAACAGTGCCTGCATGGGATTGGTGCTCAATAAAGCTTTGCAGTGGGTGTGCATTCTGAAAGCAGTTTGGCAACAATGCCTTGTAAAATTAAGTACGTAGATGGCCCATAACTGAACAATCTCACTGAGAAAAATTCATGCACAGGTCTATCTGTGAGAGGACATTTAGGAGGAGGTTCTCTATGGGAGGAGAGAGTTATAAGTGACCTAGGTGTCCAATATTGAGGGAGATGATGAAAAAAACAAGGGGTATGCGCACCATAGAACATGATGCTACTGCTGGAGAAAACAACAAACTGTTCATACTGTGACGTGCACTTTTAAAAGAGTATGGAGTGTACAATGTAGTAAAGAGAATGACACTTCTAGCACAATACTCTTAATGGAAATTAAACACATATGCACAACATAACACCACGCGTTATACAAATACAAAAGAACATTTAAGGGCACTATTATACACCTTCAAGAGGGTGCCTCTGAGGGAAGGAAATTGGAGGTGGAGGATTGAAGATTTAAAAAAGAGAGAGAAAGCAGAAGGTAAAAGTTCAGTGCTCCAATGTTATAGGGTTTGGAAACAGATATCCCTCTCAAAAGGAGAAAAATAAATAAAATGCCCTTTCCTCTTTCTCCATCTGCCTTGCTCCCACTCATCCTTCCAGCTTAGCTCAGACATAATCTCCGTTGTGAAGCTTTCTTTGACCTTTCCCCATAGGACTAATTCTCCCTTTATTGACATTCCCATAGCATTTTAATGATAGTTTTATTTTAGCGTTTATAACCTCATATAATAGCTATTTGCTTACACATCTGCCTTCTCCATCAGGTGATAACGGATGTGACTTATTAATTTTGGTAACTCTGGCACTCAGAATCAGTGATGAAAAAAAATTATGGTGAGTTTAAACAGGCATGTGTTGTAGGGCCTCAAGAATGACTCTAGTTTGAATTTAATCAATAAATATAGTGCTTTCAGCCAGTGGCTGATGGGGTGGAATAGAGGTCCAGGCTCTGGAATTAGACTCCAAACTCTGAGGCATTTTGTTTCTTATCTGGGGGCAAGAAATGAGAAGGGTGCAGCCTGCGTGGCCCCAGGCACTTGTTAGACCAGCAGCTTCATCACCAAATCGAGTGGAGAGGTGAGGAGGAATTGGGAATGGGCTGCAGACCTAGCCAACAGACTGGGGCAGTTATGGGGGTGCTGCCCCAGTGGCAGGTGCTGCTAGAAGGGATTTATCCTGGGAGCTGGGTCTGGCATCCAAAATCACAGCCACGTCTGGCCTCCATCCAGGCAAACATCCAACAGTCAGGACAAGGGAGCTAAGACAGAGCGTGGGGCCCAGGAACCCATGGTGGGTTGGGCGTAAAAGTCCAAGAAAATAGTGTATGACACCAGGGTCCCAGCAGTGGAGAGGGGTCCCCTGTGACTGGCAGGATTTTAGTTCCAGGTACTGATCCTTGTACTCAGAGCTTAGGCAGAGACAGGTACAACCAACGTCCCCTGCCCAAGGACCTACTTGGTGCCAGGCATGGTGCTGAATGCACAAAGGAAAGGAAACAGGGCCCATGAGGCATGGGAACTAGGGCACGGGGTGTGGAGCTGGGACTGGAGAACAGGGGGAGAATCGGGTTTGGGACATTGGATTCGAATGTCAGTTGCAGGAAGTTGATGCTGAAATTGGGCTTCATGGCTGGAGCTACTATGGGGACTGGGGTGAGCAATGGGAATTGGGATGACAGATGACTCCTGATGTGTGCAGAAGAGAGCTGCTGGGCTAGAAGTTGGGCAGAGCCTACCAGGCACAGTTCTCTTCTGCTGTAAATCCAGCTTGCCTGGTGATCTTGGGTGCCTCTTACTACTTCCAGGGTTTTCATTTTCTCATGTTGTTCTTTAGTTGCTAAGTTGTGCCCAACTCTTTTGCGACCCCACAGACTAGCCCACCAGGCTCCCCTGTCCATGGGATTTCCCAGGCAAGAATACTGGAGTGGGTTGTCACTTCCTCTTCCACAGGATCTTCCTGACTTAGGGATCGAACTCACATCTCCTGCATTGGCAGGTGGGTTCTTTACCACTGAGCCACCTGGGAAGGCCTTCATTTTCTCATAGGCAGAATAAAAAAAAAAAAATTCAACGTTTGCCAAGCACTGCCTAGGTGCTCTTAGAATGTTCTAGATGTTTCCTACAACTTTATCCTCATGCCAGTCATCTGAGGCGGTATTAGGAGAATGAAGCTGGGGCACAGAGAAATTTCAGTGACGTGTGGATAGCAAACCTAGCATTAAGTCTGATAGTTTAAACCCAGAGTACACACACACACACACACACACACACACACACTCAATCACTGTGCTGCACTGCCTTACTAAAGAGTGTGTTGTTGGGGGTGGGCAGGGAAGAGTATAGAAAGGATCCAAATCCCCACTATCATTCCACAAGGATGTCATGACAGTTAAGAAACATCTGCCAAGAGCCAAGTGGCCCACTTTCTTTGGCCACTGAATTTCCCGTAGATGAGAGACAGAGCTGGCTAGAAATCAGCCAGCTGTGGCTGTGGCTGGAGGCTCTGGCTTGTCGCTGGAGACTGCCAGTGAGTGGATGCAGATAACTACATCCCCAACAGGGTCACGCAGGCTCCTCCCACCCGAGCCTCTCTCTGGGTGGATCACCCACGATGCTGTGAGAACTGCCAACAGCACATCCAGGGTGGCTGCAAGTTCCACAAGGCTCTGGGCCAGGAGTCAGCGGATCCTGGGCCCATGCTCTGAGGACCAATGGTTGGTAGAAATGTAGTTCTGTGATTTTTTGGAGAGGAGGCAGAGGATGTTCAGAACACAGGAAGACCTGAGCTGGGTGTACCAGAGGCTGGGTGTACGCATAACCGCCTCAATCACTGCATCACATTCGCCAGCACCCACACCCCTTTCCCCAGGGCTTTTCTGCCCTCAGGCCCTACTTCACCCACCTCTATAATAGGCCCAGAAGGCTGGGGGATGAATGGCCTCTGGGAGTAGTCCTCAACTGATGGGGAGCCAGTGGGGCGCTTCCCCACCCCTCAGTGGGGACAGTTGTGAGACGCGTGCTCTGCTGCCCTGGCTCCCTGACATTACCAGCCACAGCTGCTGTCGCCCCAAGTGATCACTTGCTTGATAACACACCCTTTCTTCACTTCCCCCCTTCTCTTCCCTGCCTCACTTCCTCACACCCTTTCCTGGGCTCCCGTACCTCCTGAATAAACTATTGGTGTCAATGTCTCACAGCCTGCTTCTGGGAGACCCAAACTAAGACCCTGGAAAGGACTCTTGGTAGCGAATTACATCCTGACATTCCTCACAATCTCTAGATTCTGGGAGGGAAACCTGTTCTCATATTCTCCAAAGATAGGTAGGTCGGAGAAAGAAGCTCAGCTTAGAGAATCCTGCGCTCTGCACTCAGGCACTTCAGTCGTGTCTGAAGCTTTGTGACCCCATGGGCCATAGCCCGCCGGGCTGCTTTGTCTGTGGGCTTCTCCAGGCAAGAACACTGGAAAGGCTTCCATTCCCTTCTCCAGGGCATCTTCCCAACCCAGGGATGGAACTTGGGTCTCCTGCATTGCAGGCAGATTCTTTACCATCTGAGGCACCAGGGGAGCCCTAGAGAAGCCAAGTGAGGGGCTTTTGCAATCTGACTGAAGGCTGGCCTAAGACTCTGCATTTCTACACACCTCCATGACCTCCTAGGTGGCTCCCTCAGGCTTGAGTTACTACAGACTAGGTTTCTGCCTTAGAAAATAGAGGCGCCAGTGAGCCTGTCTCTTTTGTATGTGGATTCCTATTCTTGATACTCTGGTCTTCTTTTGCCACGTCCAAATGGAAATTACTTTTCTGCTCCAGTTAGCAACAGTTTCTGCTTTCCAGGTGAATAAACATTATTCTCCGCAGGGGGAAAGGAGGCATCCAAGTCGATTCCCACAGTTGTGCTGGCAAGCCCCCACGCTCTCCTAGATGGCCAGCCCCCTGCCCTTTGGTTTCATAAAGGCCCGAATCTGTCAACAGCAGGAGTCCCACCACCATTCTCACCTCTGCGAGACCCCGGTTCTCATGAAGAAACGCAGAAAAGGTCAAAAAATATAGCATTTCTTTAGGGCAAGGCTTTCTAGCCTCTTTCACATCATGGCACTCAAGGACAATTTTTACTATTTGTTTGACACGCTGGGGCAAATGTATGTGGATGCTGTTGGCCAAGGGCAACTGACAAGAGGATTTTCTGTGCCTCGAGCCCCAGACAGCCTTCCTGGGAGAGCTGTGAGGCTCAGTAACATCCCAGCATATCTGTAAGCCACTTGTGACATGACAATTGTATTAATAGGGTATTAACAACTATTAGGGCTTCACTGCTGGCTCCGAGGTAAAGAATCTGTGTGCAGTGCAGGAGCTGCAGGAGACGCGGGTTTGATCCTTGGGTTGGGAAGATCCCCTGGACGAAGAAATGGCAACCCACTCTGGTGTTCTTGCCTGGAGCATCCCATGGACAGAAGAGCTTGGGAAGATCAGTCCATAGGGCCACAAAAAGTTGGATGTGACTGAAGCAACTTAGCACACACACACACACAGCTATTAACCATAGAAAGTCATGGTGTGGGGCCCAAGCACAAGTGGTTCTTCTCAGAGGCTCTGGATTCCTGCTGCATCTCAGTTCTTCTATTTCCTAAGGTCTTTTTAAGAATAACTCCGTTTTCTTAAAAATAGCTTGATTGAGGGATAATTTACATAGCATAAATTCACTCATTTTCTGTAAACAATTCAACCAATTTTAGTGTGTTTACAGAGTTGGTGCAACCAACACCACAATCTAATTACAGAATATTTCTATCACCCTCCCCTCCAAGAACCCCATTTGAACCCACTCCTGCTGAGGTATTTCAGTCACTAGCAAATTAACATCCTTTGCTGCCTCCCTACCCCAGGACTTTCTGGAAGTACACAGGTGATGTCTCCCAGGTGTGTATGAACATGTCTGCTCCTTTCAACCTCTGAAAACTCTGTCGTGTGTTGCCACCAATAGGTGAGGTCCTTGAAGCACCAAGGTTAGGCTGTGGTCTGTAGCAAAGCTGAGGCGGGTCTTTATCATTTTAAAGGGTTCCAAAGCTACGTCACTCATTAGCTACTTATTTAGCACCCTGGTTCCTACTGTGAATCCAGTTTTGAGACTCCCCCTCACCTCTTTCCCTGGAGAAGGAAATGGCAACCCTCTCCAGTATTCTTGCCTAGAAAATCCCATGGACAGAGGAACCTGGCGGGCTACAGTTCATAGTGTCACAGAGTCAGACCTGACTTAGCAACTAAACAGCAACAACAACTCACCTCTTCACCAGCCACGCTTGGGTGTATTTGACGTCCAGTGTAAGCACAAAGAAGGACCCTGGTTTCTCCTATCTTTCGACCGTCCGGAACTGGCTATTATGCATATTTGTTATGTTGTCTTGATCTTTTAAATTTTTTAAAAAATAAATAAAACATTATAGATAGATACAGTCCCATTCTCTTTCCTACCTCTCAATGAAAGTCATGGATCTATCATATATGGTTTCAGTGTATTTTTGCACCTAGAATGTAGGCTCTCAGTCCTCCATTCAGATCTTCCAGGATCTTTTCCACCAGTGCCATTGCCTTTTCCAAATTTCTATTGGGCTTTTGCATCTAACAGCCCACAATGAAGACTCTTTGGAGATTCCCCATGAGTTTCTGGAGCCACTTTGCCTGCAGTCACGGAAAGTCAGAAGTTCCTGGGCATTTATTTGCTCCCAGGGGGCCCTTCACCAATGACTGACTCATGTGAGGGAATGAAAGCCTAGAGCTCCCCTTCTGGGCCAGCTGAGGCTGCAGGAACCTGACCTGAAAACACCCATGCTTCTCTCCTTTATCCTGCACCCCTTTTTCCTCCCTGGCTTCTGGTGGGGGGAAGGTTGTTGTTGTTCAGTCGCTAAATCATGTCTGACTCTTGGTGACCCCATGGACTGCAGCATGCCAGGCTTCCCTGTCCTTCACCACCTCCCAGAGATTTCTTAGATTCATGTCCACTGAGTCGGTGATGCTAGGTACTTTCTCCATAAATCACTACCATACTGGGAGAGCACAGCAACCTAAGCTGGGTTCACACGTGTGCACCTCTTTCTACAAGGAAGAGACATTCTTTCAAAGGTGTATACTTACTGTAATTTGGGGCTCCTGGAACCATGGACAGTTTCCATCTTACCAGTTGCTCTCCAAATGTGCTTGTGCTCACAGTTCCACCAGCCTTGACTGACATTCCCTGTTTCCCCACATTCTTGAAAATCTGTGACACTGTAAGACCTGTAGTTTTGCCCATCTAGTGGCTAAGAAATGGCACCCCATTACATGACTTTGACACCTTGACATATGCTTGTTGTCCTCTCGGTTTTCCTATTCTGTGAATAACCTGTTTGTACTATTTGCCCTTTATTCTGTTGAGCTGTTTTCCTTTTTTCTACTTGGTTTGCAGCAATTTTAGTATATTCTAGGTGGCTTGGTCTGTTATAAAAATTGAAAACCACACATTGTTTCAAAATAGAAATACCATTTATAAGTAACACATTTATCTAAATTTTAAATAATGCAAAAGAAAAAATGGAAAGTAAAAGTTGTTTTTAATAATCTCCACTATGGCTTCAAGCTTCAACACCACCCAATGATGATAAAAATAACCGTGGTTAACAGATAGGCATATATCCTTCCAGAATGTATAATGCATATATAAATATATGGAAATAGACTTACATGAATTAATTTACTAAATATTATTAAGTATCTGTCATGAGTCAAGTATAAATGATAGCAAAATATACATATCATTAAAAATATACAGAATATATAAAAAACACTTTCCCTAACTAGCTTTTATCAACACCCAGTTTATGGCAGGTATCTTTTTGTTAAAACATATAAATCCCCCTGATCCAGCATAATATTCCACTGGAAAGGTCCATCATATTTTATTAAACCAATCTTCCACCAACAGACCTTTTGGCTATTTCCACTTTTTATATTTTATAAAGACTCCTTCAATGAACATCCTTGGACATCTTTTATGCAGTTGCCTGATTCTTTCCTTAGGATAAATTTCGACAAGTTCAATCTCTGGATTAAGAAGTGCCCATTTAAAATTTCGGTAAGTATTGACAGATTACCCTCCAGAAATCTTGTGCCAATTTACACTCACCAACAGTATAAAAGGATGTCCATTTACTCACATTATCAGGATATTCTTTAAAATAAAACCCTAGATAACGATTTTCAGAATCCAACTACAATCCATATAAATTTCCCTTCTCTACAGATTGAAAAAAATATAGACAAGAGCAAATTTGATGTGTTTTAACAACTCTAGCTTAGCAAGATAATTTAGTCCTTTTATTAATTCACTGAGTCATCTCTATAGAGCTATTTATTATAAAGTGAAATATGTTTGAAGGAAGAGGTCTGATCAAAGAACCACTCAAGGGCATTTAGGTTTCAAATATCCAAAGGACTTCTTCCTAAACTATCTCACTGCTTATTCCCAACATGAAGACCCCTGTCACTCATACCAAGGCTTCTTGGCCCACCTACATCTCCTGTTGTTCTTTTAGCTACATCCATTTTTGTGGCATATAGAAATACAACACTTTCCTTGATGGGATCTCTTAAACGTACATTCTGAGTTTCATTTGTTACTGAAATCTGGAGCTAGACAGGGAGAAAATACCCATGGGTGAAGGGAGAACTTCTGGCTTTTCACACCATAATTCAGGAGTCAGCATCTCCAAACCAAAGCATTGGCCCATAGTCACCCAACCTCTTGAGTTGAGTTATAGAAAGACTCTGCTTAACCAGCAGTCAGAAAAAGCTTGGAAAAGAAATGAACAATGTAAGAAGGTGAGGGTGCTTATTTCATAATGTGGCAACAAATTCTAACCCATAAAACCTTCCATGGTTGTGATCTTTGTTTTAGAGCCCTCTTTTCTAGAGACTCAGAAGGTGCTAGCCACATGGAAGATTCTTGTTTGCCTCTCTGCGTGGTCCTCCCGTTAGACCTCCAGGTCCACTTGACTGAACACACAACAGGAATCGCAGAGTAAAGGTGGATAAGAATATAGCTCTGATATCAGAAAGTAGAGTAGGGAAATGCCCAGGTAGTACTGATATCCAAAGAGACCCTTGTTTATTTTGGTATAAGTATGTATGCTTAATTCCCAGGTGTTTGAGAAGAAACAGTCCAATTCATTGCAAGAAACAGAAACCCGTGTAGGTTTCATTCAAAAGAAGGAATTGAATACAGGGAATTCAGGGCTTATGATATCATTGGAAGGCCTGAAGGAGTAATTTCTAAGCTTTGTTGTTCTTTAGTCGCAAAGTCACGTCTGACTCTTTGAGACCCTGTGGACTGTAGCCCACCAGGCTCCTCTGTCCATGGGATTTCCCAGGCAAGAATACTGGAGTGGGTAGCCATTCCCTTCTCCAGGGATCTTCCCAACCCAGTGATAAAACCTGAGTCTCCTGCATTGTAGGTGGATTCTTTACCAGCTGAGCCACCAGGGGAGCCCTTAATTTCCAAGCCTCACCGCCGTAAATGTTTGCTGGAACAATACAGTACTGACCTACCAGAGTAGCAGTGTCTCTGAGTTCACCACTAGAATACTGAGTTCAAGAACAGAGCAGTACAGCTGTGACCCAGGGATTGGAAAACCAGAATCAAGAAAGAACCACGGCCCCCTGAACCCAGTGGACATTCTGATGGGTGCAAGGTTTGATTCCTAGGTTGGGAAGATTCCCTGCAGAAGGGATAGGCTACCCACTCCAGTATTCTTGGGCTTCCCTGGTGGCTCAGCTGGTAAAGAATCTGCCTGCAATGTGGGAGACCTGGGCTGGGAAGATCCCCTGGAGAAGGGAAAGGCTACCCACACAAGCATTCTGGCCTGGAGAATTTCATGGACTGTATAGTCAATGGAGTTGCAAAGAGTCAGACATGACTGAGCAACTTTCACTTTCGTGCAGCTGCTATAGAACAGTATGGTTCAGTGGTGTCCAGCATCAAAAGATGCCTGTTGGCCATTTGCACATCTTTTTGGAGAAATGTGAAATATAAGGTTCCCATGTACATTCTCCAGGCTGTTGGGTATTGAGAGGTACTGGTGGCAATGGGTTCAGGGGGCAGTGGTTCCTTCTTGAATCTGGATTTCCAATCCTTGTTGAAGATGTAGAGAATCTTTGTGTACTGTTGGTGGGAATTTAAAACCATGCAGCTGCTATAGAAAATAGTATGGAAATGTCTTAGAAATTTAAAGATAGAATTCCCATATGATTCAGCAATTCCACTACTGGGTATATAGCCAAAATAACTGAATGCAGGATCTAAAGAGATATTTGCATACCCATGTTGACTGCAACATTATTCATGAAAGCCAAGATATGTAAACAACCTAAGTGTCCACTGACATATGAATAGTGAAATTGCAATATATAGATCACGATTGCTATATCAATCAATTGATATACATCAATCAGAATTTGTATATAAATACAGATACATACACAATGGAATATTATTTAGCCTTAAAAATACAAAAAATTTTTTTTGCTATATGCTACAACATGGATAAACCTGGAGGACATTTTGCTAAGTGAGTCAAGCCAGTTAAAAAAGACTTCTCAAGCAATATCTAAAGTAGTCAGATTCTTAGGAATGGAAATGGAATGGTGGTTGCCAGAGGCTGAGAGGAGAGGGAAATGGGGAGTTTTGTTCAATAGACACAGAGTTTCAGTTTTATACGATGAAAAAGCTTTAGAGATCTATTGCTCCACAGTGTTCATTTGTTAAGGACTACTGTACACTTAAATATGGTTAAGAGGGTAACTTTTATGTTATGTGCTTTTACCACAATAAATAATAATAGAAAAATTATTTAGGGTGGATCTAACCTAATCATATGAGCCCTGTAAAAATTAGTTTTCTTTGGCTGGAACTAGAAGAGAAGTCAGAGATCAAATAAGAATGACTCAATGAGATCTTTATTCTTGTTTAGTATATGCATTTAATGCTACACTTTTCCCTCTGTGCACTGGTTGAGCTGCATTCCATGAGTTGTGGTATGTTGTATTCTCACTTTCATGAAATTCTATATAGGTTTTGGTTTTCCTTGAAACTTCCCCTTTGACCCAGGAATCGTTTGACCTATGCACTTTATTCAAATTTCAAATATTTGGAGATTTACCAGTTGTCTTTCTGTTGATTTTTAGTTTGGTTCAGTTATGCTCAGAAATGATGTTCTATATGATTTTAATTATTTTCTATTTATTTATTATTATTACTTTTTACTCAGGATATGGTCTATCTTTGTGACTAAAGTGAAAGAGGAGAGTGAAAATTTGGCTTAAAACTTAACATTCAGAACACTAAGATCATGGCGTCTGGTCCCATCACTTCATGGCAAATAGATGAGGAAGCAATGGAATCAGTGACAGACTTTATTTTTTGGGGCTCCATAATCACTGTAGATGGTGACTGTAGCCATGAAATTAAAAGATGCTTACTCCCTGGAAGAAAAATTATGACCAATCTAGACAGGATATTAAAAAGCAGAGCCATTACTTTGCCAACAAAGGTCCGTCTAGTCAAAGCTATGGTTTTTCCAGTAGTCATGTATGGATGTGAGAGTTGGACTATAAAGGAAGCTGAGCATCAAAGAATTGATGCTTTTCAACTGTCATGTCAGAGAAGCCTCTTGAGAGTCCCTTGGACAGCAGGGAGATCCAACCAGTCCATCCTAAAGGAAATCAGTCCTGAACAGTCATTGGAAGGGCTGATGCTGAAGCTGAAACTCCAATACTTTGGCCACCTGATGCAAAGAGCTGACTCATTGGAAAATACCCTGATGCTGGGAGAGATTGAAGGCAGGAGGAGAAGGGGACAACAGAGGATGAGATGGTTGGATGGCATCACCAACTCAATGGACATGAGTTTGAGTAAACTCTGGGAGTTGGTGATGGACAGGGAGGCCTGGTGTGCTGCAGTCCATGGGGTCGCAAAGAGTCAGATATAACTGAGTGACTGAACTTAATGTATGCTTGGGAAAAAAATGTCAATTATCCTGTTGTTGGGTAAAGTGTTCTGTAAACGTCAATTAGATTCTGTGGCTAATAGTGCTTTTCAGTTCGTCTACATCTTTTTCTGATTTTCTGTGTAGTGGTTTTATCAATTACTGAGAGAGGGGTATTAAGATCCTAACATATAATTGTAGATTTGTCTATTTCTCCTTTAAATTCTATTAATTTTTGTTTCATGCATTTTGTAGCATCAATATTTGGCACTATACATTTAGAATTGTTATGTCTTCTTGGGGTTGATCTTTTTATCATTATGGATATCTATATTTGTCCCTGGTAATTTTCTTTGCTCTTAAGTCTACTTTATCTGATATTAGTATAGTATACTACCATTATTAGTACTACTACTAATATTAATATTAATATAACCAGCTTTGTTTTGGTTAGCATCTGCATGGTATATCTTTTCCCATTCATTTTTTAACCTACCTATATCATATTTGAAATGAATTTCCTATAGACAGCATCTAGCTGAGTCATTTTTATCCATTCTGTCGTTCACTATCTTTTACTTGGTGTTTTTATACTATTTCTATTTAACACAATTACTGATACGTTAGGACTTATTTCTGGCATTTTATTATTTGTTTTCTGTTTATTTGGCTTTTGTTCCTTTATTTCTCTTTTCCTGCCTTCTTGTGATGTGAAGTGAAAGTCACTCAGTCGTGTCCAACTCTTTGCAACCCCAATGGACTATACAGTCCATGGAATTCTCCAGGCCAGAATACTGGAGGGGGTAGCCTTTCCCTTCTCCAGGGGATCTTCCCAACCCAGGGATTGAGCTCAGGTCTCCCACATTGCAAGCAGATTCTTTACTAGCTGAGCCACCAGGGAAGCCCTTCCTGTGGGTTATTTCAATGTTTTCCAGCATTGTATTTTGCTTTATTTGTGTCTATCTCTTTGTTTAGCTTCTTTTAGTGATTGCTAAAGGAATTACAACATAAATATGTAACATATCACAGTCTATTAGTATTAATATTTTACCACATCAAGTTAAATGTAGGAAGCCTACCCATTTTCTTATCTCCTTTATAGCTCAATTGTCTTAAATATTTCTTCTATAAATATAGAGTAAGACAATGCTGTCATTTTGCTTTTAACCTTCTAGCATGATTTCAAAGACTCAAGCAGAATAGTCTATTATATTTACCCAGCCTGTTGTTCTTTCTTTATTTTGATGTCCCAAGTTTCCTTCTGTTATCATTTCCTTTCTGCTGAAAAATTTCTTTAAGCAATTCTTTTAAGGCAGTTCTTTTGACAACAAATTATCTTAGTTTTTCTTTATCTGAGAATATCTTTATTTCACCTTTATTCCTGAAGCCTATTTTCTCTGGATATAGAATTTGGGGTTGACAGTTCTTGTCTTTCAGTACTGGAAAAATCTTACGCCTCTTTCTTGTGATCTCTGTGATTTTGGATGCGAAATCTGCCATTTCAAATTGCTTTTCCCTTGTAGGGAATGTGTCATTTCTCTCTGGCTGCTTTGAAGATTCTTTCTTTGTCTTTAGTTTCCAAAAGGTTTATGTCTTCTGCCAAATTTGGGATGTTTTCAACCATTATTTCTTTCAGTATATTTTTAAAATCCCACATTTTTTCTTCTTTCCTTCTGGGTCTCTAATGACATGAACATTTGATATTTTTGTGACTGTGCCACAGACCCTTGAGGCTCTATTTTTTTCATTCTAGTTCCTCTATTGTTTAGACTGGGTAATTTTTATTGAACAAGCTGTAAATTCACTGATTCTTCCCTTTTTCATCTCCATTGTGCTATTGAGGCCCTCCAGGGAAATTAAAAAAATTTTTTTTCAATTATTTTTTCTGTTCTAGAATTTTTTCTGGAACTTTTTTTCTGTTCTAGAATTTTTTCTAGAACATTCATTTCTTTGTGTCATATTTTTTCTTTTCTTTCAGAATGTTCATAATTAGTCATTGTAGCATTTTTGTGATGGTTGTGTTCAAATCCCTGTCAGATAATTCCAGCATCTGTGCCATTTTGGTGTTGGCTTCTGTTGATACTCTCTTCTCATTCTAGTTGGGGTTTTATTTCCTGCCTCTAGGTTGGTAAGTGATTTTCAGTTGTATCCTAGAAATGTCACAGATTATGTTACGAGACTGAGTTCCTATTTACTTTTGGTTATTCATTACTGCCTGGCCATGAGGGTAGTTGGGATCTGTTCACAAATACAGCCTCTGTGCATTTCCACTAGTCAGGAGGAGAAGGGACCCTGCCTCATAACTGCTGAACCAAGATGGTTTTGAGGGCTGTGCTCACATATAGGCTCTGTTGATGCCTTCCTATCAATAGACAGAGAGTTGCTGTCATATTACCACCAGACTGGGATGGCAGTCAGGGCTCTGCTCACCCAATCCTGGTGTTGGCTGTCACACATAGTTGGGCTGGAGAGGACACATGCTTTTTGTGGTGTTCAGGTAGTGTAAGGCTTACGTGTCAAAAGGCTTTTGTTTTGCAAGGGTTTCCACTCTCCCAGTCCTTTGCATAGACAAAGAAGTTTTACCTTGTTTCATGGTTTTGTTTTGATTTGAGTTTTCTGTGGTTGGTGTTTCTGGCTTATGAGCTTCTATGGTACCCAGGCCAGGAGAGAGTGGAAGCAAATTGGTTGTTCTTCAAATTTTAAAGTTCCTAAACAGATCACAATTTTTTTCTCTAATTTTCAGTGACTTTTGATGTGTGCTCTACAAAATTTTTTCCCAGAGATTTTAGGGATAAAAGGCTAAATTATGTTTATTCTATTTTATCTGGTGTTGCATGCCAGAAGTTCCATTTATTTTAATGAGGAAAATTATGATGTATTCCATCGCAACCTAAGATGAAGGAGAAATATCCACAGAGACAATATATATCCATTAAACAATAAAACAAGTTTCTATAAATAACAACTGGAAAGTAAATAAATCCAATTTGTACATAAAATATCATGTCATGAAGGTTTAGTGTTCTTATCAAAGGAAGAAGAGAAGGTTTAATGGTAGTAGTGGGTGATGGAGGAAGGGTACATGGGAGTTATTCTCTGTAAGCTGTTTCCTTTTCTTCTCTACCATTTTCTTCATCAATTTTTCAACTTATATTCAATTTATCTTACATTCAGAATTCCTTAAAAATAATGTTATAGTGTAGAAAAAAACACTTCTCAGACAAAGTAAAGATGGAGCAAAAGAATGCTTTGGAAGCATGGAATTAACATACATGAACCATACAGAACAGCTGCAAAAGATGCTACATCTTCATCCTTCCTGCTAGGTCTGTATATGAGAGGAAAAACATTTTGGCTTTATCCAAACATGGTGTGCAATACAGATTTGTTCCAGATGATATACTCAGACTAAAAGCTGATGTGTCAGTTAATTTGGTGAATGCATCTTTCCTTGGAATTGCAACATCAAAATATAACTTCTTAGAGTATATTTATTTAGCATGTTTGGGGTGGGAAAATTATTATACCAAAATAAAACAAGTTAAATAGAGGAACAATAAAAAAAAACACTGCTCTCAAAGTGATATTACATGTCTAATTGCTGTTATGACAAAAAGTCATTAATTGAACAGTCATTATGAAAAGTCAATTTATATATTTTAAGCCTGAATCATGCTGAAATAGCTAAAGCTCTTTTAATGAAGCAAGGATATTAGGTACAACCTCGCTGGTATTCCCTGAGGTCATCTAGGGAAGGAAAAAAGATAGGCTACAGTTTGATGACATTTTTGGAGGAAATTAGTAAATTTGAATATACCTAATGGCTCTCACTTAATTTCATCCCTATCCCAACTCTAAGGGCGATATTGTTCCTATGGAGAAGAGGGCCATAAGTAAAGACCATCTCATCAAAATTTCTGAAATACTCGGTTACAAACAACCATTTCTCAGACTGTATCAGAGGAAGGAGTGCTATATCGCCCTTTCCTCCCTGACACCTTGGGCCCTGGCATGAGTCTGGTGCTTCCATGGTGCAGAGCAGTGGAGGGAGATTATGGTGAAAGGGCAATTGTGGTGCCTGGCATTAATTACCAATATACTTCATCATTACTTGTATCTGCCCCTTTTGCCATCAAAAGGCAGAACATGCTTCTTGACTGGAGTTCAGCCATGTTACTACTTTGTCCAAAAAAGTGGGGCAGAAGTGATGATGTGCTAACTTCAAGTCTCCTTTCTCATCCTTTTGACATTCAGTCCGTTCAGTTGCTCAGTTGTGTCCGACTCTTTGCAACCACATGGACTGCAGCGTGCCAGGCTTCCCTGTCCACTGCCATGAGAAAAAACATACCTGGGAGAGCCACTGGCCTCACATGGAGCATAGTTGAGTCATCCCCACTGGACTCAGCTTAGACTAGCCAATATCTAGCCAAGAAGTGTGACAATTCCAGCCTAGATTGGCCAATACTCATCATACCCAAAGCCACATAAGCAATAAATAGTATCGTTGACTGCCACGGAGGTGTTGGAGTTAATATGTTATGCAGAAATATTGTGGAAGTAGGTAGCTGAATCAAATCCCTTACAATTATACAGTGTAAGTGAGAAATAGGTTCAAGGGATTAAATCTGATAGAAAGAGTGCCTGAAGAACTATGGACGGAGTTTCGTGACATTGTACAGGAGACAGGGATCAAGACCATCCCCAAGAAAAAGAAATGCAAAAATGCAAAATGGCTTTCTGAGGAGGCCTTACAAATAGCTGAGAAAAGAAGAGAAGTGAAAAGCAAAGGAGAAAAGGAAAAATACACCCATTTGAATGCAGAGTTCCAAAGAAAAGCAAGGAGAGATAAGAAAGCCTTCATCAGTGATCAGCGCAAAGAAATAGAGGAAAACAATAAAATGGGAAAGACTAGAAATCTCTTCAAGAAAATCGCAGCACTGTTTATAATAGCCAGGACATGTAAGCAACCTAGATATCCATCAGCAGATGAATGGATGAGAAAGCTGTGGTACATATACACAATGGAATATTACTCCGTCATTAAAAAGAATACATTTGAATCAGTTCTAATGAGGTGGATGAAACTGGAGCCGATTATACAGAGTGAAGTAAGCCAGAAAGAAAAACACCAGTACAGTATACCAACACATATATATGGAATTTAGAAAGATGGTAACGATAACCCTGTATGCGAGACAGCAAAAGAGACACAGATGTACAGAACAGACTTTTTGACTCTGTGGGAGAGGGAGAGGGTGGGATGATTTGGGAGAATGGCATTGAAACATGTATAATATCATATAAGAAATGAATCGCTAGTCTAGGTTCAATGCAGGGTGCAGGATGCTTGAGGCTGGTGCACTGGGATGACCCGGAGGGATGGTGTTGGGGGGAAGGTGGGAGGAGGGTTCGGGATTGGGAACACATGTACACCCATGGCGGATTCATGTTGCTGTGTGGCAAAACCAATACAATATTGTAAAGTAAAATAATAATAATAAATTAAAAAAAAAGAAAATTAGAGATACCAAGGGAATATTTCATGCAAAGATGACCACAATAAAGGACAGAGATGGTATGGACATAACAGAAGCAGAAGATATTATGAAGAGGTGGCAAGAATACACAAAGGAACTATACAAAAAAGATCTTGATGACCCAAATAATCATGATGGTATGATCACTCACCTAGAGCCACACATCCTGGAATGCGAAATCAAGTGGGCCTTAGGAAGCATCACTACGAACAAAGCTAGTGGAGGTGATGGAATTCCAGTTGAGCTATTTCAAATCCTAAAAAACAATGTTGTGAAAGTGTTGCACTCAATATGCCAGCAAATTTGGAAAACTCAGCAGTGGCCACAGGACTGGAAAAGGTCAGTTTTCATTCCAATCCCTAAGAAAGGCAATGCCAAAGAATGCTCAAACTACCGCACAGTTGCACTCATCTCACACGCTAGCAAAGTAATGCTCAAAATTCTCCAAGTCAGGCTTCAACAATATGTGAACCGTGAACTTCCAGATGTTCAAGGTGGATTTAGAAAAGGCAGAGGAACCAGAGATCAAATTGCCAACATCCGTTGGATCATTGAAAAAGCAAGAGAGTTTCAGAAAAACATCTATTTCTGCTTTATTGACTATGCCAAAGCCTTTGACTGTGTGGACCACAACAATCTATGGAAAATTCTGAAAGAGATGGGAATACCAGACCATCTGACCTGCCTCTTGAGAAACCTATATGCAGGTCAGGAAGCAACAGTTAGAACTGGACATGGAACAACAGACTGGTTCCAAATAGGAAAAGGAGTACATCAAGGCTGTATATTGTCACCCTGCTTGTTTAACTTATATGCAGAGTACATCATGCAAAACGGTGGGCTGGAGGAAGCACAAGCTGAAATCAAGATTGCCAGGACAAATATCTATAACCTCAGATATGCAGATGACACCACCCTTATGGTAGAAAGTAGAGAGGAACTAAGGAGCCTCTTGACGAAAGTGAAAGAGGAGAGTGAAAAAGTTGGCTTAAAAGGGAGGAGGGAGGGGAGTTCAGGATGGGAAACACGTGTATACCTGTGGCGGATCCATGTTGATGTATGGCAAAACCAATACAATATTGTAAAGTAATTAACGTCCAACTAAAATAAATAAATTTACATTAAAAAAACCCAACATTCATAAAACTAAGATCATGGTATCTGGTCCCATCACTTCATGGCAAATAGATGAGGAAACAGTGGAAATAGTGACAGACTTTATTTTTTTGGGCTCTAAAATCACTGTAGATGGTGACTGCAGCCATGAAATTAAAAGACACTTACTCCTTGGAAGAAAAGTTATGACCAACCTAGACAAGATATTAAAAAGCAGAGCTATTACTTTGCGAGCAAAGGTCCATCTAGTCAAAGCTATGGTTTTTCCAGTAGTCAAGTACAGATGTGAGAGTTGGACTGACTATAAAGAAGGCTGAGCACCAAAGAACTGATGCTTTTGAACTGTGGTGTTGGAGAAGACTCTTGAAGTCCCTTGGACTGCAAGGAGATCCAACCAGTCCATCCTAAAGGAGATCAGTCCTGGGTGTTCATTGGAAGGACTGATGCTAAAGCTGAAACTCCAATCCTTTGGCCACCTGATGTGAAGTGACTTATTGGAAAATACCCTGATGCTGGGAAAGATTGAAGGCAGGAGGAGAAGGGGACAACAGAGGATGAGATGGTTGGATGGCATCACCAACTCAATGGACATGAGTTTGAGTAAACTCCAGGAGTTGGTGATGGACAGGGAGGCCTGGCATGTCCATGGGGTCGCAAAGAGTCAGACACAACTGAGGGACTGAACTGAATTGAGATAGCTGATGCAGTAAGAAAGACTCCTTTATGAGCACATAAAGAAGACATCCTGGAGGAGCACTTGTAGAGGAGCCTTCTATGATTGACAGGATAAGAGCTAGTGGATTTTGGTTCATTACCATGAAAGTGATTCCCATTAGTATACCCACCATGCTATGAGTATTGAAGATATTCCGTCTATAGGGGTTGATACAGAGTTTCAAAAGCCTCTGGCAGGTTATAAATATATAAATCAGACAGAGAAGGAGAAAGAGAAATACTGTATGATATCACATATGCAAAATCTAAAAGGAAATGATACAAACAAACTTCCTTATAAAACAGAAACAGGCTCACAGACTTAGAAAAGGAGGGATGGTATGGGGAGGGAGGTGGGAGGGGGGTTCAGGATGGGGAACACATGTACACCCGTGGCGGATTCATGTTGATGTATGGCAAAACCAAAACAATATTGTAAAGTAATTAGCCTCCAGTTAAATTTAAATTAAAAATATTAAAAATAAAATCTGGAATATAGTGATTCAAAAAAAAGAAAAGGAACTTATGGTTATCAGGGGAAGGGTGGAGGGAAGGGATAGTCAGGGAGTTTGGGATTGACATGTACACACTTCTAAATTTTAATTAGATGACTGGGACTTCCTTGGTGGTCCAGTGGTAAAGAATCCACCTGCCAATACAGGGTACACGGGTTCAATCTCCAGTCTGGGAAGATCCCACAGGCCATGGGACAGTGAAACCCATGCTCCACAACAAGAAAAGCCACTGCAATGAGAAACCTGCACACCACAACTAGAGAAAGCCCATGCACAGCAATGAAGACTGAGCACAGCCAAAAATAAATTAAAAATAAAAGTTAGGAAATAACTAAATCATAGAAACAAAATAAATAAGCAACAAGGACGGACTGTATAGCATAGGGAACTCTGCTCAATACTATGCAGCAACCTAAATGGGAAATAATCTGATACACAGATACATGTATATGTATAACTGAATCACTTCGCTGTACACCTGAAATTGTCACAACATTGCTAATCAACTATACTCTAATATAAAATAAAAAGTCAAAAAAAAAAAAAAGAGTGAACTTCCCTCCCTAAAAAAGTAAATAAAATAGGAAAGGAAAAAAAGCCTATGCTAGTATAACCTGGGATCTCCTTTTAAACCAAAATCCGGCAAGGAAAGATGAAGGGGCTCTGTGTGTATATCTCAAACGTGCCAGGCCCTGCTGAGATGAGCCTCTCATCAGTCCTTGGTACCTTATTCCAGGAGTAGGAGGGTCACACATAGTTCTACAGCATGCTCATTTATGTGTGTATGGTATGCTACAAAAGAAGAGAATGGGGCTAACTCAGAAATCCATGACCATCAGAGATGGGACCATGTCTGGACAGCCAGTGAGCATGCGGGCTGAGACAGCGGGACCTGCAAAATGAGGCCTCCATGATGAAAATAAATAATCTTCATGCTCCTTCGGCAGAGGCACTGCTCAGCAGGCCACCTGAACAGCTGTGAGTTGCTTGCAACCAGGAAGCATTAACAGCATCCTTGTGATTCCCTTATTAGAGTAAGTATTCTCTAACAGACCACAGAAGGAAGATAGAAATTTTCCCCTTCCAACCTCCATCCTCTTCTATTGTCCACAAATTCTCTTTCTTAAGCCTGTTTACTTCTTCCTTCTCTCCCTTCTCCTCCAAAGGCCCATACCAATGTCTACAACTGGCTTATCAATATCAACACATTAATTTCTGAAAGTTCAATCTTGAAGCACAACGTACCTGTGGTTAAATCGACCAAGGGTTAGACCCTCCTAGCTAGGGCAACTAGTGGTGTAGAGCACTGACTGTGAAAAAGGGTGCTCTCTGTTCTCTGCAGCACAGCACTGCACTCTGGAACTAGCAGCCCATAATAAACTGTTGTGTTGCCTTCCACCAAACCGCAGTAGGAGGAAAAAAAATCTCTGGAGATAGCAGTAGTGGAACAGAAAGAACACCAGGCTCTGTCTCTGATGATCAGAATGTGAATCCTGGTCTTACGAGGGGTGGAACATTAGCTTCTGGTTCCTCAAAGTGTGGTCCATGGACCAGTAGCATGGGCATCTCATGAAGAATCTCAGGACTCATCTGTATTCCAATCTGCATTTTAACAAGATCCCCAGGTGAAACTGAGAAACACAGACTTAGGCAAATCATTGGGTCTTATTTTCCACATGAGTTAATACATGGCGAGACCTTAAAACACTGTCTAGGATAGAGCAAGTACTATCTAGCCAATGTTACCCTCTCAGTTGTGTCTGACTCTTTGCAGTCCTATATCCTGTAACCTGCCAGGCTCCTCTGTCCATGGAGATTCTCCATGCAAAAATACTGGAGGGGGTTGCCATTTCCTTCTCCAGGGAAATTTTCCTGACCCAGGGATCAAACCCGGGTCTCCTGTACTGCAGGTAGATTCTTTACCATCTGAGCCACCAGGGAAGCCTAAGTGCTGTCTAAATCGTGCTAACACCACATTAATAATTAGTATGTTGCACTTTTAAAAGGTAATGTTTTAGATTAACATAAAGGAAAACTGCTTTGGGGGAAGGACATACATTTCTATGAATTTTAACACATATATTGATTCATGTAACCACCACCAATATCAGGATATAGAACAATTCCATTACCCAAGAAACTCTTTCACAAAAATCTCTTTGTAGCTGCTCCCTGCCCCTGCTTCTAACCCCCCAGCAACCACTGATCTGTTCTCTGTCACTACAGTTTCCTCTTTTAGAGCGCATGCATGTATGCTAAGTTGCTTCTCCAACTCTCTGTGACCCTATGGGCCATAGCCCGCCAAGCTCCTCTGTCCATGGGATTCTCCAGGTAAGAATACTGGAGTGGGCGGCCATGTCCTCCTCCAGGGGATCTTTCCAACCCAGAGATCAAACCCACATCTCTTACATCTCCTGCATTGGCAGGTGAGTTCTTTACCAGTAATGCTACCTGGGAAGGCCCCTCTTTTAGAGAATGTCATATAAATGAGATTGTGTAATAGGTTATTTTTTGAGACTGGATTCTTTCACTCACCCTCTGAGAGTCATACAAGTTGTGTTTATGGACAGTTTACTCCTTTTTGTTGCTGAATAATATTCCCTCATATGGATGTAGCATAATTTGCCCATTCACCTGGGTTTTTTCAGCTCACTTGACCTCTTTGTTTGAAAGCATTTGGGCTTCTCTCTACTTGTGGCCTGTGGGCCCCGCAGCACCTGGGCTCTGTAGTTGTGGCATGCAGGCTTAGTTGCCCCATGGTATGTCGGACCTTAGTTCCCTGACCAGGAATCCAACCTGTGTCCCCTGCATTGGAAGGCAGATTCCTAACCACTGGACCACCACGGAAGTCCCTAAATGCTGTCGCTTCTGACATTGGTAATCTGGATTCCTTGTTCCTTCTTTGTCAATATTGATAGACATTTATTAATTTTATAAATAAAGAAGAACTTTTGGTTTCATTGATTTTCTCTATTTTTCTGTTCTCAATCTCATTATTTTATCTTATCCTTATTTTTTTTCCTGTCCAAATTGCAATTATTTTAGATCAGTTTTTCTTGCAATGCATTCTCTGACTTTTTCTTCATCTTTAGTTCACCTCCACTTCTGAAGAACACTTTCACTGGATATAGAATTCTAGGTTAACTGTTCTTTTTCCCCCTGCACTTCAAAAATATTGTGTCACTTTCTCTGGCCTCCATGATTCCCAAGGAGAAATTCATAGTCACTAAAACAGTTGTTCTCTTATAAATAAAGCATTGTCTTGATGATGTGTCTGGTTATGTATTTTTTAGTTTATCTTATTCGGAATGTGCTTATCTTCTTGAATCTAAAGATTTACCTATTTTACCCAACTGAAGAAATTTTCAACCATTATTTTCCCATTTTTTTCAACATAGAGCTCTTTCTCCTCTTCTTCTGACACTCTCATGACACAAATATTAGGCCTTTTGGTATCACCAACTTAATGGACATGAGTTTGAGCAAACTCTGGGAGATAGTGAAGGATAAGGAAGCCTGGCATGCTGCGGTCCATGGGGTTGCAAAGAGTTAGACATGACTTAGTGACTGAACAACAATTGTCCCTGAGGCTCCTGTGGCTCTGTTTATTTTTTTTCAATATTTTTTCCCTATTATTCAAACTGGTTGATTTCGGTTGTTTATTTCCTCCATCATTTCCATTCTATTATTGAGCCTATCTAGTGAGGGCTTTTTGTTTTGTTTTGTTTTTAATTTGAGTTGCTATATTTTCTGATCTACAATTTCTACTAGTTTTTCTATATATCTTCTATTTGGTTTTGTTGTTTAGTCTTTCTATCTTTTCATTTATTTCAACAATGTTCATCCTTATTTTTATACTAGTTGTTTTAAAATCTTAGTTTGACAATTCTAGCATCTGTGTCTTCTTACCATTAAATCCTGGTTCTTTGCATATTGAGTATTTTTGCATTGTATTCTAGATGTTTTGAATATTACTTTATTAGATTCTGGGTCTTTAAATCTTGTGAAGAATGTTGCTGTTTTTTGTTTTAGCAGGTAATCAACCTGGTTGCATTCAGGCTGCAAATTCTCACCAGCCTTCTGTGATTTGTACTTTCAACGTCAGTTCTATTTTCAAAGCCTTTGCAATACAATTTGGATCTGTCTCATGTGAGCACAACCCAGTGGCCAGGGTTTGACCTTTACATTGTTCTATCTCTTTGTTCAGTTTTCAAAATCTTTGGTATGATGTTTAGGATCACATCCACGCACACAAAGACTTGGAACGATTCAAGGAATTCATAAACAATTTTACAGGGTCACTTTTACAAGCTCCTCCTTTTCTGTGATCTGCCCAGTTTTTTTCCCACTTCCCTAGGGCTCCCTTTTTAGTCAGATAAACATAATGCATCTGAAGCACACTGGTGGGGATGCTCTGGCATAGAATACCTCATTACAGGGCAGTTCTTCCAGCATAACATTTACCAAGTACCTACCATGTGCTATATTCTAGTCTAAACACTTTACATGTATTATCTCATTTAACTCTCACAAAACCCCTACAAAGACGGTATTATTATTGCCATTCCCATTTTACAGATTGGGAAACTGAGGCCCAGAAAGGTGAAGCAATTTACCCAAGGATGCACAGCTACACGTGGTGGGGTAAGTAGTGGGCCAGCATTTGAACCCAAGAAGTTCTTTTAACTATTATACAGTTTTGTAACTAAAATGTGACTCCATTGTATGAGCCATTCTTCTCTGCACCCACCCTACTTTTCACACACTTCCATTAAATCAATGATGTATAAAAATTATTTAAAATAAATAATAATTTTACGCCACTATCTCCAGAGCAATGATTCTCTCTTTTCAAATTTGAATTATTGTCAAGCACCCAGGGTATTAGTTCCCTAGGGCTGCCATAACAAATTACCACAAACTAGGTGGCTTAAAATAAAAGAAATTTATTCTCTTATAGTTTTTGAGCTCAGAAGTCTGAAATCAAGCTGTCAGCAGGTTTGTACTCCCTCTGGAGGCTCTAGGGGACAACCTTACTTGTGTCTTCTAGTGTGTGGTGGCTGTCAACATTCCTTGTGGATATATCACTTCCAGTCTCTGCCTCCGTCTTCATATGGTTTTCTCTGTGTGTCTATGTCTTCTCCTCTTCTGTGTCTGTGTGTCTCTGATCTATGTGTTCCTCACAAGGACACTGATCATTAGATTTGGTGTCTGTCTCAATAATCCAGGAGATCTCATTTTGAGATTCTTACTGTAATTATGTCTGCAGAGACCCTTGTTCTAAATAAGTCACATTCACAGCCTCTGGGACATGGACATATCTTTAACTCACTATACCTAGCATAGACCATATTATATGCTCTGTAAATACTGTATGAGTCAGACTTTTCTCCACTGCAAATGATATAAATTCAAATCAGACTAGCTTTAGCAAAAAGGGAATTTACTCGTTCACACAACTGGCAAGTTGGAGGGTACTTCTGACATCAGACATGGTTGCATCCAAGGACTCAATAGTATCTTTTAATCTCTCCATTTTTCAACTTTTCTTCCTTCTGGGTGCCACTTTATTTTCAAGATCTACCATCAAAAAGATGAGAGACCTTCCTTCTGCCAGTATCCATTTATCAAATCTCAATGAAGACTGTGATTATTTCTGCTTAACTCACACACCCATCCTTGAATGAATCACTGTAACCAGAGGAATGGAGATATTTGATTGGCCATTCCTTCCATGACCCCTCTGTGGCTGCAGTAAGTAGTAGTGGAGGTGGGTAGGCAATAAGGCATTGTGATTAACATCCTACCAGAACCACATAGAATAGAGATGAGTCACTTCTCCAGAAGAGGAGACCTGGAGGAGGCCAATAATATATGGCTGCTATAATTTCTGAGACTGTGGTATTTGGAGGCACAAGTGCATTGCTGATGAATGTCTTAATAGGTGTTTCCTGTGTGCATCATTTATGATCCTTTCATATACTTAATTAGCTCAGCCCAGCAGACTTGTGGGCTTCTCAGGTGGTAACGTATCCACCTGCCAATGTAGGAGTTGCAGGAGATTGAGGAAACCAGGTTCAATCCCTAGGTCAGGAAGATGCCCTGGAGAAGGAAATGGCAACCCACTCCAGTATTCTTGCCTGGGAAATCCCATGGACAGAGGAGCCCGGCGGGCTACAGTCCATGCGGTCGCAAAAAGTTGGACATGACTGAGCGACTAAGCACAGATGCAACAGGTTTTTTCCTACTCATCTTGGAGGCTTGCATTTTCAGACTTTCTCTTTAAGTATTTAGAATATAGATGCACAGGAGAGGTTTCCTTTCTGTTTATAAGTTGGGTTTGCAGTGCCTCAGAGACCTTCGACTGCTCCCAAGGTGCTTTGCTGCAGGAAAGAGGGACACTGTCTAGACTCTGGCTTTGTAGGGCAAACAGCTCCAAAAATCTCACCAAGATTCCAGTTCAGGTTTTTCCTGTTTTCCAATACCCCATCCCCTGAACTCCAAGTTTTCAAAATACCCTCACAAGGCATGACCCTGCTGTAGCCTGAAATCAACGCTACATGGACTGTCCTGTTCCCTACCCACAGGGGTTGATTACAGTTGGAACCAGAAAATCTCACTGTAGTATGGTCCCCTCTCCTCTATGACTCTGTGGGTTCAGGGTTCAAGTGCATTCTAATGCACAGGATGCTGGGTATCCAGAAAGACTTCCAGCCTTTTCTCTGACAGTATCCCTCACTCAGGTCCCAGTTACCCTCTCCAACTCCTCTTTTAAGCCTCCTTACTTCTGTCTGTTTGAATCATCCCAGATTACCTTATTTTCTGAGAGAACTTTTGTCCAAGATCCCTTCATTGTGTGTGTGTGTGTGTGTGGGTTCCCTGTAGCAGTATATTAATCATCTCCTTGTTGTCTCACCCCTCTGCAGACTTACATCCTGTAGTGGATGCGTCTGGCACCCAGTCACATGTTCTAGTGGTCATAGTGCTGATTCCAGCAGGGGCTGGGGTGGACAGTGCTCTGTGAGCTTAGGTTCACTGGCCTGACCGTGAGTGAGCACCACGCCTTTGCTCTCTGCCCCAAGGCACTTAGGAGGCTCAGAACACTGCATGTCCAGTGGGGGATGGGAGACGGTGAAAGCTCCTGCCTCCCATATTCTAGTTGAACCGTTTTGGGAGGCATTCCAGATGCTTTCTAGGAGGTCCTGGCAGAACTGGCCCCTGATACTGCACCTTTATATTGGCTCTCTCTCCATCCCTGGCTCACACTCACCGCTCCCACATTCCCACCCTTTGGAACCACTTCCCAAACAAACCACCTGTTCTCACAGACCCGTTGTAGGCTCTGCTTCACATAACCCAAGTAAGACACAGCCTCGTTTGCCAAGCAAAGAGGAGATGACCCTGGCAGTTGTCCAGCCCTCACGGTTTCTCTCTTCACAGGCCCTACAGGTAGCACCACAACAAGTAGCTATAGTTGTGGCTGGCGGAATAGTGCAGGAGGAAGGGGGCAGGGGCAGGAGTCTCAGTGAAGAAGCAGTGTGGGATGATGGGAAGGGTCTGGGCTATGTTCTGTCACCGCTGTTACTGACAGTATCACATAACAGCATCCCACGGTGCTCGATTTCAAATCCTAGCTGGTAGTGTCCGGAGAAGGTGATGGCACCCCACTCCAGTACTCTTGCCTGGAAAATCCCATGGACGGAGGAGCCTGGTAGGCTGCGGTCCAAGGGGTCACTAAGAGTCAGACACAACTGAGCAACTTTACTTTCACTTTTCACTTTCATGCATTGGAGAAAGAAATGGCAACCCACTCTAGTATTCTTGCCTGGAGAACCCCAAGGACAGAGGAGCCTGGTGGGCTGCCGTCTATGGGTTCGCACAGAGTCGGACACGACTGAAGCGACTCAGCAGCAGCAGCAGCAGCTGGTGGTGTCAACTAGGCTACACAGATTTTGTCCTCTCACCTAGAGCTCTGGGGGCCATATTCTGACCTGGTAGAATACTTTATCCTGTCAGTGATTGACTGTATTCTGTTAATATGCCACAAAGCCAAGTGTCTTGGTCTTCTTGGTGGATGAGGCTACCAGTAGTGACAGAGCTTTTTTTGTGACTTGCTTTTTCTTACAGTCACCTCCCTTTAAGAACCCAGCACACCTGTCAAAATCATTGGTTTCCTTGGTCCCCTGACCCAGGTCAGATCCCCAGACTTCTTTCCCCTTCTTGGGGGTATTCCGCTACACAGCAAGTAAGTGGAAGTCCGGGTACCCTGATTGCTCCATCTTGAGCCTGATGCTCTTTCTTGCTGCCCGTGACTGAACTGATAACAGGAGTCTGACCCAAGCTCTTTTTGCAGGGCCCTCACTGCCTTCTCGCTCTGTTTACACAAACTGCCCAGTCTGACAATCCTGCATCATCTCTGAAACAAGCCCTAGGAACTTTCACCCAGCCCAACATTCACAGACGATTTCTGCTATCTTTCATCTCCCAGGCCCAGAGGACAAACTCTTTTTCTTTGTGTTCTATTTTGACATTATTCTGCCTCTTTGTTCCCATTTTAGGGCAGTGTGAGGGGAGCTCTGTGCATTAGCCTTTATGGGCTTTAATGAAGCAGGATTTGACAGCATTTCATATCAGGTATCATCTTTTGTCTGCATGGGGAGAAGGGCTGAGAAATGTTCCTTTAACTGGTGCCAGAAGAGAAGGCAGAGAAAGACAAGAAAAAAAAAATCTGATAGCTACTTTTTTCCATTAAAGTCCCGGCCCCTTTCTAAAACCTGCTATTCGTCTATATTTCAGATCAGTTGGGAATCCTATCTTTCCACAACAGCATTTCCTTACTTCCTAGAAACATATATCACAGGATGGATAATAAATGTTTATGCTAGTTGTAAAGACGAAAGTAACATTTCATAAAATTTACCATAGACCCCAAGGTGAATTTAATATAGGAGCCTGAGCCACGGATCCCAAAGCAAGTGAATTGGGGCTGAAAGCCCATCCTGCACTGACTTCATTATGCACCATTGATGTTCAGGAAAAAAACTTGACAGCAAAACTTCCTGAGATCCCTGTATGGACGAATTGAAGTCAGGCTCTCACGTTAACCATGCACTTGCCTACGTGTCTTTCCAAGGCCGCACATGAAGGAGGATGACTGCTCTCTGTGTCTCTGAAGGTCAGAACAAGTAGAAACAGCTGGAAATGGCCACATAAAGTGAGGTCTCTGTGTGCGTGCTAAGTTGCTTCAGTCGTGTCTGACTCTTTGCGGCCCCATGGATTGTAGCCCGCCAGGCTCCTCTGCCCATGGGACTCTCCAGGCAAGAATACTGGAGTGGGGTGCCATTTCCTCCTCCAGGGGATTCAAGGACCAAACGCACATCTCTTAAGTCTACCTGCATTGGCAGGCAGGTTCTTTAGCACTAACACCATCAATGGACAATTTCAATTATACAGAAAGGACTGTTTCTTCCAGGGATGAAGATGCTATCGCGAGTCAGCCTTGGGGTATTAACCACTGAAACTAGGGCTGTCGTTGACTATAGCATCCCTTCATAATAGACCGTTAAAAATAGAATATTTTTTTTCTGTTCAGGACAGTCAAGGCACACTCCAACCCACAGTTGGGAGCATGCATGATTTGCTTGACTGTGGAAGCTCCCAGAAGTCCTTGTTTCTTTGCAAATTAGTTTGCTTGGGATTGGATTCAGGGACTTTTTTAGAAATTGCAGGAGGAAACTAGAACCAGGAAATACTTTTCCTACACTTACTCTGCTGGTGCTGTTTTATGAATGGCCAGGACAAAAGAATCCCATGAATACTGATATGAGTATTCATAATTTCCAAGTGACGTGAAACTTCAAATAAATAGCTCCTGAAAAAAATGTCCCTGGCCCAAAGAAACATGAGAGAACTCTGAGCACAGCCCTGCAGTGGGACAGATGTCCTGTGCTGGAAGAGGAAAACCTGAGGGACTAGGGAAATCCATGCCCCGAGAGTTCTTCCTCCCCGCTCTCCACTCCTGGACCCCGGAAAACACCTTATCCATTTCCACCACAAGAAATGGTGGAAACCAGAGCAACGAGAAACAGCATATATCTGGAGGGAATGAAACCATCGTTCATCCAGTGTGAATGTTTTCTAGGGAGACCAATACACTGAAAACGTCCTCCCCACAGCTTCGAAAGCAGTGGACTAGGCTGAGGCCAGCACAACATTTAAGGAGGTACTTACTCTGAAGGATCAACTCTGCACTTGCACAACCTTGAGAGTCGGTGCCTCCTTAAACTTTGCCCACTGCCCCCCACCCAGGTGAGCAATTGCCCTTTCTTCCCGTGAGCTGCTGGTGGCCAACTCAGCCCAGAAGGGGCTCCAAGTGACCCCAGGGAACAGACTGGGGTCATTCCAGGACTATGGCAGCCACAACCCCTACAACTTATGAAAGGAAAATTTGTCACTGACAGTCACACTTGCCCGTGAGGTATGAGAACTGAACGCTGTGTGACAGCAGCCCCTCACTGGACCCATGGGAAGACCCTTTCCCAATCAAGGAACAAGGGGACTTGATGTAATCGACTATATCTGGTACTCTTTTGTTTATTCTTTGATGCCGTCAAATTCTAGAAGTGTGCTTTCTCCTCCCAGAGCATTGGAATTGGAAGAGAAAGATGAACAACGTCAATGGTCCACGTGGGTCCAGTGAAGCAAAAAGCCTACCTAGTTGTCTTGACTGGGGCGGCTGCTTGCTCTTAAGTGAGAAACCAGCAGGCCCGGCCCTGGCAATCCAATAACCATCCAATTAAGAAGCGCCGATTGCTGGAGCTCCCTGTGATTCCTCTGCCAGTCCTCCCCCTGCCTCTGAGACTCAGTGAGCCCTGCAGGGCTGCTCAGCCCAGGGCTGCTCAATCAAAATGTAGATTTCACAGTCATATTTTATCCTGTAAAGTGAGGGAGAATGAAACCCAGCCAGTGGGTCTAAAAAAGAAATCTGGGGGCTTGAGGGCTCAGACACTGGTACTATTAGTAATGTCCATGGTGTGTGTTTGTTGTTCACATCCAAGTTTGAGAACCACTGAGCTGAAGGACACCCCTCTCTCTAGGATCTCCCAGAGAACAGATCCTAGAAGGCATGCTAGACTGCATATGTGCTCAGTCAAGTCCAACTCTTTGTGACCCCGTGGACTATAGCTCACCAGGCTCCTCTGTCTGGGGAATTTCCCAGGCAAGAATACTGGAGTGGGTTGCCATTTCCTCCTCTAGGGGATCTTTCCAACCTAGGACTTCAACTCGTGTCTCTTACATTGCCTGCATCGGCAGGCAGATTCTTTACCAACTTTGCCACTGCTTCCCTGGTGGCTCAATGGAAGGCATGCTGAGTACCAGCTGAAAATTCAGACTCCCAGACCCCTCTATGGATGACTTGAATCCATAGGGCAGAAATGGAAAGATCCCCTGGCAGGTGGATATGGAGGCTATGATACTAAAAAGAATTCTTCCTGCTCCTCCGAGAGCTGGGAACCATGACCCCAGGAAGAGGCTGCATATGCAGAGATTTGGTGCACAGGCTCTGTATTTGAATCCCACTTCTCCCTCTTATTTACTGTGCTACTTTGAGTAAGTTACTAAGCCTCTCTGTGCCTCCCTAACCCCATCTGTAAAAATGGGGATGATGAGGTCACCTAGCTTGTAGGGTTGTTGTGAAGATTCAATGAGATGATCCATGTCCAGGGCCTAGAACAGTGCCTGGTGTTTACTAAGAGCTGTCATCCTGCAGAGGCCACTAAGATCCTGCTGGGGTTGTTGCTGGGCCACTGATGCCAGGGAAAAGCTGCTGACCCCACAGCAGGTGAGAAGCCAGGCAGTAGGAGGCAGCCCTGACCTCTGGGAAGAGCTCATCCATACTGCATCCACAGCTCAGCCAGCCTCTGGGGATCAAGGTGGAGAGCGTGCTTTCTCAGCAGGCGCCAAACAGACTACCTCCTAGCAGTGGGATGCTCCTTGTAGGGAGGAGAGCTGGGCACTGTCCTCCCCTCACCCCAGCTCTGACCTCCCTCTCCAGACCCGACATCTCAATCCTTCCTGCTCCCTGAGCTGCCGCCACCACTGCCACCATCAGGCTGCCGAACCTCCCCCATTTGGCTGGGAGGACTGCCAGGAAGGATCCTCACAGCGGTGAGCTCCAATAATGCTAAACAATGGATTAATTACACTCCTCGCCTGTTTAGCTGGCGCTCCTGGGGTCGCCTGCACGTGTGGTCACAGCAGCCGACAACAGGTGCGCATCCTCTGCCCCCAGCCCCGCCCTGGGCTCCCTGCCCCGAGCCCCGCCCCCACTCTGTCTCCTGGGTCATTCAAATCCTCAGAGCCCTGCCTCCACCCCAGAGTCAGGAAAGGCTTTTGTTTTCTCTCTTCCTTTGCTCCCTTTTAAGGGTTTCCTGCTGGGAGTGCTGCCTGTTTGCACAACCCCTTGGAGCTCTAGACGGAGTGCTCTAGAGGGGGCGAGGTGAGACTTCTTTCCAGGAGGGCAACTGGCATGGGGTGACGGCTGGGCTGGCACTGCTCTGAGCCCACCTGGCCAGGCAGGAAAGAGGCGACAGCTGCTTTATGCTCCTCCGAGTGCCAGCTTTCCCGAAAGGAGGTCAGCCTCAGAGACCAAACTGCTAATTAGGTCGCATTCTGCTTCCTGCTGCCACTTTAATTTCCACCCCAGAAAACCTTCAGCTGTGAGTCCAAGACCATCAGCCCCTTTCACCCAAATGCAAATGTCTCCAAGGCCTTTCTGGCTGGCTGGCTGGCCTTCCGCTGGCAGGAGCAGTGGCCACAGAACTCTGCAAAGAACAGGAGCTTCCAAGAGAGAGGGCCGCCTTCGACAAAATCTGGCTTAGAACATTCAGATTCTGCCGGACTTTGGGGTTGCTTTTAAGAAGACAGGCAGCCCAGTAAAGATCGTAGAAGCTGGGTGTTATGAATGAGCGCTTAGCCACCAGGCAGGGACCTTAGGCTTAGTTTTGATTTTGAGACTAACAAGCTGGGCAAGTCGCTTCTGCTTCCTTGGACTTGTTGTTGCCTCATCTATGAGATGACTGGATTGAGTGACCTCTTCTACCTCTGAGGCTCTATGATTCAGATGAAATTTCTATCTTGTTTCAAATGAACAAAGAGCTGATTTTATCTGTGTGTCTTTGTAGCAAACTAGATGCATGTTGTTTAGTTGCTAAGTCGTGTCTGATTCTTTTGCAACCCCAGGACTGTAGCCCACCAGGCTCCTCTGTCCATGGGATTTCCCAGGCAAGAATACTGGAGTGGGTTGACATTTCCTTCTCCAGGGGATCTCCCCAACCCAGGGATCGAACCTGGGTCTCCACGTCCCCTGCACTGCAGGTGGATTCTTTACAACTGGGAGAAATATCAACAACCTCAGATATGCAGATGATACCACTCTAACGGCAGAAAGCAAACAAGAACTAAAGAGCCCCTTGATGAAGGTGAAAGAGGAGGCTGAAAAAGCTGGCTGAAAATCCAACATTCAAAACACTAAGATCATGGTATCCAGTTCTATCACTTCATGGCAAATAGATGGGGAAAAAGTGGAAGCAGTGACAGATTTTATTTTCTTGTGCTTCAAAATCACTGCAGACAGAAACCACAGCCATGAAATTAAAAGATGCCTGCTCCTTGGAAGTAAAGCTATGACATACCTAGACAGCATATCAAAAAGCAGAGACATCACTTTGCCAACAAAGGTGCATATGGTCAAAGCTATGGTTTTTTCCAGTAGTCATGTATAGATGTGAAAGTTGGACCATAAAGAAGGTTGAGCACCAAAGAATTGATGGTTTCAAATAGTGGTGCTGGAGAAGACTCTTGACAGTCACTTGGACAGCAAGGAGATCAAACCAATCAATCCTAAAGGAAATCAACTCTGGATATTCATTGGAAGGACTGATGCTGAAGCTGAATTTCCATTACTTTGGCCACCTAATGTGAAAAGTTGACTCACTGGAAAATACCATGATGCTGGGAAAGACTGAAGGTAAAAGGAGAAGGGGGCAACAGTGGTTGGATGGCATCACTGACTCAACGCACATGATAGTGAAGGACAGGGAAGCCTGGCGTGCTGCAGTCCATGGGGTCACAAAGAATTGGACACAAATTAGCAACTAAACAACAATAACAATAATTACCACTAAGCTACTGGGGAAGCCCAGCTACATGCACATTTTGCTTCTTTTCTCCTAAACACTGATTGGGTTGCCATGAGCAGTCATTTTTTCTCAAGTGGGTGGCCTAAAGCAGTGAGACTTGTTTCTACCCAAGGTCTCTCTTAAGGCAAGGTGCAACTCCGGGTCCTCAGCAATTTTTAGCAAGGCAATTGGAGCAGAACTCCACAGCAAGAAGTCCCAGGAATCCAGGTTTCCCTTTCGTGCCTCCCCACATCCTCTGACCAACCTTGGTCCTATTCATCTCAATCTCAAATCCACTTCAACAACTCTTTTCCAAACTTTATCCAAAACAAAAACAAAAACCAAAAAACTCCAGCATTCAAGTTTCTTTCCTGAGAGGACACACAGGTTTGTGAAACTCACAGAGGCAACACCACCCAGATCAGCTCTGAAGCACAGGCTCTGAAAGCTCTGGCCACAGTCCGGGGGCATCCACCCTATCTCCTCTCAAATGGCTTCCTTCTTGCTGAGAGTTTCTGAGCGGCCCTTGCATCACACTTTGACCCCATAATATTGCATCGTGACCTGTCATTACATAACTAGTGGCGCCAACACCCCTGAAAGGACCTTGTGGAGTCTTCCTCCTGAATAACGCCCAGAGAGGGCAGGACATGCCTCCTGCAATAGGAACAGGGCTCCAGCAGCTCTTGGTTCCTCTCTCTCAACAAAACCATATATACTTGGGCTATTCTCTAGCCTCCAAGCCACCAGCTGAGACCTGAGAGAGGAGTAAAATCTGGTCCCTGCCAAGCTCCCAAGGTCAGAGATGTAAAGACATAATTACAAACCAATGTGATCAATGTCCAGGAAGGGGGTTCCAGGCACAGCAGACAAGCGTTTGGAGACAGGTGTCATGTTCTCGCTTTACTCAAGGACTGAAGATTACTGAGCCAGATAAGACTATTTCTCATCACTCCATATTCAGTTACAATATTCTAGGTAATCAGAGCTGACGTATAGTTCACCAGCCTGTAAGGGTCACCTGCTCAGATGAAGGGGGCATGCAGGTGTTCCTGCAGTTCTGCTGGGTCTTCTTTTCTCCCTGTAATGATGCCAGACAGAGCACACAGACATACAGAGAAAGTCCAACCTAGAAAAAAACCAGCCACCAGCCCCACACTCAGAGGGTCTCCATGTGAACCCACCAGGCTCTAAGGGCAGTCCCTGACCTGGTTTAAAAGTCCGCTGGGAAACAGCATGTCTGTCTGGTCTATTCTGTGCCCCTATATGCCAGCCACCCTGCTGAGCACAGGGACAACTGTGAATAATAAGACAGACTCAACACACAGGGCTGGAGTGGGACAGAGATAGGAGCAGGGTACCCACTCCCATCTCGCTGCCCAGAGGAGATGCCACCTGAGCTGAGGGGTTAGCCAGCAGTGGGGAAGATCCAAGCATGATGACGAAACAAAGTTGTACATGGAGTGATTTCAGACCTGGAGACCAGAGAGAGCTTATGCAGAGCTGGGCTGAGGGTGAGAAGGGGAGTGGATAGAGGTCATGGAACTGGACACATTTTGGAGGCGGACTTGACAGACTTGGTGAGTCACTGGCTGTGGGGAGGGAGGCGGAGGACCCGGGTGAGCACAGGGTGCAGGAGTCAGGCTTGAGGTCTGTGGGATGGCAGAGCAATTAACTTTTATCAGGGACAAAGGCCAGGAGCAGGTCTCCAGGGCAGGAGATGAACACCTTTTCAACACAGTGCATTAGAGACAGCTGTGGCACTCCAGGTGGACAGAGAGTCTGAAACTCAGGAGAGAGGTGTGAACTGGAGGTGAAGTTTCACAAACAGGATATAGGCAGACTGTTTGCAATCCCAGAAATGGACAAGACCACCACAGACAAGAACAGAGGGTCTAGGACAGAATTCTGAGCATTTAGTGGGGGAGGAGCCAGCTAGCAGCCAGCCAGTGGACAAGAGGACACAGAAGCCACGGGAAACATCATTTTCAAAGTGAAGGGTGCTCGCCAGTGCCAAATGAGGCTGACCAGCCAGGTAGGCTCAGAAATGGAAAGGCACCATGATACAAGTGGTGCCCATGGCAGGTGGGTAGGGGATCTTCCAAGGCCACCAAGCCTGTGGCAGAGACCCTGGCCAGAGCACAGAGGGCAAGCCAGCCTGCAGCCTACGTGCACCTGCAGCTTCAGACGGGGAGGCAGTTTTCCTTGACACTGACTCAACTCCGGTTGAAGAGACAATGCAGACCTCGGGCTGTCCCAGGTGTTGCCCTGCACCTTGGGGCCCACGTGCGTACAAGCCTCCTATGCTGACTCTAAGGAGCTGGAACTAATGGGTCAGCCAATCAGAAGTCCCGCAGCTGCCTGCCAGGGAAGCTAAGGGATCAGAGGGTCTACCTCACCCCCAGGCTGGGGAGGCTGCTCCACCAACTGCCAGGTGGAGCAAGGGGAAGTGGGCTTCTTGCACCAGAAACATCGCCTGGCAGGCCTAAATACTCCCATCTCGGGAGTCCCTTTAGGACTTTCTTTTATTTTTAAAATTAATGAATTAATGATGGCGGCCCTGAGTCTTGCTGCTCTAGGGCTTTCTCTAGCTGTGGTGAGCTTGGGTACTCTTCATCGCAGTGCACAGGCTTCCTCACCGCAGGGGCTTCTCTTGTAGCAGAGCACGGGCTCTCGAGCACCCGGGCTTCAGTAGCTGCAACCCCCCGGGCTCAGTAGTTGTGGTACATGGGCTTAGTTGCTGCATGTGGAATCTTCCCAGAAAAGGGATCAAATCTGTGTCCCCTGCACTGGCAGGTGGATTCTTATCCACTGTACCACCAAGGAAGTCCTAGGACCTTCTTTTAAAGAGGCACCTTTTTGGTTTGTTTTTTGTTTAGGGAGAGGAAAAGAGATCTTTATAAAAATAAAGCCTCAACCCTGCTAAGGTGTGATGTCAGTCAACTGCCTAGAAGGAACATCTTTAAAGTAGGTTGTGGGGTTAGGAGGGTTTCCCAGGTGGTGCTAGTGATAAAGAACATGTCTGCCAATGCAGGAGACATAAGAGACAGGGTGTGATCCCTGGGAAGATCCCCTGGAGAAATGGCAACCCACTCCAGTATTCTTGCCTGGAGAATCCCATGGACAGAGGAGCCTGGCAGGCTACAGCCCACAGGGTTGCAAAAGAGTCAGACACAACTTAGCAACTGAACAACAACAAATATATATATGTACACACATGCGCAACCATACGCACACACATATATATACACACATCTGTATACACACCTATAATCACTTATATATATATACACACACACAGACACCTATTTATACCCATATGTATATACACACATCTATATATACATATATATGTATGTATAAATATAAAAATGTAAAGGCATCCAGGAGTCCACAGAAATACTTTTACAAAATGGCGAAGGGGTGGAGGGAGAAGTGAAGGAAAGCTTTCTTTATAGATGAAGAGTTAATATATGTATAAGGTGTGCTATATTTAGGAAATCAATATTTTATAACCAACAACAGAGTAAATGATTCAAGCAAGGGCCATTAATAGATATAATGGGTGAAACATTGTTCAGGACAAGATATTTACATGTAATATTATACCCCAAATTACTTATTAATTACAAGGAGGAAAGGTGGATTTTTGGAGACAGATGAAACTTAGAATTATTACTAATAGGACAAACAGCAATGTCCCAGATCACCTATGTATAAATCTTGCCCATAATGTATAACCTGAATCTGATGATGAGTAAACAGTGATCCACACTCAGATTGCAACTCATTCAACAAGGCAACTAGCCTGGACTCTTAGAAAAGGTTATGTCATGAAAAATGCAGAGGAAACTTATAAATTAAAGGAGACTAAAGAGATGTAATTACCACATGCAATTCATGATCCTTGGATTCTACATGTTTTTAAAATCTATTAAGCACATATTTGGGGACAGCTAGGGAAATGTAAACGTGGACTATATGTTAGATAATATTATGGGATTTAATGTTAAATTTCTTCAGAGGAGAATGTCCTTGCTGTTAGGAAATTACACACCAAAACATCTAGATGTGAGATACTGTGATATCGGCAACTTACAAATGGTCCAGTTAAAAAATGTTTTGGTGTGTGAATGTGCATACACTGAAAAAGAGTGAGAGATAAAGCAGATGCAGCAAAATGTTAACTAGTGGCACATCTAAGAGGAAGCATACAGAGGTATTCACGTTCTATTATTTCAGCTTTTCTGCAGGTTTATACCTTTTTAAAGCACAACATGGTGAATCAGATAGACCCCCCCTCCTGCTAACATAAAGGTTATCAGGGACCAGATTAGAAAAAGCTTTATTTGATTAACTTACAAATTTGAACTTTTTCCTGAAAGCTAAGGGAAGTCACAGAGATTTACCAGCGAAAAAAGACATGATCAGAAGGGCTATAGGAGGCAAGAGAGAAGAAAGAGCCCAGTGTGATTCCATCTTCTGGCTTTTTCTTTGTTCTCCTTGTTTATCTAGATGAGTATATTCTAAACAGTCCACTTTCCAAATGGCTCACTCCTTGGCCTGAACCTTAGCGCTCTAATTCCCATGACAAGTGGCTTGGTTCAGACCCCATTCTTGCCCCTGGTATGACTGGTCTCCCTTCTTGCACCAAAACCTCTCCCCAGTCAGTCTTCAGTTGAGGCTGGAGGGACCTTCCTCACACACAGGCATGACCAAAGCATTCTCTGGTTCAATTTTTTTTTTCTGTGACTTCTCCAGGGCACCGTTCAGTCTCTTTGGCTAATCACCAGGAGTCATCCTGGGCCAGTGCCTGCTTGCTAACTTCTCTTGCCACCTCTAGCCACATTTCCTTTGCTTTCCAGTCCAAAGGGGATATATCTTTCTCCCTTCTCTGTGCTTAGGCCTCCTCTGCTCACCCATCAGAACTTAAGCATTCTCTCCTCTGGAAGCCTTCTCTGACTCCATCAAGTCTCAGCTTCTTGCACTTCCTGTGTTTCCCTGACACATACTTATGGCCTCTTTTCTTTTTTGTCTCTCCTTCCCATTGGACTCTAAGGTTCTCAAAGACAGATGCCATGCTGTACCTGTAATAATACTTGTGCCTGGTAAATTGGTGCTAAATAAATGATTACTGGATGAATGAATGAATGGGAATATCAGTTAGCTTTCTTCACTTAGCAGCAACAGAAGTCAATTCTGGCAGAATTAGAAGCAAGAGAAATCAATTCTGACAGAAAAAAAGGAATTCGCTAGAAGGAGGCTCCATATTCCATACTCGGGAGCTGAGCAACAGACCCTGGAAGGGAGACATGTGCACAGACCTGTGAACTTGAGCAGCAGAATATTGTTAAGAGTTTCTCAAAGTCCCACCATTGGATGAATTCAACGCATAAGGTTGTTACACAGTGAAATCACAGCCAGTAAGTTCATTACACCCCACAATGGTGGCGGTTGTTCAGGTTGCTATGTCTATCCTCAAAAGCACCCTGCCAAGTAGAGCAGACACAAAGAAGCAGTGGATGGCCTGGATTCCAGAAGCTGAGAACTGGGGTCTCTGCTCCCCACTCTCCAAGGTGGTCAGATACACACATCGAGCTTAGCAATTGAGGTCAGCAGTGCTCGGTTCTGTGGTGGCAGGAAAAGTCTCAGGGTCAAGACTTCAGATTTTCCCTTGTTGCTTTGGGTCCTCCGCTCCTCGTTTTAGATGAGGCCTCCTATTGAGAGCTCCAAATACCACCAGGTTATGGGAAAAGGCTGTCCTCACACTTGCCAGGACTCTCCCCGGCCTCTGTTCTCACTGACAAGTGCCACCTGGACTGTTTGCCCCTTTTTGGAAGTGAGCAGGAACCTCTCTCATGGTGAACCCACAGCCCTACTTGCATCTCCATTTTACCCACCGGAACCGGAACTGGTCTTAAATCACCAGATGCCCAATTTCTGCTCTCCTGATGTTCCCTTCACAGTCTCTGCGGGGGTCCTGCTATGCTCTCAGCTGTGACAGGTTGGTGTGGAAAGGTGACAGATAGTGTATCTGAAGGACAGACACCTTATCCGAGTCATGGGCAGATTAAACTCACACCTGAGAAACCCCAGGTGGTTCATCCTGGCCCCCAAAAGACAAAAATTCCTGTTCTTTAGCCCTTAACCTTCACCGGACTGTGCTCTTTTATATTGTCTTACAGTCTCTCCTTTGTAAAAATCTCTCTGCCAAAGGGCTTGAGACCAAGGTCCAGGGCCAAAGGCGCTACAGCCACCTCAACACTGAGAACAGGCCGCCTTTTGTTTAATGAGCACCGATGAAGCACTGAACTGAGTTCTAGTACCTTCAGAAACAAGGGTAACCTATTTCTGTCACCCAGAGGAGTTCAGCTTTTTAACAGGGGAGAAAGAGCCGACAGACGGCTACACGCGTGCCTTCTCAGGAGAACGTTAACATGGCTACATGAAAGAAAGCCCTGGAGTCACGGTCTCCCCATGGTATTTCTGCCAAAAGCAACATGAGGAGTCACTCCAGAGCCTGCCTGCCCTGAAGCCAGCTTGGCCTCAGGCTCTGGGCTCCTCATACCCCTCTGCAGCCACCCAGCCTCAGCTGGGACTGACTGCCTTAGCCAGAGCCTCCTGTGGTGTTTTACACGTGGATACTCAGCCTTTATGCATCTGGAATGTGCTTTTGCCTCCTGGAGCTCCAGAGGGCATGCATCTGAAATCCATAAATATTGTAAGACTCCACCTCTATGTACTCTTGCAGCTGGGGGCTTGTCCCAGAGCAGGCCCAGATGGTTTTGGCATAAGGCTGCTCGCTTGCTGTTCAAAAATATGACCTGAAACTGACAGCTAACAAAGACAGTCAGATCTCACCGCTGCTCAGGGCTCACAGCCCATCCGGCTGCTCCCCTGCCCCCTCCTTTGCTGCCTTGCTGGCCTCTGACCCAGCTGACCCCCAGCTCTTGCCCTATTTCTTGCTTCTTGGTCTGGGTTCACTGGCAGAGTCCTCGAACACGGTTGTATTTCCTCCTACCCGACACTGCCTTTCATTCCCTGGCATCTGGCTTCATCTTTCTACTTGATTAGCAGCAGCCTTCCAAAAACTACATCCCATGGCTTTCTCCACAAACAGCCACCCACTATTGTGGGTCCCCACATACAGTGGTCTTCTTTGGGGTGTCTCAAGTGATCCAGTGATTACCATCCTTGATAGAGCAGTGCCTGATAGTCAAAGAGCGTTTAACTGGCTTTCAGGTGCTTTCACATCATTTGTTCCTCATGACAATCTTATCATATATATTAATCAGCATTATCATTTCCACTTTACAGATGGAATTGGGTGTACGGCAGAGTAAATGACCTGGTCAGGGCCACTGGAGTGCTGGAACTAACCTTGAATACAGATCACTGGTCAACAGGTGTCGTGACATCTGACAATGAACACAGGTTTAGTCACAGAATGGTTGGGGTTTGAATCCCAACTGGGATTGGAATTGGTCAGTTTAATCTCTTCGATGATGGGTTCCCATTTGAAAAACACAAGGCTCAGCGTGTGCCTGTGAGGATGAGAGACCCAGTGTGGGCAGCAGGAAGCCATGAAACTCACTAAACATCCTTGGGAACCCTTGGTCACATTCCCCCTTGATCAACTGGCCCTTACACCTCACCACTGGACTCAATGCATATGTATCATATTAATATAACTAGCCCATCAGTATTCTGCCGTGATGTGGGGATGTTTGCTAGCCGAGAGGAGAAACCCTAAACTCCGAGCCCTTCCTCAGATGCTACTGCGCTCCACTGAAGACTGAATAGCTCCTAGCAGGGAGCACAAATTCCTCCTACTCTTGAAGCAACAAGCACATCCCAAGTGCTTACAGGATGTAAAAACGTGGTCTTACACATTTGATAACGAGTAAGGCTTTCTTTCTTTCCTTCGACACAAGTTTAACCTGATTCCAACCTATTAAAATTCATTTGGAAAAATGCCTCCCCAGACAGAGCTTAGCCACTTCACCTTTAGCGGAAGTGGCTGACCTTCCATTAGGCGCGGCAAAGTAGAAGAGACAGCAGGCTGCCAAGGGGAGGAAGACCAGTCTTTACATCCTGTGCCCCTGAAGCCCGCTTTACAGAGCCTCAAAGCCTTGGACATGTTGGGGAGCCTCTGAAGACAGGAATAAATGGCTCAGGTAGGGGTCATATGTGTCCCGACGCCCGGAAGAAAATTCTGCTATCTTGCTTGAGACGCGGCAAAGCAGCAGCCTCGGTTTGAAACTCCTGCTTTTCATTCAGACAACCCCACCGACCTGAAAACCCTTTGCTCTGACGGATGAAAATCAGCTTTGGAATGGGAAAGTACTTGGAGTCACTGGGGAATGAATATAATCTCCAAAACACATTTACTGCTCACATTCAAATGAAGATTAAATGATTCCTTTAATACTCATCAACTCTATTAAACTTCACAGAAGCAAAACCTTTTGAAATAAATTAGCCAGATCCTTGCTGGAAACAACGGGCTTTTGAGGCTGTGTTCTCCTCCACCATTACCTGTCCTCCAGACAGCCCAGGGAAGGGGCCTGATGGAGAGGAGGAGGGAACGGGGCAGCCAACTGTCATGTACCTGGCGTGGTGGAAAGCAGTATGAATGTATTATGTCATTTAATTTCTCCAAAACTCTGGAAGGTATTTACTATTACTATTGTCAGTGTATGAGGAGGAGGATGGAGGGTCAGGCAAGTAAAAATGGTAGACTGGAATTTCAGACCTGTACTGTTTTTCTCTTAGAATCTAAGGCCAAGTTAAGCCTGAGTCTTTTGGTCACACACAATGCAATTAGTGTGCAGCGATCAATCGTTTGGGTTCTGGAGTCTGACCATGTTGTTCACATCCTGTCTCTGCTGCTTTCTAGTTGTGAGAGTTCAGGGAGGTTATTTGATTTTTCTGAGCCTTGGTTTCTTCATCTGCAAAACTGAGATGATAATATGATGTCACTGTAATGGCAGATAGTGAAGAGGAGCTAAAGCGCCTCTTGATGAAGGTGGAAGAGGAGAGTGAAAAAGCTGGCTGAAAGCTCAACATTCAAAAAACTAAGCTCATGGCATCCAGTCCCATCACTTCATGGAAAATAGATGGGGAAAAAGTAAAAACAGTAACAGATTTTATTTTCTTGGGATCCAAAATCACTGTGGATAGTGACTGTAGCCATGAAATTAAAGGATGCTTGGGCCTTGGTAGAAAAGCTACGACACAACTAAAGAGTGTATTAAAAAGCAGAGACATCACTTTGCCAACAAAGGTCCATCTAGTCAAAGCTGTGGTTTTTCCAGTAGTCGTGTATGAATGTGAGAGTTGGACCATAAAGAAGGCTGAGCACTGAAGAATTGATGCTTTTGATTTGTGGTGCTGGAGGACTCTTGAGAGTCCCTTGGACAGCAAAGAGACCAAACCAGTGAATCCTAAGGAAATCAACCCTGAATATTCATTGGAAGGACTGATGCTGAAGATGAAGCTCCAATATTTTGGCCACCTGATGTGAAGAGCCAGTTCATCGGAAAAGACCCTGATGCTGGGAAAGATTGAGGGCAAGAGGAGAAGAGGGAGACAGAAAAAGAGATGGTTGGATGGCATCACTGACTCAATGGACATGAGTTTGAACACACTCCAGGAGACCGTGAAGGACATGCTATAGTCCATGGGGTTTCAAAGAGTCAGATATGACCTAGTGGCTAAACAGCAAAAGTTAAATGCAGAGACCAGTGCTTGACATGCCATAAGCAATCAAGATCAGTGGAACCAGAAAAAGACAACTGTCTCATGTTGTGGACCCCAGAAGCAGACCCCAAGAGAAGGATTTGGGTGCAAGGAGTTCATTAGGGAAATATCCAAAGAAAATGTTTCAGGAAATACTGGTGGAGGGGTGGAGAAGTGTGACACGGAAGGGAAGGAAACTGATGAAGCATGTGTTAATGATCAAACCACTATTGTAGGCAACTGAAATTCGGCCCTGCTGAACACTTCTAAGAAGGATATAGAGTTCACGCCTCAGAATGAGTACGCTGGAGGAATGCGGAAGCTAGGTACTCACCCTCCAACTCCAACATCATTGGCTGAGCACTGCTCCTGGAGGCATCAACCCATTAACACCTCCAGCCTGCCCATGCTCCAGCAAAGCCAAAAAAAAAAAAAAAAAGGGTGCTTGCAAAATGACTGCTGGCAAGGACAGCAGTAAGTGTTGAAAGAATACAGGAAGGGTGGTGACAGCATCTGTTAAAACAATTTTAAAGGCTCAGTTAATGTCTGTCCTGGTCACTATAGGCAGGCCCCTCAGCAGGGCCCTTAAAGACCTAAGGGACCCAGAACCTGAGAGCACCCAGATCTATGGGGCTTCCTGACAGCAGCTTCCACATTCAATGATGTCCCCATCTGAGGACAGGTTCCTTTTCAGTACAGAGATCATTTCTAAGACCCAGACCATAGTACATGTGAGTATGTGAGTGTGTGAGTGTGTGTGTGTGTGTCTGTGTGTGTGGCATTTCTCTCCCTCCCTCTCTCTCTGTCTCTCTGTCTGTAGCCTCAGAGCCAAGTATATGCTCTGGCTGTGTGAGCTACGTAGCCACTTTCTTGTGTGTGGTGAATGGGGGTATCGCTGGAGCAGCAGTCATAATAAAAGGGTCACCACATCTTACCTGGGACCCAGCATCCTCAGTCATGGACACTTTCTCTCCTAGCTCCAGATGAGAGATTCCCTGCCCTGGGCCCTGTGCTTTAGAAGATTACCACCCTGGCCTTCCACTGGCTATACCCTTCCTCGTGGGTGAGGAGTTCAGAAGAACAAGAAAATGTATATGAGACCTGGAGGCTTCTTCTGCACAGCTTCCCCCTGAGGGTGGACCACATAGCCTATGTGTACCCCTAACCCCAAGAAGTGGCCATGGAGTACCTGTTTCCAAAGTGGGGGCTGGGGGGTGATGGAGCTCAGACTTGGTGGCTCATAAGACTTCTTGAAATGTGGGCTGGAGCCAGGGATGGGAAGAGAACAGTATGACAAAGGCCAGAGGCCCACCCTCCCATGCCACCATGTTCCAGGGCACAGCTTGGAGGAGTCCAAGGATTCTAAACTCAAAACTGAACTTCAGAGCATTATGAAGGTGTATTGGCCAAGGTAGGAAGACAGACATATTTTAATGAACAATTTATAAGCTTAATAACACCTTGTAACTAGTATGCAAATGGTAGACAGGCCTCCATTTGAACTTGTACTCTGATTTTTGGATGTGTTAGAGACAGGCCTCTGCCTGGGGATGGAACCCCCGAATCCAGTCCACCTCCTCAGTCTGGAAAGATACTGTCCCAACATAATAGTTAAGGAAAATGGAATCTCCTATAAAGTTCCCCCCTCAAAAAAAAAATGTATCCAAAGTACATTTTGATGCATGCTCATTGTAGAGAAAATGCAAATACATAAATAAGGAAACAAAACACTCATAATTTTGCTACCACAACAGTGGTAGTTTTTTTTTTTTAATTTGCTTATTTTCATGAATGTATAGAAGGCTACAGAGCAACACAATGAACCATATCTATATCACGGCCACCCAAAACTTTTCAGAATGAAAATTTTCATTCAGTGAGCAATATGATTGCTGGGAAAATGACATAATATTATTAATATCACCATTATATGGTATCTTATTAGATTAGCAATAATCTAGTCATATTGTGGAAAATCCTTCAACAATATTAGCAAGAAATAATTTCTTTCTGTGGCTTCTGAACAAAAAGCAATTGAATCATGACCCATCAAAATTATATTGGCTAGAACTGTAGAAGGGGGGAAAGAATATAGGAAGATGTCAATTGTTGAATCCCCAATCCCCAGAAGGTTGATGGCTTCCACTGGCCATGGGTGGGCAATGGATGAGAAAATGAGGTAAAGCCAGGCCATGTTCATTCTCTTTCTCATTCAAGAACCCAGTCAGCATTTATCACGTGTGCCTCAGTTCAGTTCAGTTCAATCGCTCAGTCGTGTCAGACTCTTTGCGACCCCATGAATCACAGCACGCCAGGCCTCCCTGTCCATCACCAACTCCCAGAGTTCACTCAGATTCACGTCCATCATGTCAGTGATGCCATCCAGCCATCTCATCCTCTGTTGTCCCCTTCTCCTCCTGCCCCCAATCCCTCCCAACATCAGAGTCTTTTCCAATGAGTCAACTCTTCGCATGAGGTGGCCAAAGTACTGGAGTTTCAGCTTTAGCATCATTCCTTCCAAAGAAATCCCAGGGCTGATCTCCTTCAGAATGGACTGGTTGGATCTCCTTGCAGTCCAAGGGACTCTCAAGAGTCTTCTCCAACACCACAGTTCAAAAGCATCAATTCTTCGGCACTCAGCCTTCTTCACAGTCCAACTCTCACATCCATACATGACTACTGGACGTGTGCCTACTGTATGACAAACAGCACTATGCCCTGAGGAGCTCACAGCACAGGAATGGACACTATTTTTGCAACTCGGTCTCAGTAGATCCTTTATATATAGTAAAAACTATCCCTCTGCTTTTGCTCTTAGCCTACAAGGTTTAAGAAATTCACCTCCACGTCTGGACTCTATGAGTGGGACATGTGACCTCTTTTAAACCAATTAGAGACTTCACTCCTCCAGACCACTGTGATTGGCTAGGAATGGATACAGGACACAAGGCAGGCCAATCAGGATCAAGGAGACTCATGTCTCAAAGTTTTCCCTGGCTTCAGGGAAAAGGAGTCTCTTTCTGTTCTTCACAGGAGTTCTGAGGTTATCTAAGCTTGACAGCTCTGGAAGAACAACTTATAAAAGCCACAGAGCACAGGAAACCTATGAATGGAGTTCACCCTGATAGGTCTTGGAATAACTGTAAAGAGAAAGAGAAGTTGCCCAGTCATGTCTGACTCTTTGCCATCCCACGGACTGTAGTCTACCAGGCTTCTCTGTCCATGGGATTTTCCAGGCAAGCGTACTGGAATGGGTTGCCATTTCCTTCTCCTGGAATAACTGTAGGGCAGCTGAATTACAAGTTGCACCTGAAGGTGAAATTTCCAGTGGCACAAACCAATCAATTCTCATTTGGTTTAAGCCAGTTTTTGGTTTGGTTTTGAACACTTGCAATCAAAACATCCTAACTACTACAGAAATAAGATCAAATGATTACAATATAAGGTGACCTGCCCTGTATACAGAGGGATGGGCTATTGTGAGATTTCAGTGCTCTGAGAAAAGAGACTATCTTTTGGAATTCCTCTTCCTCTTCCTATCTGGAATTGGGGAATTCCAGGGAGATGCGACATTGAGCTGAGTGTTGGTGGATGAATGAGAAGTGATCAAGAGGAAGAATGGAGAAAAGGCTTTTTAATATAATCTTTTTTTTTTAACTGTAGGAACTGGAAGGCCCAGATGATTTTGGTGCTAGTGAGGGAATTGGCATCTTTTCATAAGCAAGATTGAGAAACTCTTTCCTGATGTAACACCTGCAACTTCCTGAAGAAAGAACTGATCCCTGGCTTGTCATCAGCAAGTGTTCCTGAAGTCCTATAAACCCAGAGTTGGATCACTCAACAGTGAAGGAAGCCCCTTCCCCTCCACTTGCTGACCATTACCTATGCCAGGAGTCTCTGGGGCCCAGGGGCCCAGGTGCAAACAAGTGGCCACTTGCCTCGTCCAGGTCTTTTTCTTAGCAACTCACTGCATTACTCTCTTGCCCTGTTGACAGTTTCAATAAAATCTGTGCCACAAAGGCATTTGACTCAGCCTATTAATTCTGCAAAGGGTTCAAAACAACCTGTATTTTACTCACATTTCAGGAAATTTTGTTTCTGGATTACCTGCATCGTCTTGGCTTTAGACTTTTTTAAGGTAGCAGAAGACCAGTAATTTCTTTGTTTTTTATCCATTAAGACTGATGAAGGGGCTTGTAACCAATGGGTCCAAGTTCTAGGATGCTGCAGAGCCCTCCCGACTAGAGACTCGACCCCTGTGCACTTTCTACTTGAGTCTGTTTGGCTGTTTGCAGACTCCATTCTTCTAGGGTTCACAGGAGACTTTGTTGGGAGTAACAGTGCTGACACCTCACAACCACGATCACTTGGCAGAATTCACAAGTTCATGGAAGCATAGCATGTTAGTGCCGGAAGGTCTCTGGGAAACTGTCTAGTTGAACTCCCCAGGAAACATGAGGGACCAAGGCTCAGGAAGGCGAAAGAAATAGCCAGATCAGTTAAGGAGAATGAGGATTGAAATCCAGGTCTTCTGGCTTTCAGGATTTTTCAAACATCTCTTGCTGACATAAAAAAGATTATTAAAAAAAGAAAAAGAAAACAAACAAAGATAACTATGACACCCAGGTGGCATGTATTCTGATTTCTTTCTTCAGTATTTTTTGGTGGATTTAACTGCATGCAATGAGCTAGTTTAGCAAGTCTGTTCTAGCACCAGTCTCTCTCTCTCTGACACCAAAGATCTTCCTAAAGCCAGAGTGACAAGTTCTTCTAGAGGATACAAAGGTGGGACTTGGAGGCTTATGGTGAATGAAATATAGTGACGTCTTCCTTCTCTACCACCATGTAGACAGCCATTGTTTTAATGAAGTTAAGAAGTTTCCCAGGTTAAAAAAAATCTTGGGGTTTGGACACATAGAAATAGAAGACATTTATCTAGCATGTCTCTGGCAGAAGCATGATCTCATGGAGGGCCACAGAGCCCCTGACAGGGAATTCTCCATAAGGAGTGAAGTGAAACCCATTCAAAGACAGGACCCTCCCCTGCACTGATTACAACACTCCTCACTTCACAAGACCCACTATGCAGCCTTTCTGCTTCACTGTATCAAGGCTCAGTGGAGTTTCAACATCACCAGCACCTGCAGAACCCCTTAGGCATGAGGTGCAGGGCCAGCATGGAGCTGCTCTGCTGAGGAACTGGGTACGGACAGAGAGAGTGGAGTCTGGTTTGGCTTAAAAACAGACACTCTTTAGTACCATATGTTTCTTCTCTAATCTTCTCAGGAATAAATAAGTAATTGAATGTGTAAATAATACAGCATAAGTTACTAAATTTACTTTCTTTGCCAAATGTTCTTTTAGGCCTCCCTTGGGTCCCCAGGCTTCTTTAGGAATGTGGATTTCTGTTAGTAGTTTTTATGACTCTGAAGTGCAGCAGAGAGAACACAAGATAAGGAGTTCAAAGATATGGTCTGAATACCTGCACTGTTATTAATTAACCACATGACCTTAGGTTCATCACTAATCCCAGAAATTCTTAGCAGAGGTTCCTAGAACATTCTAGGGTGTCATAATAACTATGAGGTGTGCCTCAAGTAATTAGTTAACAACAATAGCCAAGTGATGAAGTTTGAAAGCAATTTAAAATACATAAATTAGAGTGAATTTAAAATAATGCCAATAATTGGTGGTGGTGGTGGTTTAGTTGCTAAGTCATGTCCAACTCTTTGCGATCCCATGGACTGTAGCCCCTCAGGCTCCTCTGTCCATGAGATTTACCAAGCAAGAATACTGGAGTGGGTTGCCATTTCCTTCTCCAGGGGATCTTCCCAACCAAGGGATCAAACTAGTGTCTACTGCATTGCCAGGCAGACTCTTTACCACTGAACCACTGGGGAAGCCCTATGCCAATAATTACATCATTCTAATTTTCCAGCATTCTTATGTGTTTTCTCAAACAGAGAAAGTGTTAGCTGGCATAATGGGAACCAAGTATGATACATCCATTGCCTCCCATGAGGGGATGAACAGAGGTGCTTGAAGTCATAAACATGGCCATTTAACACTAATTTATGCTATCTAAAACATCCTATTAAAATACATATTAAATCAAAAGCACTGATGTCTTCTTGAATAGAATGTAAAAGGTACATGAATTTTCAAGAAAGATCACCCATAGTCTTGAAGCTACTTGGATACTTGGGGCTATGTATCCAAGGACTCAAGGATGTACATCCTTTCTCCTTGGTTGATACGGGTTCTGAAGTGGAAAAGTTTGTGAAACTGTTAAACCATGCCTCAGTTAAACCAGACAGTTACTATCCTATCAGTATTTGCTATAATGATTACAGATATTTTACAGTGCCCATGAGTTGTGATTTTACAATTGCTTCCATTTCCTTTCTATGTCATACAATAATACATTTTTAATAACAAACTGCAAGGGAAGACAAGAGGAAAAAAGAAGTGGTGCATGGGCTTCTATATTGCACATGAATGAAAAGGATCAGGGGAACATTTCTGTCTATGATACAACAGTTAACTTCCCAATAAAAGGCAAAACAAAGCTATAACACAATGAAATTGTAAACTGCTCATGTTTATAATAGGATGTTCATTCTTTATAAATTCTCTTTTGTGATATTAATAATAAAATAATATTTATTTCTATTTTTCCTTCAATTTGCATGTTTGCTTCTTTATTAAATTTATGTATGGAATGAAAGTCTGGAAAAATTCAAGCCTTATTTTTTTTTACATTAAAGATTTGCTTGACCATGTCTTTCTTTGTATGGGTCTCAGGGGGCACAAAATAATCATAATCATTAGTTTAAGATATACTTTGGCAAGGGGACTTCCCTGGGACTTTCCTGGTGGTCCAGTGGTTAAGAATCCACCTTGCAATGAAGGGGATGTGGGTTCGATCCCTGGTCAGGGAAGTAAGATCCCACATGCCTCAGAACAACTAAGTCTGCACACTGCAACTACTGAAGTCCAAGCACTCTAGAGTCTGAGCACCAGAATTAGAAAATCCTCGTGCCACAACAAAAGATCCTGTGTGCCACAACTAAGACCCAATATATGCAAATAATAAATAAATGAAGATATATTCTGGCAGGTTTTATTTTCCAAAGATGGTGACAATTATAACTCACTTTCACCTACTCATCAATGATGTAACCTGGACACTCCTCTCATGGAGAGGTGGGGATCTCTGACCTGCCCTTTGAAATTAAGCGGGTCCTGTGATTTACTTGTGACCAATAAAATATATAGGTCAGTAAAGGTGATGCAACTTTTGCCTTGCTCGCTGGAACACTCAGGTGGGAGTAGCCATACTGTAAGGAAGTCCAAACTAGCCCACAGGGCAAGTCCACATGGAGAAATCTTGAGATAATATTAAGAGAAAGAAACATCAGCTGTTCCAGCCTTAATCATCAGCTGATTGTAATCAATGAATCACCCCTAAAAACAGTGATAGCTAGTTGCTGTTGTATCAAGCTACTAAGTTTTGGGGGTAATTGGTTAAATAACAATTTTAATGGAACATGCACTGCCATCACTGGTTCATGAATGAGTCTGAGGATTGTCTGACTGATTCAAAATAATATAGTAATCTTATGAGCCCTAATTGGTCATCCTTCTGGATTTTTTTCTTAAAAAATTTTTGATATTTGTAAATGGTTGATTTCATTGTTTACATATTTATAAAACTGTTATGAATGTCTATCCCTGCCTCAATTTCCCCCACCACAAAAGTTTATAGCATTATTTATTTATCCTAGAAATGTGAATTTCTTCTACATTTGGCTATGACCATGGGAGTGTATTCAAGGCTGTATATTGTCACCCTGCTTATTTAACTTCTATACAGAGTACATCATGAGAAACGCTGGGCTGGAAGAAGCACAAGCTGGAATCAAGTTTGCTGGGAGAAATATCAGTAACCTCAGATATGCAGATGACACCACCCTTATGGCAGAAAGTGAAGAGGAACTAAAAAGCCTCTTGAGGAAAGTGAAAGAAGAGAGTGAAAAAGTTGGCTTAAAGCTCAACATTCAGAAAACAAAGATCATGGCATCTGGTCCCATCACTTCATGGGAAATAGATGGGGAAACAGTGGAAACAGTGTCAGACTTTATTTTGGGGGGCTGCAAAATCACTGCAGATGGTGACTGCAGCCATGAAATTAAAAGACGCTTGCTCCTTGGAAGGAAAGTTATGACTAACCTAGATAGCATATTCAAAAGCAGAGACATTACTTTGCCGACAAAGGTCTGTCTAGTCAAGGCTATGGTTTTTCCAGTGGTCATGTATGGATGTGAGAGTTGGACTGTGAAGAAAGCTGAGCACTGAAGAATTGATGCTTTTGAACTGTGGTGTTGGAGAAGACTCTTGAAGTCCCTTGGACTGCAAGGAGATCCAACCAGTCCATTCTAAAGGAGATCAGTCCTGGGATTTCTTTGGAAGGAATGATGCTAAAGCTGGAACTCCAGTACTTTGGCCACCTGATGCGAAGAGTTGACTCATTGGAAAAGACTCTGATGCTGGGAGGGATTGGGGGCAGGAGGAAAAGGGGACAACAGAGGATGAGATGGCTGGATGGCATCACTGACTCGATGGAAGTGAGTTTGAGTGAACTCCGGGAGTTGGTGATGGACAGGGAGGCCTGGTGTGCTGCAATTCATGGGGTCTCAAAGAGTTGGACACGACTGAGTGACTGAACTGAACTGATGGGAGTGTATTACACATGTAACTCTACTCTTCCTTGCATCCCAGTGGCTAAAAGATTAGGAACTCCTGACTCAATCCCACTAAGCTTCAGTTTCCCACATGTAAGATGGCAGAATAATATTGAGTCCACCAAAAAGTTCATTCGGGTTTTTCTGTGAGACAGTACAGAAAAACCCCAATGAACTTTTTGGCCAACCCAATACTAACCCTGCCTATCTCATGGGGTTGCTGTGAGCACCTATTTAGAAAATGTTAAAGAAAATATTCATAAGTAATAAGGACCTGTTACCACAAAGTTGTATTATTTTTATAGTTTCATTGTATGTATTTCATTGTCCTTTCTCGTGTGGGAAGCTCAGGTACCACTGGCTTTCTCACTATATGAACTTGAAAAACTGCTCTGTAAATGATCCGTTGTCTGTGTGAGAGAGGTTTATATGTTTCTTAGCATAGGAACCAAACCTGCTTCTTTTCTTTTCTTCACATTAGCAATGTAGTCACCCTTTGTATTTAATAACTTTTTTTCCACTTGGATGTATCTAAATTTAGCCTGGCATTCCGACACAAACTGTGAAACAAACAAGATCATGGGTAGGGCATGCCCAGCTTGGATCCCATTCTAGGAAGGGTCATTACTGAGAGACCAAGAGGGTCTCATTAGAAGGTGGTTTTGCCCTCAAGGCAGCCCCATGGCATGGCCCCTGAGGACAGCTTTAGAAAGACCCTGCGGTGCCAGTCCCTGAGATTTCTAAAACTAACATCCAGATGTCCATCTGCTGACAGACACTGAGAGGGTTGTTTTTGATGATGCAACATTCCTAATTTCTATTCAGAGATTGAGTATGTCCCTGTTGCCTTTGGGAATTAAGGCTGGGGTCTTGGGTGTAGAAATCTCCAAAGAGTGGGCAACATAATACGTGGTCCTCAAATCTCACATTCAGCTCAGCCCCTAATTGCCCAGAGAACTTCTGTTTACCATGCATGGAAAAGAGACCACATGAGCCTTTTTTACCTATAGGCTGAGACCTCCTTGCAGAAGGCTGGCAATCTCGCCTTGGGGTATATTTCGCAGCTCATTATTTTTTCTCTTTAGATACGGTAGCCTCACTTCTGCTCATTAGGCTCCTTTCACTACATCATTGCCTGTCTTTAATGTGGCTGGTCTATTAAATAGCCCTCACCTGGCAAAGCCCCCCAGTGTCCCAAACGCGGCCCTGCGCTCCTGCTTTCATGCCTTAGTTTGGACGATGCTTTAATAAGAGTGGCACTGACACCAGCATATCCTGTATCTCCTTGTGCCACGGAGCCCCTCAGTAGCGGGGGCGGGGCGCTACCACAGAACTCGGAGGACGAGCCACTTAGTGCTCAGAGGCCCCCGAAGGCTTTCACAGAAACGGAATGAGGTACACCAGAGGAAAGCCTCTGAGCAGAAATATTGGCATCCCATTTATTCAGCGCTACCAAATATCAAAAGGCAATTGATTAAATATTGATCTGACAACTGCTTGAAAAGGAGCAGGTGCTTCTCGCAATCTGGCAAGAAAACAGGGTCAGGAACACTAAATGTGGGTACTGCAAAAGCGTGTTTGCAAAATCTCCGTGTCTTCTTGCCATGATTAAAAGGCTTGTTAGTCATGGGTGAAATCCTATAGAGGGTATATGCTTGAATGTCAGCTCATATTAAGCTGCATGAAATTCATGTTTCTTCTTTACTCAGAATCCCTCAAACTGACCCAACTGATGCAGTTCCTTTTGTGGTCAGATCAGCTTCTGTGGACTTTTTCTAGAAGGTCAGCCCTTGAACCAAAACAGATCTTAAAAGGCTACTGCTCTAGTCTTTGTTTTTGCAAGTACGGAAACCCACTTGAGCTAGGTCAAGTCAGAATTGGTTGATTAAAACACAAACGTGTATGTATGTGTGTGTGTGTGTGTGTGTGCATATAACAGATACATACACACCACTGGCCTCAAGCTGAGGAGTCTTCAGAAAACAATTCTCCTTCCTTTCTTCCCTCGTTCTTTCCTTCCCGTCTCCCTTTCAAGGCTATCGTGGGCTCTCTTTTTTGCCTCTCAGTTCACATTTGGGTTTTTCTTCCATTTCCCCACAGACCAGAATCTTCTTACCGCATCTGTACTGGCTTGGCTTTGCCTTTGGCTTGTCTCCTCAACAAACATTATTGATAGGGGGCACAATATTGATTGGGGGACACTGACCCTTGCCCCTCCAATCAATATCGTGTTATCACTGATGTAGGCTTGATGCCAGTCATGAAATGGTTGTCACTGGGCCTCATATATGCAGCATCGGTCATGGCTATTCATACTGTCATCACTTGAATTGAGATCTGTGCATTGCTGATGCTACACATGCTAAACTGAATTGTTGTTTAAAACATCTTCAGAAAGATTATGCTATGATTTAGCACTGAAATGAAAAGGTATCATGTACATAGAAAGGCATGTAAACAGAGCAATGGGGCATAAATTTGATATTAGCGAAGCAAATATTCATCGTTGGAGGAATGGCAGTGATTTTATATTTTCTTGCAAAGTAACAACCAAGTGTTTACAAGACCTAAGAAAGGAAGACATCTACAAATAGATGAAGCTAAGTTACATTTTGCTTCTGAGATACAAGCAAAAGGATTGCTGATCTCATGTTGAACAATGCAATTGAAAGCAGAAGAGATTGCCAAACACTTCAGTACAGACAAAAGAAATTTCAAAGCTATGAGAGGCTGATGTGACCAATTCATGTGTCAAGCAGGATCATTGTTACGACTGAATATCCATTTGTCAAAACTGCTCAACTTCTAGCAACATTTGTTTCAATTGAGGGGAAAATAATACTATTAATTTGATCAAATAGCAAAACACCAGAATCAAAACTTGCCAAATGGGTTTCTGCATCTTAGAAGAAAATCCTGGCTATAATAACAGAGTATTATTTTAAGAAATGCCACATCACTGATGGTTTAGGGGGCACAGAGAAAGATCTGTGGAAAACTACCACCATCAGCAATTCTAAGTTGAAAAGCATTTCAGGAGTCAGAATTAAGCTTTATAAATTTATTTTACTTATATTTTCCTTTTCATGTATACTTAGTATATCTAAAAGGCTCTTTGAACATGTAAAAACTAAAAGTCCACGTGATTTTCTAGGGGTTTAATTGGAAGCATTTTTTTTCTTTATTAGTGGCATATAAAATCATGATCTCTCATATAACTGATGACAACTTAGATGCAAGGAAACAGAGTTGGTCCAAGGAAATGTGAGCTGAAGCCACGGGTGCTACGTTGGCCTTACTTGCATAAGAGAAGATCTCAGGCCTCAGAATTCTACTTTTTCTCCCACCCTACTGGCTGGAGTGACAACAAGGCTACACTGTCCAACATGGTAGCCACTAGCTAGCCACATGGAGCTTTTTAAATGTTAAAATTCAGTTCCTTGGTTGTGCTAGCCACAATCCAAGAGCTTGACAGCCACTGTGGCTAGTGGTTACTATGTTGGACCACACAGATTCAGACTGAACACTTTCATTGTTATAGAACATTCTGTTGGACAGCACTGGACTGCAGTGACTTTGGAAGCCATGCACTGAAGAATGGCAGCCACACCCTTGGTCTGGGTTTTTGCACAATTGCTTGACGTTGAGCTGCCCATTGACCTGAAACACTTACCCCAGACTGTTGAAGGAGAAATAAACATGTGTTCTTCATGCTGGGGCTTTCCTGGTGTCTCAGACAGTAAAGAATCTGCCTGCAATGGGGGAGACCCGGGTTTGACCCCTGGGTCCAGAAGATCCCCTGGAGAAGGGAATAGCTACCCACTCCAGTATTCTTGCCTGGAGAATTCCATGGACAGAGGAGCCTGGGAGGGTTATAGTCCATTCATGCTACATTACTGGTGGATATTTTAGTACAGCAGCTTGCCTTGTGCACCAAATAATACCATTGTTTGACTTTTTACTGTCTGTCTTCTCCAGAAGACTCTATTGGGATATATATATATTTTTTCAAAATTTAGCGCAGTGCCTGACATGAAAGTAGGCCCTTAAAAAAAACATAAACTGAATGATTTAATTAATAAATATAAGTTCATGGGAGAGACAACTATAATTTGAAGATCAGTGAAAATTTCCTGAAGGAAGTAGTATCCTTCAAGAGACTTGAAGGATAAAATCAACAGAGGTATAAGGCAGGCAGAAGAGATTTCCAGATAGAGAGAAGATCCAAGGGGTTAGAACATAGACCTTTGAAGACAGTGCTTCCCAGGTGGAGCAGTGGTAAAGAATCTGCCTGCTCATGCGGGAGACATAAGAGATGCAGGTTCAATCTCTGGGTTGGGAAGATACCCCAGAGGAGGAAATGATAACCCACTCCCGTATTCTTGTCTGGAGAGTCCCATGGACAGAGGAACCTGGTGGGCTATAGTCCATGAGGTTGCAAAGAGTTGGGCACAATGGAGCATCCAGAGCACAAACACGCAACAGTTTTGGATCTGGAGAGAAGGAGGAGAAGTTAGAGTAGCAGGGAAGAGATCGTGACGGGCTGTGTAAGCCATGCTAAGATTTTGTATTTCATCCCAAGGGCAGTAGTCAGGCAGTTCAGTCAGTTCAGTCACTCAGTCATGTCCGACTCTTTGCGACACCATGAATTGCAGCATGCCAGGCCTCCCTGTCCATCACCAACTCCCGGAGTTCACTAAGAGCCACTAAACAATGCTGGTGCTTTGACTAAGCTATCTTAACTTTTTTGTAATAAAGCGAATGTTTGTTCTGTTCTTAGACGCATTTGAGGGAGGAAATTTCCTGACACTTTGGTAAATGGTTTCTGTACTTAGCTAAAATCCTCGTGGAAAGTTCCTCTGTCTCTAACCTAAAGCTCTTTCTTTTACCAAAGTAGATTTTTATTTTGTTGTTTCTGTGATCTAAAGTACACAGGTTACCATTCTCTGTCCTTTTTCCATGCAGTAGAAAGGTCTTAGGGAATGGTCAGATCCCTGTGTTATAAGTTAACCGGGTTGATATCAGAGATTTTGCTACAGGTGGTAGTTTCAGTGATGAGGGGTCTAATCCAACCAGTAAATAAAGACTGGGTAATAATGGAATCCACTGCATTCCAAGAGATAGGAAGACTATCCCAAGTCTTCTCTTCCTGGGGACAGTCATAGGTCCTATCCTCTTCTTTCATCAGTGATGGTGGGAATCTTCAACCTTTCTTTGTGAGAAGGATGAAACATGGAAAACAAACAAATTGTCTACATTTGCCCTTATCATTGAGGTGATTGTAACAGCTTGTATACATTCAAAGAACCCGTTTTATCAGCAGCCTTCTCCACCTGCCTCTCACAGCTCACTTGTGAGTTCAAGATTTTCATGTCCACCTGTGACTGGACATTTTCATCTGTAAGACCCACAAAGTTCCTAGAATTTAACATATCCCAACCCCTATTTATTATCATTCCCATAAACTCCCCACAAATCTGCCCCCATTTATTTCCAGTGACAACATCTTACCCACCCAATTACAAAATTTGCAGATTTGTGAATTGTCCTTGACCCCTGCCTATCCTCACAGTCCTCAGCCTCTCCATCACTAAATTCAGTCATGTCTGAGTCCTGAGAGCTCTCCTACACATCTCCAACTCCTCTAAAGACTGCCAGAATACACATTCTCATCATTTCCTGTATCTAGCCCCAAGTCTCTGCAATCTGGAGTGATAGTCCTAAAATCCAAAACTAATCATGCTAAGTCCTCTGCTTAAAATGTCTAAATTACTCCTTACCACTTTCAGGAAAGAATTCACGCTCAAGAAGAGAGTGTACCCGGCCCTTTGTGATGTGATGCCTGCCCACCTCTCTCATTTCCTCTGTCATCCCTCCCCTTAGATTTCCTCGTGCCTCCTCTCCAGTTACTAACAGACACAGCAGTTCTTGTTCCTCTTTGTACAGGTTTTCTCTGACAGGCATGTATTTCTACCTCTTTATTCACCTGGAAAAATTCTACCTGGCCTGTAAGGTTCATCTTGGGGAGTTTTTACCTAGGGTTGCCTTTTCTGATTTCTAGGTACCCACCCTTAATACTTATAAAGCATCATGGTTATATTGTAACACTTAAGACACCATGTGAAACTCGTTCTTTTTTTGTTTTTTTTGGCCACATTAAGTGGCCCATGGGATTTTAGTTCCCTGACCCGGGATCGAACCTGGGTCTGTGGTAGTGAAAGACTGAGTCCTGAGTCTTAACCACTGGACTGCCAGAGAATTCCAAACATTGTTAAGTTGCCTCTCTCCCTGACTAGATGTGGGATTCATCAGAGGCAGGAATCTATTTCATTCATCTACATAAGTACAGTGTCTATCATAGTACATGACACATAATTAACCACCCAACAAATATTTGTTGAATGAATATCTTTTTCAAGCTTCATACCATCAAAACAGTAAGATCAAAAGCCAAAATGGATGTGTTCTTATCTTGAGGATGTAAGGATAATTAGGGGTTCCACAACCAGCACCAAACCCCAGGACTAAACCAAGGAGGTAAGGCAACCCAGAACCCCTTCTAGTACAATCAGCATCACACTTAATGGTGAACAACTAACTGTATGCTCTCCTCTTAGGGAATGAAGTAAGGATGTTCATTCTCAAAACTCATATTCACCAGAGTATAGGAAGTTCTAACTAATGCAATTGACAAGAAAAAAAAAGACAAAGATCAGAAAGGAAGAAATAAAATTGTCCCCACTTTCATATTGTCTATACAGAATATCCCAAGATATCTACTAAGAAAAATTCCTAGCCAATAAGTGAGTTCAGCAAGGTTTCAGGATATAAGATCAACACACAAAAATCAATTACATTTTATATACTAATAGTGAACATGTGGACACTATAATTAAAAACACAATACCATTTATATTTACTCCAAAGAAAGTGAAATACTTAACAAAACATGCACAATTTGTATGCTGAAAATTATAAAAGACTGGTAAAAGAAATCAAGGAAGACCTAATAAATGGAAAGATATGCCATTACATGAATTAGAAGACTCCATAGAGTACACATGTCAATTCTTTCCAAATTGATATGCAAGTTTAATGCAATTCCGATCAAAATGTGAGCAAGATTTTTTTATAGACATAGACAAACTTATTCTAAAATTTATATGGAAAAGTACAAGCCCTGGAATAGCCAAGACAGTCTTGTAAAAGAAGGATAAAGGGAGGAGTTAATCCATCCAATATTAAGGCCTGGTATTTAAGTAGAGTAAACAAGGAAATAGAGCATGCATGTGTGAGTGCTCAAGTATTAGTGGGTAAACAGATATTTGGGTTAATAGAACAGAATAGAGAAACCAGAGGTAGGCCCACACAAATATGCCCAGCTAATTTTTGATAAAGGTGCAAAAGTAATTCAATGGAGAAAAAATAGTATTTTTAGCAAACAGTGTTGCAGTAATTAGACATCCATAGGGAGGAACAAAACATATGCAAAAAAAAAGCAACCCTTGACCTAGATCTCATACTTTATACAAAAATTAACACAAGAGATAAAATACAAAACTATGAAAGATTTAGAAAAAGAAACCAGCAGTTTTTAGACTTGACACCAAAAGTGCAATCAGTTAAAGGAAAAATTGATAACTTCGACCTCATCAAAATTTAAAATGTTTGTTCTGCAAAACACCCCATTCAGAGGATAAAAAGACAAGCTACATACTAAGGAGAAATATTTGCCAATCACATATTAGATACAAAGGACTAATATGTGAATATATAAAGAACTCTCAAAACTCAACAGTAAATAAGCAAATAGACCAACTTCCCTGGTGGTACAGTGGGTAAGAATCTGCCTACCAATGCAGAGGACATGGGTTTGATCCCCAGTCTGGGAAGATTCCACAGGCCTCAGAGCAATAAGCCCGTCAGCACAGCTATTGGGCCTGCGTGCCGCAACTACTGAAGCCTGTGCACCTGTGCTCTGCAACAAGAGAAGCCACTGCTCACACTACTAGAGAATGCTCACAAGCAGCAACAAAGACCCAGTGCAGCCAAAATAAATAAATACATAATTTAAAAAGAGAGATAACCCATAAAAAATAAGCAAATAGACTGATTAGAAGAATGGACAAAAGACAAGAAGAGGTGTTTCACCAAAGAGGATAAAGTGAAAGTGAAGTTGCTCAGGAATTCTCCAGGCCAGAATACTGGAGTGGGTAGCCCTTCCCTTCTCCAGGGGATTTTCCCAATCCAGGGATCGAACCCAGGTCTCCCGCATTGCAGGCAGACTCTTTACCAGCTGAGCCACAAGGGAAGCCCAAAGAGGATAAACAGATGGCAAATAAGTACATGAATAGATGTTCAGCTTCATTAGCAATTAGGAAAACACACACACACACACACACACACACACAAAACCTCACAATGAGATATCACTATATATCTATCTGGGCTTCCTAGGTGGTTCAATGGTAAAGAATCTGCCTGACAATGCAAGGAGATGCAGGAGATGTGAGTTGGATCCCTGAGTCAGGAAAATCCCCTGGAGGAGGAAATGGCAACCTACTCCAATATTCTTGCCTGGGAAACCCCGCAGACAGAGGAGCCTGGTGGGCTACAGTCCACGGGGTCGCAAAGAGTCAGATGCGACTGAGCACTCACGCATACGTACATCTATCTAAAGAAGAGCTACAATAAAGAATAATGACAATGTCAAATAGTGGCCAGGATGTGTGGTGAAAATGGATCACGCATATATCGCTGGTGAGAATGGAATATGATTATGCTACTCTAGAAAACAACTTGACCATTTCTTATAAAACTAAATATGCCACTAGCATGCAATTCAACAATGACACTCTGGGGTGGAGTGCAAAGTTTCCAAAGAATTGGAAACTTATAAATAAATACAAATAAAAATCTGTATATGAATATTCATAGTAGTTTTATACATGATAGCCAAAATCTGTAAACAACCCAGACATTCTTCAACAAGTGAATGATTAAACAAACCATCATACACCCACAGTATAGAATACTGTTCAATAATCAAAAGGAATGAACTATTGATACCTATAAAAACTTGACTCAAATTTGATAGAATTATGCTGAGTTTCTCACTCAGTCAATCCAAAAATGTTACATAGTATATGATTCCATTTATATAACAAATGACAAAATTTTGAAATTTGAGGTTGTCAGGGGTTAAATATGGGGCAAGGTACTGAGAGGAAGAATAGGGGGGAGAAGCAATAGTTAGGGAGTTTGGGAAGGACATATACACACTGCTATGTTTTAAATGGATAACCAAAAATGACCTACAGTATAGCACAGGGAACTCTGCACAATGTTATGTGGCAGCCTGGATGGGAGGGGAGTTTGGGGAAGAATGGATACATGTATGGCTGAGTCCCTTTGCTGTTCACCTGAAACTATCACAACACTGTTAATTGGTTATACCCCAATACAAAATAAAAGGGGTTTAAAAAAAAGATGGAGCAAGGTAGAATCAAGATTGCCGGGAGAAATATCAATCACCTCAGATATGCAGATGACACCACCCTTATGGCAGAAAGTGAAGAGGAACTAAAAAGCCTCTTGATGAAAGTGAAAGAGGAGAGCGAAAAAGTTGGCTTAAAGTTCAACATTCAGAAAACGAAGATCATGGCATCTGGTCCCATCACTTCATGGGAAATTGATGGAGAAACAGAGGAAACAGTGTCAGACTTTATTTTTTTGGGCTGCAAAATCACTGCAGATGGTGACTGCAGCCATGAAATTAAAAGACGCTTACTCCTTGGAAGAAAAGTTATGACCAACCTAGATAGCATATTCAAAAGCAGAGTCATTACTTTGCCGACTAAGGTCTGTCTAGTCAAGGCTATGGTTTTTCCAGCGGTCGTGTATGGGTGTGAGAGTTGGACTGTGAAGAAGGCTGAGCGCCGAAGAATTGATGCTTTTGAACTGTGGTGTTGGAGAAGACTCTTGAGAGTCCCTTGGACTGCAAGGAGATCCAACCAGTCCATTCTGAAGGAGATCAACCCTGGGATTTCTTTGGAAGGAATGATGCTAAAGCTGGAACTCCAGTACTTTGGCCACCTCATGCGAAGAGTTGACTCATTGGAAAAGACTCTGATGCTGGGAGGGATTGGGGGCAGGAGGAGAAGGGGACGACCGAGGATGAGATGGCTGGATGGCATCACGGACTCGATGGACGTGAGTCTGAGTGAACTCCGGGAGATGGTGATGGACAGGGAGGCCTGGTGTGCTGAGATTCATGCGGTCGCAAAGAGTCGGACACGGCTGAGCGACTGAACTGAACTGAACTGAAGAGCAGGATGGAAGTAGATATGGCAACAGAGGGATCCTTGTGGCAATGAAACTATCCTATATCTTGACTGTGTGGTGAATACACAAACCTACACGTGATAAAATTGCACAGATCTAAGTACATGCAAACACACAAATGAGTGGAAGCAAAACCAGGAAACTATAAAGACTGGTGAGCTATAACATGTCAGTATCCTGACTGTGATACTGTATGATAGTTTTGCGAGATGTTACCATTGGGGGAAAATTAGATAAAGGGTACAGGGGATCTTTCTATATTATTTGTTTTAACTGTATATGCACAGAGTCAGACCTGACTAAAGCAACTTAGTGCACATGCTACAATTATTTCAAAATAAAAATCAACAACCCTACAAATCAGAGCTTCCTCGCCACTTCCCTTCCCTCCTCCCCCCTCCACCACCCCAGCTAGTTGCTAAACACTTACCAGCATACAGATCCACTTCTCTTTGGAGATGCAACTTTGTGTTAGTAAACCTTGGTGTAGTTTTTTTCTGAGTGCCTCACAGAAGACATAGTAGATGCCAGAGGCAATGGAAGAGCCTGTGGCCCTGGGAGAGTAGTTTTACTTCCCTGGGCCTTTGTTTTCTTCATCTGTAAACTGGAGACTTGGTACTAGAGGAAAAGAAAATGAATACTTACAGAGAACCTACTTTTACCTATGTCTCCTTCCTTCATCTTCTAGCAAGTCCAATGAGCCACACAGAATGAGTGTCCGAGTTTCGGATAAAGAAAGAGGCTGAGGGACATGCCTACCAAAGAAGAGCGATGTGGGTAGAATCCACATCTGGGCTCTTCATTACTGCCCACTGCCCTGGAAGCCTATCCAATTCTCTGACACTAAAGCCTACAAGGCAGCCTCTCCCCGTGGAAAGTGAGTTGGGCAGGGAACACCTAACCCTCTAAGTAGAAGTAAGAAATGGCTGCAAAGGACACAGCTCAATGCCCCTGAGCAGATATGGTTGCACCAGAAGCCACAGACTTGAACCAGGCCAGCCTCCCTCCATGTTCCCTGTGGCACTCCCAGGGACAGCTGCTCATTTCCCCTGGTTGGTTGTTGCCTACAGTTGCCTGTAGAACAAACCCAAAACAGCCCCAAAGGCTGAGCAGTCTCCCCTTAGGGAGCAGGCAGGGTATCATGGCGGCTTCCCTGGTGGCTCAGTGGTAAAGAATCCACCTGCCAATGCAAGAGACACAGGTTCAATCCATGGGTCGGGAAGATCCCCTGGAGAAGGAAATGGCTACCCACTCCAGTATTGTTGGCTTCCTTGGTGGCTCAGATGGTAAAGAATCTGCCCCCAATGCAGGAGACCTGGGTTCAATCCCTGGGTCAGGAAGATCCCTTGGAGGAGGATATGGCAACATGCTCCAGTATTCTTGCCTGGAGAATTCCATGTACAGAGGAGCCTGGCGGGCTACAGTCCATGGGGTTATAGAGAGTCAGACACAACTTAGCGACTAAACAACAACAACTACAGGGGATCACGGTCAGCAGCTGTGAGCCAAGGGAAGATGGGTGTGAACCGTGGATGAAAATGTCCAGGGGTAAAACATTGGCTCTGGCTCAGGCAAGAGGAAATAAATGTCTCCTTAGGTTGGAAAGCACATTGCTCATCAAAGACGACCTTCCAACCAATCTCCTCTGTGTTTTCCTCACAAACTCTACAGGTTGGCTACCCATGATGATCACAGACAAGGCAGTTCAGTGGTTAGAGCCCTGAGCTGGGGGCCAGGAGACATTGACTAGCCAGCTCTCTGACTTCCTCTAAGACCTTGGACGGGCCATGCTTCCCATCTGGGATTCAGTGCCTTTGTCTATAAAATGAAAGGTTCGGATTACTTGTCCCCTAGGCCTCTCTAAGCCCTGCCAGCCTTCATGTTCAAGGTTAGCTCTAAGACCTGCATGAAGGGCCTGCCTGAATCTGCCACAGCTCACAAATATTATTGGAACAGAAGTCCTAGTCGAATTTCATTTTTCTTCTGAGGCTGTTTATTGCCTAACAAAATGTACTTAGTGGTAAATTCGTGACTGTGATGTTAAGTGCAGGCTACAAACCCACAGACAAAAAAAAAAAAAAAAAAAAAACCCAGTTAGGGGAGGTGGGGGGGAGGAGCCCAGAGCTTGAAGAGGGAGGGCCAGGCAGAGGGTTGGGAAACCTCGAATTCACAGGAGTGTCTTATAAACACCGGCACCATTCCTTACTTATTCACATCGTCTGCCCTGTCTGGGTTCCGCGTGGTCTCCACTTCTTGTTAGCGTTTCAGCTGCATACCAGGCCCCAGCTGGCAGTGGCTAATTGCAATCAGCAGGTGAGAAATGTAGGTTCTCCGAAAAGGAATTATCTCCAGCGCTGGGAACCATTCTGGGAAATATAACAGACCTGGGAAGAGAGGGGGAGATGTTTAAAACCTGAACTTCTGTGAAAAGCATTAATTGAAAAAGACAGCCCCGCGCACCAGGAATCCATGACTCGCTCGCCTGAAAATATAATGAAGCAACTTAGTGTGGAAGGAAAGACGGGGGAGCATTTCCATTTCTGCAAAAGCAGCTCCTGCCTCTTGCACACAAGCCTGGCCTGCCCTCTTTTTCCCGGAGACCACAAAGGCTGCCTCTTGTCAGCTCGGCTTGTAGGCTTGTACCTTGACGTTTTTCTGCCTGAGCAAAATCACTGCACCAAGCTGAGGGCTTTTCATTTGTTTTTATTTACTTTATTTTCGAGAAAGATGTAAAGCTGTCTATTCTGGGGCAGGATGACTTGAGGAAGCAAGTTCAAACTCGGTTCAGTCTCTCAAGGTTGCCGGATATCCAGGGGCTTACTCCACCCGGTACCAGTGAGGTGGGGGGTGGGACACGGCTGCAGCTACCTGGGGAAACAAGCCCAGGGTCAAAGATCAAGATCTGGAGGCGACTGTGTCCTCAGCCCCGAGAGCAGCCCTCATAAACACCCGCCTGGTCACCTACGGAATCGGCTTCTCTCTGGGCCTTATCAGGAAAGGGAGTGAAAAGTGTACCAGAGGGGTGATTTGAATTTCATTTTCTCACTCTGTCCCCCTGTGGGGAACGCTGCGTGGTACTGCATGCTGATTCAAAGAAAATTGTCTCTGCTCGCTGAGATTTAAGGCCAGGCATGGGCAGCTCACATTGCACTGGGCTATGGGGCGCCCAGCAATCTGTCTTCAGGAAGGTGGGGGGCATCACACAACAGAGGTGGGGTGGGGGGCCTGGCCTGGCAGCGTTACCAGAGCAGGCGGGTGGGATTCGGCACATGGCGACCCTTGACTTGACTTCAGTGCTCCCACTCCATAAAAGGCAAGTGATAAGATGTGGCTTAAAACACAAAAGATTCCTTTCCCCAAAGGAATGTGAACTGGGGTTTGGAAAGGGTGGGTGGCTCAGGTATCCCTTCCTTTGGGTTGTTTGTAGGCCAAGAAGGAGGGAGCGGCTAGGCGCTGCAGCCAATCTCAGAATGAAACCCCAGTCCCTGGTGGGAGGTCAGTCTAAGGACGCACCAGCTGTGGAATCTCTGTCCACCTGCAAGGGCCCCACCCCCACTCCCCAGCCACCCTGTAGGCCAAAGGAATGTCAGAGGAGAGATTAGAGTCTCAAGGGGAGGAGATAAACAGGCCTGGAGACCTTTCAGCCTTGGAGCCAAACCCCAGGCTCTGCGATCAAAAGACAAACAAACAGCCATTCCCACTGGGTTTCTCAAACCCGCTGAGTAGCACAAACGTTTCCTCCCTATAAACAAGCTCACCTGAAGAAGGCGAAGAAAACCAGACCCTGAGATCGCACGCAGTTTTTGGCAGACCCCTTAGGAGAAACTGCCGCAGACAGCCTATCAAGTGCTTTTCTCACATCTCTCAGAAATAAGATGTCAGAGTTTGAACATAAACCACGAACAAACACAATCGGCCTGGTGTTTCATGCCAGCTTCCCAGTCCTGACATGGGGCAGCTTTCGAAAATGAACTGCAGCCTTAGAAGCTGTTGACAGATTTTTAGAGCAGCCAGGGAGTTGAGAAGGTAAGCAGAGAGAAGAAGCTACCAGTGGCCTCCTTTTGACAAACAATGGGCTCTATATCGCAGTGTTAACGCCACACTAGGAGGCGCTATTCTTATCGAAGTCTGCGGAGCTGTGGGTTAGGAGGTGTCAAGGGTGAATACAGTGCTAAGATAGACACCCAGTGAGTGTCCACAACCACGGTGAAGAGAGAGCAAGTCTCTGGCCCAGCGAAGCTTATATTTGAATCAGTCATTATACAGTGCGGTAGCAATGGGCATTTACAGTAGGGTAGTTAGGGAAGGATCATCGAGATGAAGTGACTTTTGAGCAAAGATGAAAAGGAGTGAGTCCTGAGAGGAGGTTCTCTGGGGGAAGATGGACCCAGGTGGAGGGGATGTTGAGGCCAAACGTCCTGAGATAGAAGAGTGCATGGTCGAGGCAAAGGACACCATGGGAGCCAATGGGGCTGGAGTGGAAAGTAAAGGGGCGTGGCCACAGACCCTGAATGCAGTAGAGACTCACAGAACATCATAGCAGGTGCCCCACGCCACCCATCAGCCACCTCTGGGGCCCTATTAACTAACAACTGGTTCTCTATTAACTAACAACTAATCCCTGATACAGTTCTGCTTAATTATTAATTAGGGTAGAATTCAGCTCCACCCCTCTGATTTCCTGGATTTCAGTCCTCCTAATATTTCATCTTGGGGATGGAGACATGTGAAAAGAGGGAAGGTGGCCCTCTCTTAACTCCCCAAGTCCCACGGCAAAAGATGTCACCATGCACAGCACGATTAAATACAAGCTGGTTGACCTTTCCTCAGCACCTTTTCCACACAAAGAATGGCAAAAGCACTGGAGAGAATTAACTGCACCCTGGACCCACCCAAAGGTGCTTGCAATCTCTTGCCCAAAGACCCAGGATTGATTCAGTGTCTATCATACTTATGTACTCTGCTCTGGCCCAAAGAGTACTGCCAATACCATCTACCCTGTACAGTGTGAGATGGGGCTCGGGGGTGAACCAGGCATTTTGATGACGAATTCTTGGCTGGATGCCCTGAATTTTGATGATGAATTCTTGGCTGGATGCCCTGAAGTTTCCTTGGCCAGAACCTCCCCATTTGCTTTTCAGCATTTATTGATACTAACATTGCACCCGGAGAAGGCAATGGCACCCCACTCCAGTACTCTTGCCTGGAAAATCCCATGGATGGAGGAGCCTGGTAGGCTGCAGTCCATGGGGTCGCTGAGTCGGACACGACTGAGCGACTTCCCTTTCACTTTTCACTTTAATGCATTGGAGAAGGATATGGCAGCCCACTCCAGTGTTCTTGCCTGGAGAATCCCAGGGACAGGAGAGCCTGGTGGGCTGCCATCTCTGGGGTCACACAGAGTCAGACACGACTGAAGCGACTTAGCAGCAGCAGCATTGCACCAGGCTGCCAGAACATGTAAATAGAGGTGACGCTGGAGGCAGAAAGTTGTCCTGGAAGTCTAGGGCCCTGGGATCTGTGGTAAACAAAGTCGTGGAACGGTATGAGTTAGGGTTGCATCTGACGCAGAAACTGCTTCGAGCCTACAGAGTAAGGGATTTATGAGAGCCCAGAACCCTCCAGGGGGTCTTCCCTGGTGTCTCAGCAGTAAAGAATCTGCCTGCCAATGCAGGAGATCCAGGTTCAATACTAGGTCAGGAAGATCCCCTGGAGAGGGGCATGGCAACCCACTCCAGTATTCTGACCTGGAGAAAATCCCATAGACAAAGGAGCCTGGCGGACTACAGTCCACAGAGTCACAAAGAGTCAAACACAACTGAAGTGACTTTGCACGCAGGTGCACAGAACCCTCCACGGCTGCAGATGTTAAGCAGTGCTATGGCTGCTGGCCCACAGCCCTTGGGAGGGCGAGATGGGTGGCCTCGAGCACTAAGCCACATACACGCCCGCCCACCCAGGTGCTCAGGGGAGCTGCAGGCACCACCGCCCACACCAAGCATACACATGCCTGCTCCTTCCCTCCCACCTTCCAAATCGCACCGCATTTCTCTGTTGGCCCACCCGAACCATAGTGGGAAATGAAAAGAGTTCCATGAGACGTAGTTCCAGTTTGGCTACCACAGAACACAGCCACTGCAGTGACTTTGACCTCAGGCCTGTTTCCTCACCCACAAAACCCAGGCTTTGGCCCAAAGGAAACTGTTGGGAGCATCTTTATCACAGTAACAGTGTCTGTTTCCTCACTGGGCAGCCAGGTCAACCCACATTGTGTGCAGAGGTACCAAGAGTGCCCAGGTGCTTTCTGCAATGTCGGAGCCACCACAAGCTGGAAAGAGTCCAGTGTCTTGGCCGCAGTCCTTGGACGAATTCCTTGTTCTGTGGGTGTGCACAGATCGCCTCGTTCCCGCCCCCTCCCAACCCGAGGCCGGGAGGATGGAGGCGGTGACAGCAGGTGACAAAGTCCGACCTCCGTCTCCAGCAATCAGGCTGAGCAGTCCCAGGAGGTTGCAGAAAGACTGTGAGGCTGCACACAGTTCAATTAACAATCTGGATCCAAAACATATTCACTAGGGGCTCACCTTCCAGGTGATTCCAGAATGCTCTCATACAACCTAATGAAAACCTTTCTGGTTAAATAAATGTGAGCATTGTCATCTGTGAAGCACTGTCTGCAAAATATGCTCTCTGCAGACTCCACTCTTAGGGACCCTGGAGGGGAGAGACAGGAAAAGACCAGATACAGTAAAGACAGAGAGTTGTAAATGCAGAAAAGGAATTGAAAGAAATTAAATTGTATGGGAAGAAAGACTCTCGTTTATGACCAAGGAAATGAAGAGGAGAAAGAACGCAGCCGCTAAAGACAAGGGGGGCTGGATCTGATCTTCTCTAAAAGTCTGTGTTCTTAGGGGAATATCCTCAAAATCTAATGCTAGACGATCCCATGTCAGCATTATGTGAGATGCAAAGAAAGGAAGGAAAGGAAAGTGCCAGAAGAATACCTTCCTTCAGAACACTGCTAGGAGGAAGGGATTTTTATTTATTGTGGGACAGGGATGGTGGTACCACGCTGAACAAGACCGCCATGGTCCTGAAATTACACTCTCTGGACTTCTGCCTTGTGAGACGTATGACTGTCTGAGGGAGGAAAAACCATTTTCCCTCTACCCTTCTACGTTCTCAGCTGAGACCACCCACCACCCATGCCAGTAATAAAAAAGACAGATTACCAGGAGAAAAACCAAACAGAAGTCTAATAACGTGCTTACCTTCTGTATATGGGAGAGAACCGAGAAAACGAGTACCTCCCCCAAATGCCTCAACTCATCACCTTAAATGACATCTCTAGCTAAAAAAAAGATATTGGGATGGGAGAACCAGTTATGGGAGGTTAAAAGGGAAAGCACAGTAAACAAGGATAAGGTTGTTCTATAGATTTAAGTCCTTGCCTTCTCTATTGATAAGAATTTCTAGAGTTTAGAGTCATCTTTCTCCTCTTGGTACACAGAGGTAGACATCCTAACAAATGGAGATTTTTCTTATAAATGTCCCTTACAAAAGGGTAACTCCTACTCTGTTTTCAAAGTTTTTCCTATGTCTGCTGTTTCTTAAAAATTTTCAGCCTAAAATAATCCTTATGCCACCAAAGCATATTTGGGGGTGAGAAATTTTGTTCCCCTTCAGCTCGGGCATGTGTTATGCCTTGACCAGAGCGAGGTAGTTCACATCCCAGCCAGAGAATCTCCAAGGTGTGAAGGCAGGCCAGTGGGAGGGCCAACATGACCGTAATCTAGCCTAGGGAGGAAGAGGCGTGGAAGGCTTAAAACTGGGGAAGAGCTTATGTCCATACAAGAACCATGCACACAGATGTTTACAGAAGCTTTATTCATAGTTGGCAAAACTTGGAGGCAACCAAGATATTTAATAGGTGAATGGATAAATAAACTATGGTGCATCCAGACAATGGAATATGATTCAATGCTTTTAAAAATGAGCTATGAAGCTGTGAAAAGACATGGAGGAATCGTAAATCATATTACTAACTGAAAGTTGCCAATCTGAAAAGGACATATACTATAGGATTCCAACTATATGATGTTTTGGAAAAGGCAAAACTATGGAGAGAGTAAACAGGGGTTTGGGGTGCGGGGAGGGAAGAACAGGCAGAGCACAGACAATATCTAGAACAGTGGAGATATTCTGTATAATCCTGTAATGGTGTATACAGTATTTTATACGTTTGTCCAGGACTTCCTGGTAGCTCAGCTGGTAAAGAATCTAACTGCAATGCAGGAGACAGCAGTTTGATTCCTGGGTCAGGAAGATCCCCTGGAGAATGGATAGGCTACCTACTCCAGTATTCATGGGCTTTCCTGGTGGCTCAGATGGTAAAGAACTTGCCTGCAATGCAGGATACATGGGTTTGATCCCTGGGTTGGGAAGATCCCCTGGAGGAGAGTACAGCAACCCACTCTAGTACTCTTGCCTGGAGAATCCCCATGGACAGTGGAGCCTGGCGGGCTATAGTCCATGGGGTTGCAAAGAGTTGGACATGACTGAGCAGGTAAGCATGGCACATACATTTGTCCAAATCCACAGAATGTACAACACCAAGAGTGAGCCCTAGGTAAAGTATGGACTTTGGGTAATTAATTGGTTAATGTATTATAGGTTTGTCAATTGTAACAAATGTACCCTTCTGTAGTGGATGTCAATGGCGGAGGTTATGCCTGGTGAGTATAGAGCATATATAGGAAATCTCTGCACCTTCCTCCCAACTTTGCTGTGAACATGAAACTCCTTATAAAAAAAAAAAAGTAGGAGAGGAAACTGAATCTGAGGTTTCTTAAGGTTCAGAATATCAACAATTAAAGTTTGGAAACTCAATCCTAATGTAGTTAGCGAATGGAGCATTCTTGCTCAATTCTCACCCTCTCCATGGTTCACTGTAAACGTGGCTTGGGTCCCCCATTACTCTGCAGGAATAAAAGTGAGGCCCGTGGCTTTCTGGGGGCAAGAATGACCTAAATTAGAATGTAGCTTCTACTATCTTTGTCTAGTGCAGGAGTTTGCATTTTTTTTTTCCATAAAGGGCCAGATAGTAAATATTTTAGACTTTGCAGGCCATACAGTCTCTGCAACAACAATTTAAGCCTGCTGTTGAGGCCCAAAAGCAACCAGAGACAGTCCATACATGGACGGTCATGGCTGTGTCCCAGTCAAACTTTACAAAAACAGGCCCAGGCTAGATTTGGCCCATGGGTTGTAATTTGCTCACCACTGGTCTTACACTTTCCTAGAAAGTTGGACTGGTCTATGCCTAAAATATGTGCAAACTAAGGGCTTAAATTATTCATTACAAAAATATTACACCTGTTCAAACAGAGAAGGAGGAAGGAAATTAAGGAAAAGAGTGGTAAAAAGAAAAGACAGCCAATTTTTTTGTCATCAGCAGTGGGGGGCCAGAGCGAGGGTTCGGGGAAGAATGCAGGATGAGCTGGGAGGAGGAGGAGAAGGTAAAACAGGTCTTGGAGAGGCGGTGCACACTTGGAAAGCGTGAGACAAATAGAGAACATGTGCCCAGGAATCAGGGGACACAGACAGCACCAATCCCAGCCTCACCAAGTCCTCCAAAGCCGAAGTCAGGCAGGAAACAAAGACAGAGCAAGCTGCGGAGAAAGGCAGGGGTGGGCATCGCGGCCGCCCTGTGGGGGTCTCTTGGTGAGGACAGAGCCTTCTCATCTTCCCACAGCACATTATGCTGGAGACACGGCTAAGCTCATGCTTAAATAAACAATTTAATCAGCAGCCCAAAGTTTCCTTTTATCACCCAATCTCCTGGCTAGACGGAATAATTATTTTCCATCTTCTAACTGCTGGACTGTTAAGTATCAGCTGAAGCAAACAGAATACCAGGCACAGCTGAATGGCACCACAGCCCCCGTCTCTTACTAATGTAATTCCCACAGTGGTTGGTTTTCTAAAGATCTTGCAACCAAACATGGGTATCTCAGAAGGACATGTCTCAAATACTTTGTAAAAAAGTACTTGAAGGTGGGAGGAAAGGAAGGCGTTTTTCATCTAAGATGACTGTGGCAAGTGTTCTGATCACTAACAAAGTAAATGAATCTATGGGTCAGATTACAAGCAGTACCATCACCAGTTGGAATAGGGAGGAACTTTCTAGGCATCATCTGATGACCCTCTCAGGCTTACTTCCCCAATTGTAAACAGCAACTAGTAATGTTTGCCACATGGAAGTGTCCTGTGGAATCAATTAGATAGTGTAGTACATTATCTAACCCAGCTTCCAGCATAGAGCTCTCTAAATAGGCAGTACCTTGATATTATCTATGGGGCTTCCCTGATGGCTCTGATGGTAAAGAATCTTATGCAGTGCAGGAGACGCAGGTTCGATCCTTGGGTCAGGAAGAGCCCTTGGAAAAGGGAATGGCAACCAACTCCAGCATTCTTGCCTGAGAAATCCCGGAGGAACCTGGCAGGCTACAGTGTATCAGGTCGCAAAGAGTCAGACACAGCTGAGCGACTAACCCTTATTATTATCTATGACTGATATAACTCAATTCTTCCACAAGGACAGTCACTCCTTTGGGTCATTCAATCAGGTGTGAGAATTGCAGTCCTTAAAACAGATGTTTTTCTTGCTCTTTATCAGTCTTCCCTTGGTATGCACCTCCTACATAGGAGCTTCCCTACAACAGGCTCATGCCTGGTTGTAGGAATTATTTACATTCAAGGAAAGGCACTGCGTTGGAACCCACTCCTTGGCGGCCATCCCATTTCTGAGGTGGTGTGGAACTGCGGAAGTAGATAGGAGTCAGGATAACCTAAAACTATAAAATCGTTTGGGTAATCAGACATGCCATCCGCTGAGTCACAGGTTTCTTTTGGCAGGTGGACGGGGAAACACCCTTCCTGTCTCTGCAGCCCTTCCCAAATCCACTCCCTCCCTGGCCCGTGCTCCCTCCTCCTCGAAGCCCATGTGCCTCACCCACAGTCCACCCATGTGGCCAGCAGGGAGGGGAAGGACTTATCTCACAACCAAGGCTTTTTGTGGGCCCAGCAGTGACCCTCCCCACAGCCCCTCTGTCATCAAAACTCACAGGAATTCCTCCAGCTGCAGCCCGCCTCCCCCCGCCCCCCGCCCCCCACCAGCTGTCCTCTGAGACATCCACCAGGGCTCCCTCTATTTCATCCCCGACACATGGCCAGGAGGCTTATTGCAAAGACCCAGACGTGCTTCCAGCCCCAGCCTGCCTAAAAACCATGGCGTGTAGAGCAAAGTTCACACTCCTCACTAAGACCTGGAAAGCCTGTCCCAACCTGGCTCCTGCCTACCCTGGGCAGCCTCACCTTCACGGTTTTGCTCTAGCTGTTCTCTCTGCGTGCCCCCTCCCATCTGTTCATCAAACTTCCGCTCAACATTTAACCTCCAGTTCAAAGGCTATCTTATTTCTGACATCCCCTCATTTCTGACATCCCCCTATTCGGGCAGTACCAACCACCCCCTGTTCTATATTTCTGTAGGAACTTGTATGTAACTCTATTCTAGTACTTTCCAAACATTAGTATAACTATTTGCTGATGGTTTGTGTTCCTGCTTGGCTATAACTCCAGTAAAGACACATACACACTGCTATATTTTAAAGAGATAACCAACAGGGACCTACTGTATACTGTGCTCAATGTTAGGAAACTCTGCTCAATGTCATGTGGCAACCTTGGTGAGTTAGGGGGCAATGGATACATGTATATATATGTTTGGCCGTGTCACTCTGCTGTTCACCTGAAACTATCACAACATTGTTAATCTGCTATACCCCAATCCAAAATAAAAAGTTTAATAAATAAAAAAGAAATAGATAACCAACAAGGACCTACTGTATAAAACAGGGACTTCTACTCAATACTCTATAATAACCTAAATGTGAAAGAATCTAAAAAAGAATAGATCCATATGTATATGTATATATATATCTGAATCACTTTATACCTGGAACTTGCATAACATTGTTAAACTATACTCCAGTATAAAATAAAATTTTAAAAATAAAGTACCTTTTAGAACAGAAACTAAAAAGACATGAACTAGGGAACTATATTCAATATCCTGTAATAAACCATAATGAAAAAGAATATATATATATATATATATATATATAAAATGCAAATATTCTTGCTGTACACCAGAAACTAACATAAGATTATAAATCAACTATACTTCAATAAAATAAATTAAAAAATAAAGACACAAGCTATAATTTTTTCATTTTGGTATTTCCAACACCCAACATACTACCCGACATGTGGTAGTGGATGTGCTTTGCTAATGGCATGGAATAAATTGAAAGAACAAAGTCCATGGGTAGCAGGCGAGCAAGCATGGGAGTGAGTGTTGCAGGTAAGACATGAGAAATCCAGAGAGAGCATCAAGGGAGTCTATTAATATTTCTTTGTTAATGATTTTAAATTATTCTTAGAATCAAGATAATTTATCATTTTGAATCACACATTCATCATTCCAATTCTTTTCTTTTTATATAGTTTTACTATAGCTACATTCCTATTGAAATATAAATATTTTATTTTAGTTTGTAACTTCAACCAAAAAGAACAATATGCCATATATAACCTTTTAGAGCTTATTTTTTCAGATTTTTTCTTGCTAAGATTCATCCATATTTTTATGTAGCTGTTGTTCATTCATTTAGACTTCTGTGTAATTGTTCACTATGTGTGTATCCCATGCTCTATTTTTCCACTCACCTTCAATGAGCATTTGGATTGAGATAGAGTTGCCAGATTTAGCAAGTAAAAACATAGGACACCCAGTTCAATTTGAATTCCAAATAAACATTGGATTTTTAAATATCAATTTGTCCCAGAAAATATTCAAAAATGCTTATACCAAAAAATCGTTCCTTGTATGAAATTCAAATTGAACTAGGCATCCCGTATTTTATCTGGCAACCCTACCTTGAGAATGAAGCTGCTGTGAACATTCCTATACGTGTCTCCTATTGGATATGCCAGGGTTTCTCTTGGGTTTATACCTATGTGTGTGACTATTTGACTTGAGAAGGAAAAACAAACTGCTTTCTTAAATGGCTGCTTTTGATGCAGGCTCAGTCCCTGGGTGAGGAAGATCCCCTGGAGAAGGAAATGGCAACCCACTCCAGTATCCTTGCCTGGGAAATCCCGTGGACAGAGGAGCCTGGTGGACCACAGTCCATGGGTCATAGAGTCGGACACAACTGAGCCACTGGGCATGCACACATAAGGACTCTTGAGCCCCATCCCCATTTTGAGAGTCAGAGTAGGGGGAAAGAGGACTGTATCCCAGGAGAATGGTGAAGACCAGTAGCTCTGGAGTGAACACCCTCTTTTCCCCCTTTTAAGGCAGAGGTTAGGGTGTTCCTCTTCAACCACAAGCCCAGTGAGGGGCCTTCAAGGTGCTTTTGCAGGGTGTTCCCTGAAGCTGGGAGTCCCAGGGATCCTCACTGATGCCCATGAGAGCTAAAGTACCTGCAGCCCCAGGGCCATCTAGGGGAGTGCTTTGGTGGCCAAGTCAGTAGTGACTGCTGCCTTGGGTTGACCCTGGACTCTCAGGTTATGTTGGAAGAAGAGATGGAAAAGTGTGACCCATGAGTTCAAAGTGGCCATGGCACAGAGAGCTGATGTGGGGGTCCACTTGGATCCTGACCAGTAGTGCAAGGCAACCTCAGCAGCAGGAGGTTGGAGGTGTCCTGCCAGATTTCTAACTGGGGAGCAGCCCACAGCCACCACTTTTTATAGGATGACACCCTTTATATGATGATATATCAGACCATGGGAAACTTGGAATGGCCCCAGAGAACACTACAGGAAAGAAGGAGTTGGCTTTATTCATCTTCTATACCCTCCCTCTCCCAGCTTCAGGAGTGGAGGAAGCAAAATGGCAACCAACAAATGGAACTAGTGAACAGCAAGGGGGGCGAAGTTCTGTTCCCTACCTACCTCTCCACTGCAGCCCTTCAGGCTAAAAGAGGCCCGAGGCAGGCAGGGGAAACCTTTAATGCTAAGCCAAGCTTGGAGTTTTGACTTTTAACATCTTGCATGGGACATTCTAATTGCTCAGTTACAACTTGGAAAGACAGTTATAATCTATCATCTCTGGACCACTATCATATACTATACACACCAAAAAAAAAAAAAAAACCCCAAAAACAAAATGGGTTAAAGACTTGAATGTAAGCCCTGAAACCATAAAACTCCTAGAAGAAAAGATAGGTGGTAAGCTTGCTGACATAGGCTGGTGATAATATTTTTAATCTGACACGAAAAGTAAAAGCAATAAAAGAAAAAAATAAACAAGTGGGACTGCATCACACTAAAAAGATTCTGTACAACAAAGGAAGCCATCAACAAAATGAAAAAGCAAGCTACTGAATGGGAGAAGATATTTGCAAGTCATATATCTGACAAAAGGTGAATATCCAAAATATTTAAAGCACTCGTACAAGTCAACAGCAAAAAACAAACAATCTGATCAAAGATTGGGCAGAAGTTCTAAATAGGCGTTTTTCCAAAGAAGACAGATAGGTGGCTAACAGATACATAAGAAGATGTTTATCGTCAGAAGAGAAAAGCAAATCCAAACCACAATGAGATATCACCTCACACCTGTCATAATGGCTATTATCAAAAAGACAAGAATAGCAAGTACTGGTGAGGATGTGGAGGAAAGGAAACCTTCATGCGCTGTTGCTGAGAATGTAAAGTGGCGCAGCTGCTATGGAGAACAGCATGGAGATCCCTCAAAAAATTAAGAATATAACTACTATATGATCCAGCAATTCCACTTCTGGGTACTTATCTGAAGAAAACCAAAACACTAACTTGAAAAGATATCTGCATTCTCATGTCCATTGCAGCATTATTTACAATCCAAGATATGGAAACAACCTAAGTGGCCATTGATGGATGAATGGGTAAAGAAATTGAGGTATATGGATACAATGGAATATTACTCAGCCATAAAAAATAAGGAAATCTTGCCATGTGCAACAACACGGTGGATTGTCAGAGGGTGAGGTCAGGCAGGGGGAATGGGTGAAGGAGTCAAAAGGTAAAAAAAAAAAAAAGCATAATAGCAAAAGTGGAACAAATATATAATGCTCAGATCCAAAAGCCACTTTAAAAGAAGATGTGTCAAGCCCATAAAAATGAATCTTTGTGGCAGTCAAATGGAATGAACTATTATTACTACCAATCTCTGGCTATGCAGGGAAGATCCAATGGAGACAAGCTGAGTGACTTGAAAAGGCACACACACATACAAATTATGATATTAATGCTAAGCAGTAATTGTTTATCCGTGAAGGTGAAGGTGAGAAGAAACTGAAAAAAGATCATGAAAAACAAAAGGAGATAAGGTAGCAAAACAGAAGATGTACTTTATGGCTAGAATGTTACTTAAAGGAACAAAGGGAAAAAATACCGAATATCTATTGAACTCACCTTTTTGAATGAATTAGTGAATTCTTGATTATCAAGAGTCTGTATACTAGCTCTTAGTAACTGTGTTGCTGCTGCTGCTGCTGCTAAGTCGCTTCAGTCGTGTCTGACTCTGTGCGACCCCATAGACGGCAGCCCACCAGGCTCTGCTGTCCCTGGGATTCTCCAGGCAAGAACACTGGAGTGGGTTGCCATTTCCTTCTCCAATGCATGAAAGTGAAAAGTGAAAGTGAAGTCACTGAGTCGTGTCCAAGTCTCAGTGACCCCATGGACTGCAGCCTACCAGGCTCCTCCTTCCATGGGATTTTCCAGGCAAGAGTACTGGAGTGGGGTGCCATTGCCTTCTCCATAGTAACTGTGTACTGATGCATTTTTTCCTCTTTGGTCTCTGAAAAAAAACATCAAGTTTTTTCTTAGTGACATGAGCAAGTGCTCACAACTTAAGTGAAAAAAAGGCAGGAGGAAAAAATAGTATCTATTGGTTCTCACTATTGTTTAAAAATAGCATATACTGTTGGTAATTGAAACTAGATAGGTAAATAGTGATGATAACTAAATACATTTATACAACAAAGACTAGAAAGACACTCAAAATATTGTTATTTTTTAAAAAAAACATGGCATGTGACATAGCAAGACTGACTATGGATTATGGGTAAAAATGACATTTCTATATACAGGTTCATCAGTTTTAACAACTGAACCACTCTGGTAGGGGAGGTTGATGCTGGGGGTACAGGAGTGTATGGAAATCGCTGTACTTTCCACTCAATTTTGCTGCGAACCTAAACCTGCCCTAAAAAATAAAGTCTAGATGTAAAAACAAAGCCAATCTATAGAAATGAGACCTGCTCAGTTTGCAACAACAGGATATAAGTATACTAATGACAACGAGGCCATCAGGGATGCAGTTTGCAAGCAGAACTCAAGATCTCAATTGGGTGGAAGGATTGGTTGAAAGAAACAGATGAAATGCAATAAAGATAAATAGAAGCATTTGACCTAGATTCAGATCATCAATGTCTCTAGTCCAGGGGATGATTCTTGACTCAATATGGGCCAACAGCAAAACATGGCTGCCAAGATAAACGTTCAGAATCAGGTTTGGTGAGCCTATATCAGAGAAGGCTAGGGAAGAGAGGACACCGACAAACTAGAACATATAGAACCCAAGGACTAGGAAGGTAAGAGGTCTGGAAACTTCGATATACAAGAAATAAGTGGAAAAAATGGAACATTTGGGCCTGGAAATAAGAAACAGGGAGTCACAAGTATAGCTTCAAGTTGGTCAAAGAGCCATATTGCAGAAGCGAGGTTAGTTCTAGCAGGCTACATCACAGCGAAAATTATAGAGAGGTAACATGTAGCTGAAGCTCTGAAGAACTCTCTCTCAATCCGAGCATCACAACCATGGAACAGGCTGCTACATGGGGCAGAGAACTCCCAGTCAGCTTAAGAATCTCAAAGAAAGTTCAAGAATGATCTACCAGGGTTTGTGCGGGGCCCTGGCCCTAGAAGTCCCTTTCGATCTCAACATGCTATGATTCCATATTGGGTTAACTGGGGAAAGCTTATCTGAATTCAGGAAGCAGGTGAATTATAAAGTTTTAACATATACAGATATGAGCTATATCTGAAGCTAAGTAAATAGTGTAGCTTGATGAAAGGCCTTGGAGGCCAGACAGAATGGAGATGAGCCAGGACCAAAATTAGTTAGGTGCCACTAGGTTTGCAAGGCTGATTTAGAGCCTAACATTCAAAGGACGCTCATAATCAGTTTCAATAAGAACAAACAACATTCATCAAGCACTAATAACAGGCAGATCCCAAAGGTTCCTGTCTCCTGGAATTAAAAGCCAAATAACTCAAGTTATCTTGGGTCAGATGTAGGTGAACTAAGAGCTAAGGAGAAGGGGCTGTGAAACTAAATCAGAAGCTACACGCCTCTACATGGCTTTGTTCTGCCAATTTTAAAATACCTATTTAGAGTCTTCAGTTTTAAACGTGAACTTACCTTAAGGGAGACCGGATCTGCATGTCCCCCCTGGGCACTTTGTTAGAAATGCAGAGTCGCAGTCCCCTCCCCAGACCTACTGAACAAGAACTTGCATTTTAAAAAGAGCCCCAGGTGGCTCACAAGTGCATTCGAATTTGAGAATGACTGCTCTACATTAGAGTGGACCAAAACATTGCTTTGTTACTGTCTTATGCTATCGATAGCCAGATATCACAATCCAAATATGGGACAGGTATGACCACATTTATGGAGACAATCTCTGCCATGAAGACTGTCCCCTCTGCAAAATAGGTTCCAGTGGTTACAGAAAGACCGACAAT